>NW_003852403.1:2010085-2029597 GCF_000181295.1 Otolemur garnettii | reverse complement strand
TGTAGTTGTTATTGTTGTTTGGCAGGCCCTGGCTGGATTCAAACCCGCCAGCTCTGGAGTATGTGGCTGGTGCCTTAGCCCTTGAGCTACAGGCACCAAGCCTAGAAGTTTATCTTTTTAAATAGTTTGACTATACCCCATGCCTCCAAACCTGCCCTCTGCTCTCTGTACTGCGGCTTAGTAAGAAGTGCCCCCCACACTCCACTCCACGCTCAATAACTGCACCATCCCCACCACTCTCCCTGGCCTTCCTGCCAGTGATAGAGAGAAATGAAGCCATTCTAGCCACAGAACTGGGCTAAAAAGGAAAATGACTCTTTCTGGAAGGGAGTCTGTAGACCTTCAACAATGACATGCTGATGCCTGGCAAGGAGCCCAGATTCACAAAACCTTCCCAGCCATATCAGACAAATGACATTTATACCAGCAAGGCAAGGCTCAGCAATATCAAATCAGCAGTCCTTCCTGCTTTAGATGTGTGTTCTTCCTCTAAGATAAACAAGGGGTCACTTTGTACAAGGAATAGTCAACATCCTTCTTAGGGCCCAGGATTGCATTATATCTCATTTTGCTTCTCCTTGAGTCATGTGCATGACCCTCAAGTATGGGATCCCTTAGCAGATTATTAAATTATCACTTCCTATAAAGTTAGCATTCCCCCCACCCCAATTCAATCAGAGACAAACAGAAAGGTCCGAACATCAGACTCAGTTAAGAAAGAATTCAGGAGCGATTTGGTGGAGTTTGGTCAAGGGGACAATCTTTGTCAAGAACCACAGTTTAGATAATAACCTGGCTTTGCATGAAAAACAAAACAAAACAAAACACCACAGTTTAGGCCAGGTGTAGTGCCTATAATCCTAGCACTCTGGGAGACCAGGACAAGAGAATTGCTTGAGGTTAAGAGTTTGACACCAGCCAGACAACATAACGAGGTCCTGTCTCTACAAGAAAATAGAAAAAATAGCTAGGTGTGGTGGCATGCACCTGCAGACTCAGCTACTTCAGAAGTTGAGAAGGAGACCACTTGAGCCCAGGAGTTTGAGATTGCAGTGACCTATGATGATGCCATTGCACTCTGGCCTAGGTAACAGTGAGACTCTCTCCAAAAAAATAAACAAGGGTGGCGCCTGTGGCTCAAAGGAGTAGGGTGCGGGCCCAGAAGGTGGTGGGTTCATGCCCAGCCCCAGCCAAAAACTGCAAAAAAAAAAAAAAAAAAAAAAGCAAGAACCACAGCCTAGAGATGGTGGAGGGAGAGGAGAGAAGTTGAAGGTGTTGAGTCTCATACCAATCTTGGACCACAATGAGAAACCAATGCTGATGTAGTTACAGCCTCCATCATGTTGAATTCTGCCTTTTTTTCTTTTGCATCTCTAACATAATTAATAAACTACCATCCACTCAGAAATACATTTTAATATTTATTTTTTAAACCCTTGATACTAATAAAGGCAATGGTTAATTTATTGATGCTGATTTTAAAGGTGTCAGCGATTCTCACCCCCTGCCTTTCCAACATATCCTAAATCCTTTTGCATCAACTTCAGCCCTCGTCAGTACGTGAACCAGAATGGGTGATGTAGAGTGTGTACATGGAATAAGGGGCAGAGGGGTACAGAGGAGTCTGGAATTGTTCTTTTGGGAGTTTAGATTCCAACATGCCAGATTATATATCTAGATGATACCCTGGGTACCCCTGCTGACCCACAGGGTCAGAACAGACTTCCCACCTCTCTCCACATGAGCAAGCCTCAGAGGCACTCATCCTTTTCTGATTTCTGTTGGGAGAACTGGCTCATAGTCAGTGGCCTGGGATAGAGATCCACTCCACAGTTGGTCCCAAGTACCAAGGAAAGTGGGAGGCAGAATTGACAGAAGAACTGGTTGGGAAGAAGTGCAGAAGGTGACCATGGGTTGCTATGTGGACCACTGGCACCACCATCATCTGGGCAGTGATGTACAGGCATCTTTACCTGCACTGGCATTTCTACCTGGCTTATAGGTCCTGAGCAATTTTTATAATTTTTGAGAGAAGCCTCATGGGGTTGCTGGTGCCTGGCCCCTTGCTCAGCTTTAAGCCAGATGGGTCACTTAGAAGTGCTTAGCTTCTGCCAACTAACTTGGAGTGTCCATACGGCTTGGAGAAGTTGCCTCTAGCCCCATGCACCATGTCAGACTGAGGTGGATGCCAGCTCAGGTACTTTGGGTTTGCTATACCCTCTGCCTGGTAATTGGGAATCCTGCCTCCTCCACTGGGAGTCCTCTCTACAATAGCCTTAGTTCCCATAGACTTGGAATCTTCCACCATCCCTTTCCTGCCTGTTAGTGAGCCAGCTGCCCAGTATGGGACTGAGTGGGATGGCAGACACATTTCAGACAGGTTTGTTTTGTTTGCAAGAGCTGAGTGAGATACATTAAGGTTGAGCCATTCAAAGAGAGCTGGAGAGCCCAGAACAAGCCAAGATAACTAGTATCTCTTGTCACTTCTGCTGCAGTCTTCTGCCTAGAAGGGTAGACAGGAGACATTGCTCCAACAACCAGAGGAAGCAGGAGACATCATGCTTGCAGACTCAAGATGGCCATAAGATTTTTTTTTTTTAATATGACCCAATGCCATAGGCTTTTGGCATCCCAATTCACCACAAAATAGCGGGTCAACTCTCTCCACTCTCTCTCAGCATAGGAGCTCAACTTTCCCAAATGCTGCCATAAGGATGTGAAAGCTACAGCCTCTGCCCATACACTTAGAGACACCATCCTAGAGAGACAAGCAGAAAATGGGGGCAGTGGGCTTTTTTATACAACAATGATCAAAAGACTTCTTAAAAGGTATCATTTGTTTTCACGCAGTTTTAATTTTTATCATTAATTTTTAAAACTTATTATTCTTTTTAATTTTTTCTTAATTTAACTAAAAATTATTTTTATTTCTTAGTTCATTATTTTCTTTTCATGGTAGCTCTTGGATCTTAAAAGGTATTGGTTAAAAGATCACCTATATCCATGTTTTAGATTGCTAGTTTAGTAATTGTTTTTTTTTTTTTTCCTTTAAAAACAGTAGGTAGAGACCCAGGGAGCAAAAATCCAGATTAGTTATAGTCAAATAAAGCAATTTATATTTCCTTGCCATTATGGGCTGAATTGTATCTCCTTAAAATTTATGTTGAAAGTAAGGTGACCAGATTTTAACACTGGTAAAGGGGAACACCATTGACTGGGGGGGTGGAGCCTGGAGGGGTGGGGCCTGACAACAATGCAAACTTTGATAAGCAGTTCTCAATAATCAGTTCTCAACAATTATTTGTTATTATTAAAGTTTAACATTATAAAATTCACAAAAATAATATAAAACTCATATCCTAGCAAAATAGCCACATGGCAGCTGAAAACTGTATATTCCTTTCCTTTTCTCCCACATTCCCTAGCTTGTCGTGCATTCTTTCCAAAAATTGGGACTCTTTTAAAACGCTGTGGGATGTGGGACAAATTGTCCCACCAAAAGCAGGACAATCTGGTTACTTTAGTTGAAAGGCAGGATGCGGTGGCTCATGCCTGTAATCCTAGCACTCTGGATGGCTGAGGTCGGTGGATTGCTTGAGTTCACAAGTTTGAGACCAGCCTGAGCAAGAGTAAAGAACACCCCCCTCCCCAGCTAGGCGCCTGTGGTTCAAGTGGCTAAGGCACCAGCCATATACATCTAAGGTAATGGGTTCAAATCCAGCCTGGGCCTGCCAAACAACAATGATGGCTGCAAACAAACAAACAAAAAAAATGAGCCAGGCATTGTGGCAGGCACCTGTGATCCCAGCTACGTGGGAGGCGGAGGCAGGAGACTCACTTGAGCCCAGGAGATGGAGGTTGCTGTGAGCTGTGATGCTATAGCAGTCCACCCAGGGGGACAGCTTGAGGCTCTGTCTCAAAGAAAAAAAAAGAACCCCTCCCCAACTCCCTGTCCCTATTAAAAATGAAAAATTGAGGCAAGAGGATCACTTGAACCCAAGAGTTCGATGTTGCTATGAGTTATAACACCTGGCACTCTTAACCTACAGCAACAAAGTGAGACTCTGCCTCAAAAAAATAAAAAAATTATATTGAAATCCTAACCTTCAGTAGTATCTCAGAATGTGACTGTATTTGGGGCTAGGGTTTGAAAGAGGTAATAAAATTAAAATAAGGTTATTACAGTGGGCCCTAATCAAGACAACTGGCACGGGGCTGGGTTATACCCTCAGTATATGGGACCAGCACCCTACTCACTGAGCCACAGGCATTTTTATAAGAGGAAGTTCGGACAAAACAGGCACAGAGGGTAGATAATATGAAGACATAGGTTGCAGGCAGTACCTGCGAGCCGGGGAGGGAGGTCTCAGGATGGAACCAACTCTGCTGACATCCTGAGCTCAGACTTCCAGCCTCTAGAAATGTGAAAAAATAAATTTCTGTTGTTCAAGCCATCCTGTCTTTGTTATGGTAGCCATGGCAAACTAATACATCTGTATCTTGAGTAAGAGTGTGAACAAATTTACAGACCCCATTATACCTTAAATGTTCTTACAATATCTAGTTATTTAACAGTTCCTACGTGGCAGCACTGCTCTAAGGCCTTACATCTATTTATTAACTCATTTACCTCTGATCCTTGTTTACGGATAGGAAAACTGGAACAGAGAAATAAAGTAACTTGCTGAGAGGCTTAAAAGGGTAAGTGGCAGAGCCAGGAGTTAGAGCCCAGCAGCCAGGCCAAGCTCCCCGCAGAATGCGGAAACACGGTTTTTCACTTATACTTCTTGGCAATTTTATATGTCAGCGCACATACTGCATTTGTTTTAAGAGCCACGTGGAATTCCATGTTTTATTCTAGCATGTAAAAACTAAACTAGCATTGGTGTCTTGCCATTTTAGGAAGTAGCCTTCTGTCCATTTTCAGGAATAATGACTCATCTAGAACTAATAAAAGCATTTCCTCTCTCCCCAGTGGGAGTGGAGGGTTGCCATTGTATTTCTAGTACTGGTGGGTCCCCCTTAGAGAGAAGACACTTTCACTTTGCTAACAGTTTTTGAGAAGCTTTACCGGAAAGGACTTTAAGGCATGTTTTGAGAGAAAAGAAGCAAAATTAATATTTGTAGGAGTGGTACCAGACAAATGTGGAGCTGGCACCCTAGGAAATGGCTGGGGGTAGGGAATAGGATGGAGTCTTCTAGGTCCCAGGGATGCTGAATTTCGCTCTTTAGTAGGTCCTTGGTCTCAGGGATTCGAAGAGTGAACCCATGCACCACAGATCAGTGGCAAGATAGAACTTTTATTAAAAGCTAAAAAGAAATACAGAAAAGCACCAGAGCTTCTGGAAGGGGGAATGAACTGAAGAACTCTCTCGGGAGTCTCCAGGTGGGCTTTTCATCTAGGGGTATTAGGTCTAGAGGATTACACGTGGCTGGCAGTTGGTCCTTTACAGTCTTTATCCCTGAGAAGGGGTTAGGGCATGTGCTCCTACCCAAGGTGGAACCACCCAAAAAACCATCACAGGCTGCTCTGTTCATGATTTTAATCAGAGGGTGTGCCCTGAAAAGGCAGTCTGCTTGTGCCTGGAAAGGGGGTCTGACCTCTGAGCTCACATAGGCCTAGAAAATGGGGGGACTCTCTGTCTACCCCTGTATCCTGGAATCCTGGATACCCCTGGAATCCTGTATCACCAGGGCCTGGAACCTGATCCATCCTTGAGCAGTCCCATCTGTGGTGAGTAGTCTGAAATAGGTCTGAACAGGCAGACGGGGCTGTAGGCAGCTCTGGTGGAGTGCCTGGGAGGGATATCAGATCAGACGATGGCTATAGGGCTATCCTACGCCCAGAAACGACTCCCCAGGGTAGGTCCAGCAGCAGGGAAATGAGACTGCAGCCAGGGTTGTCCCCAGTCTGCCCAGCGTCCTTGGGGAGCCCAGGAAGCCCCTGTCTCACTGTGAATCCTCCTCACAGCACATCTGCCAGGGAGGGGCTTCCTCGGTACCCCAAGAATTTGAAAAGCTTTCAATAATCTAATTGAATAGATTTTTTCCCTCCTATTCTCAATCTCATTTTCTTTTGTTCCAATTTGCATATCTCTTCAACTTTATTTTCTCTCCCCTCTGTGAGTTTTCACTGTGACTGGATCTTTTTCATTTCCAAGCATTCTTTTGCATTTTCAGAGAGCTTCCTTGTCATGACTTCTATTCTTATTTTATGAATGCGATATTGTTTCTCATCTCTCTGTACATACTATTCATAGTTTTTTGGGAGGGAAATCTCAGGGGTTTTCTTCTTCCTGCACTGTTTTGGTTTCGTTTCAGGTGTATTTGTTTGAGTCTCTATCTTCCATCTTAGAAGTTGTCCTCTAGCATCTTGTAATTTTGGTTTACTGTTTGTCATTAAGTAGGGAGGGGGAATTGACAGATCCTATAAAATAATATTGAATTTTGTACCTACATAAAAGAGAATTTACCTTCTTTTCTGGTGAACAGGAACATCCATAAAAATTGAGCAAATATTAGGCCACCAAAGACATCCAAAGACTAGAAATATATAAAGAGCATTCTTTCATCATAATGCAGTAAAACTAGAAGTTAACGGTGGTACCTGTGGCTCAGTGAGTAGGGCACTGGCCCATATACCAAGAGTGGAGGGTTCAAGACCGGCCCCAGCCAAACTGCAACAACAACAAAAAATAGCTGGTGTTGTGGTGGGTGCCTGTAGTCCCAGTTACTTTGGAGGCTGAGGCAAAAGAATCACCTAAGCCCAAGAGCTGGAAGTTGCTGTGAGCTGTGATGCCACGGTCCTCTACCGAGGGTGACAAAGTGAGATTCTGTCTCTAAAAAAAAAAAAAAAAAACCTAGAAATTAACTACAAATGTTATTTTTTAATCTAAAAATTCTTTTTCCTGTTAATTTTGAAATACTCAGCAATTCTGTGGGATAAAGAGAAAACAAAAAATAAAATCACATAATTTTTTGAAAATAATAAAAACAAGACATATACTCTGTGATGCCACTAAAGTAGTTATCATAGAAAAGATTTATAGTTTTTAATCTCTGGTGCAAAAAAAAATTAAAGCATAAATAGAAACCAGTTCGCTATCCAAAAATAGAAAACAAAATAACAAAGTAAACAAAAAAAAGAACAAAGGAATTAATAAAGATAAAAGTATAAATCATGATATGGAAAACAGCAAAGAATAGAAATAATAAATCTAAAAGCTGGATGTTTGAAAATCACAACAAAATAACAAACTATTAGGTATTTTAAGCTTTAAGAAGAGAGAAAATGTAAACGGAAATGATAGCATAAAAAGAGAGAAAAAATTCTAAGAAAGTATTTTGTATAACTTCATGCAAATAAACATGAAAATTTATAAGCGATAGGTATTTTTTAGTCAGAGACAACTTAAGAAAATTGACCGTAGAAAAGACAAAAAATCTAAATACAGTAATTAAATTGAAGGACCCAATAGTTCTGCAAAAACAAAAGTTAAACCTGCTGGCTTCTTCCTCTCTTTCTTTGGGAAGCCTCCCATTTTCTCTCTCCTTTTCTCTCACCCCCATTTCTCTCACTCCCTGCTTTCTGCTCCCTTCTGTCTCTCTTTCTAATCTCTTCCCTTTCTCTACTATAAAATAAACTTATATGTGTATATTCTAAAAGAAAACAAAGGCTAAACAAATTGGTGTCACAAAAGAATTCTACATAATCTTTAAAACTCTGCCTATTCCATTGTTACTAATACTATTTCAGAGCATTTCATTTTACAAAGCTCCTATACTGGCTCAGCTCCTGTGGCTCAAGTGACTAAGGTGCCAGCCACATACACATAAGGTGATGGGTTCGAATCCAGCCCGGGCCCGCCAAAAACAACAATGATGGCTGCAACCAAAATATAGCCGGGTGCTGTGGCGGGCACCTGTGGTCCCAGCTACTTGGGAAGCTGAGGCAGGAGACTTACTTGAGCCCAGGAGTTGGAGGTT
Organism: Otolemur garnettii; assembly: GCF_000181295.1. NCBI lineage: Eukaryota > Metazoa > Chordata > Mammalia > Primates > Galagidae > Otolemur > Otolemur garnettii. The sequence goes on along the minus strand of NW_003852403.1, from coordinate 2,021,611 downwards.
GCTGTGAGCTGTGATGCCACAGCACTCTACCCAGGGGGATAGCTTGAGGCTCTGTCTCAAAAAAATAAAGCTACTATACTATAAATCTCCAACCTGACAAAGATTTCTTGGTTTTTATTTGAGTAAATGCCAAATTGATTTGGAATTAAAAATGTCAATTTGGAATACATGTCAAAGATTTTATTCTCATAAAAGAAAATTATGGCAATTCTTGCTTAAGAATTTTGGTACCAAAAGATCTGTAAATAGAACCTAACAGCAGAATTTTTTTTTTTTTTTGAGACAGTCTCACTTTGTGCCCTGGCATCATAGCTCATAGCAACCTCAAATTCTTGGGCTCAAACCTTCCTCTTGCTTCAGCCTCCCACTAGGTCCCCACCACAATGCCTGGCTATTTTTAGAGATGAGGGTCTCCCTCTTGCTCAGGCTTCCACCTGCCTTGGCCTCCCAGAGTGCTAGGATTATGGGTGTGAGCCACCTTGCTAGCCCTAACAGCACTGTGATTAATTGGGTTTATTCTAAGAATGCAAAGTGGTCCAATATCAGGGAATTATTAATTAACTTAAGATCATTTCCACAGATAGAGAAAAGTCATTTGACAAAATCCAATACCCATTTGTGTTTTTATTTTTTATTTTACTTATTTTTTTGAGACACAGTCTCACTCTACCACCCTGGGTAGAGTGCCGTAGTGTCATTCCTCAGAGCATCCTCAATCTCCAGGGCTCAAGGGATCCTTCTTACCTCAGCCTCCCTCCCCAGTAGCTGGGACTACAGGTACCTGCCACAATGCCAGGCTAGTTTTTCTATTTTTAGTAGAGATGAAATGCTCTTGCTCAGGCTGGACTCAAACTGAATTCAGGCAATACAGTTAGGATTGATTACAAGTGTGAGCCACGGCACTTGGCCCCATCTGTGTTTTTAAAGACAAAACATTCAGTGAAGTAGGAATTGATACATAAGTCCTCGACACAATAAAATGTACACAGCATAGCCCAAAGTTAGCATCTTTCTAGCTTTTCTGCTGAAGTAATAAGCAAATAATAATAAAACAAAGATCCCACTATTTCTTCTATTATGTAACATGAAGTTTGAGGCATTAGCCAGTGAATGCTATTTACAGAGTCATAATTATGTGTCTGGAAAATCTTGAAGAATTGGTGAGAAAACTCAAAACTCAAGATTAGTAAAGCAAACACTAATTAACATACGTATATAAAAACCAAAGACAGCCTGGGGAAAAGAGACGTCATTTCCTCAAAAACAAAGAATATTAGCCTAGGGTGGTGGCATGTGCCTGTCATCCCCCTTTGAGGCCAGGAACTTGAGGTTACAGTGCCTTATGATCCCGCCCTGCACTCTAGCTTGGGCAACAAATGAGATCCTGTCTCTAAAACATAACAAAGAAACAAAGAGAAACCAAAAGACAGTCATACATATAAACCAAAAATAGACAGAAGACATAATGGAAAACAAGCCTCCACTTATTAAAGCACCAGAATTCCCATAACACTGCTCTCTGGGAAGAACTTATGATTTCTTCTAGAAAATCAGTCCTGGCTTGGCACTTGTGGCTCAAGTGGCTAAGGCACCAGCCACATACACCTACGGTGGGTGGCGGGTTCAAATCCAGCCCAGGCCTGCCAAACAACAATGATGGCTGCAACCCAAAAAAATAGCTAGGCGTTGTAGCGGGTGCCTGTGGTCCCATCTACTTGGGAGGCAGAGGCAGGAGACTCGCCCAGGAGTTGGAGGTTGCTGTGAGCTGTGATGCCAGAGCACTCTACCCAGGGGGACAGCTTGAGGCTCTGTCTCAAGAAAATCAGTCCTACTGATTCCTGTTCTTGTTCATGACTTAATCATATAGATTTGTGCCTGGCACATAATAGGTGCATAGTAAATATTTGTGGAAAGAAGAAGGAGGCTTCATCAAACTTTTATTGTATTTTGGATGGTTTTTCACTTCATACATCTAGATTTGTACCTGGCACATAATAGGTGCATAGTAAATATTTTTGGAAAGAAGGAAGGAGACTTCATCAAACTTTTATTGTATTTTGGATGGTTTTCTGAAGCATCTCTTACTGAGGCTCTAAGCAACGTTTTCATTGTGCTGCTTGTCATGACATCTCAGAACTTCCCTCAAAGAAGGTCTCTTTCCTATGTCAAGAGGGACCCAGCAAAAAGTTTGTAGATGGAATTAAGGCTACCTATCAGATGACATTAAAATGGAAATGTTATTCTGGATCATCCAGTTGGATCCAATGTAATGATAAATGTCCTTTAAAAGTAGACAGAGGCAGAAGAGGACAGAGTGATAAGTGAGAAGGACTCTGGCTTGGCGCCTATAGCTCAACCGGCTAAGGCGCCAGCCACGTACACCTAAGGTGGCGAGTTCGAATCCCCAGCCTGGACCCCGCCAAAAACAACCATGACGGGCAACCAAAAAATAGCCGGGTGTTGTGGCGGGCGCCTGTGGTCCCAGCTACTTGGGTGGCAGAGGCAGGAGACTCGCTTGAGCCCAGGAGTTGGAGGTTGCTGTGAGCTGTAATGCCACGGCACTCTACCCAGGGGGACAGCTTGAGGCTCTGTTTCAAAAAAAAAAAAGTGAGAAGGACTCAAATTACTGTTGTTGGCTTTGAAGATAGAAAAAGGAGGTGGCACACCAGTGTGGATGGATAGGAAACAGATTCAACTTTAGGGCCTCCAGAAGGAACTAGCCCTGCCAGCATCCTGATTTTTGACTTTTGTCTACTAAAATTATAAAATCATAAATTTATATTAAGAAAAAAAAAGGGGGGTCCTCTGAGGAACATTAACTCAAAACAAATAAAATATCTCCAGGAGGTCTATAAAATTAGGAAAATACTCTAAAATGCTTTTGTGATGGTTGTAAGTATGTTTGTGTATTACAATTATGGGAAAAGCTGAGTGCGGTGGCTCATGCCTCTGGGAGGCCAAGGTGGGTGGATCACCTGAGCTCAGGAATTCCAGAATAGCCTGAGCAAGAACAAGACCCTGTCTCTAAAAATAGCCAGCGGTGTGGTGGGCACCTGTAGTCACAGCTACTCAGGAGGCTGAGGCAAGGATCCCTTGAGCCTAAGAGTTTGAATTTGCTGTGAGCTATGACTCCACAGTACTCTACTGGGGGTGGGGAGAGTAAGAAAGTAAGATTCTGCCTCAAAAAAAAATTTATGGGAAAATTTTTTTCTATTATGGTTTATGCTGTCAGATACCATAGATTGGGTGGTTTAAACACTACACATTTATTTCTCACAGTTCTGAATGCTGAGAAGTTCAAGATCAAGGTGCCAATAGATCCAGTGTGTGGTGAGGGCCCAGTTGCTGGTTTGCGTACGGGTCTCTGCTTGTTGGATTCTCATCTAGTGGAGAGCAGAGACACAGATCCCCTGTCTCCACTTCTTTTGATAAGACCAGTAATCTCATCCTGAGGGTCCACCCTCATGACTTCATCTAACTTTAACTACTTTCCAAAGGCCTCCTGGCCAAATACCATCACTTTGAGACTTAGGATTTCAACATATCAATTTTGAGGGGACATATTCAGTTTATAACATATAAATAATTTTTTAATCTAACAAAAAAAATTTAAGTAGAAATATATAAATACACTCCTGACTCTTCTGAAGTTTCAACCCTTGGCAGAGCCATACAGATGTCTATAAATCAGACTCTTTTCTATCTCCCCTCTAGCCTTTCCTCACCACCATACACAGACATTCTGCGTTATCATACTATTCGTTGTTTAACAGCAACCCTGGGCTACAACCCCCAAAGAACACCCAACTCCCTGTCTCTTTGCTGGCATTCTTGGGCCCACCCAGACAAACACAAGGAAGGTTGTTCCACCATGTACATATCATGGCATTTTACACTATCTGCCTCTGACTTATCTTCTGCTCTAGCAGAAGAAGCTTATAGGCTGGGCATGCCATGGCTTGCTTGGCTGTTATCTCCTTTGTCTAGCCTGTGTTAAAGGTTGCCATAGTTGTAAAAATTGTCCACATGATAGCATGTGACAGACTTTTGTTTCTTGTCAAGTCTTCAAAAGCTCCTGGGAGATGATTGTCTCTACAGGGTACTTCCTGTAAGGTCGAATGGTTGTTGAAGTCTTCTAGTATGATGGTTTTCTTTCTTTCTTTCTTTCTTTTTTTTTTGAGACAGAGCCTTAAGCTGTCACCCTGGGTAGAGTGCTGTAGCATCACAGCTTACAGCAACCTCCAACTCCTGGGCTTAAGTGAGTCTCCTGCCTCTGCCTCCCAAGTAGCTGGGACTAAAGGCACCCACCACAACGCCCGGCTATTTTTGGTTGCAGCCATCATTGTTGTTTGGCTAGCCCAGGCTGGATTTGAACCGGCCAGCTCAGGTGTATGTGGCTGGCACCTTAGCCGCTTTAGCCACAGAGTACGATGGTTTTCTTTTTTTTTTTTTTTGAGACAGAGCCTCAAGCTATCCCCCTGGGTAGAGTGCCATGGCCTCACAGCTCACAGCAACCTCCAACTCCTGGGCTCAAGCGAGTCTCCTGCCTCCGCCTCCCAAGTAGCTGGGACCACAGGCGCCCATCACAGCGCCGGCCATTTTTTGGTTGCAGCCATCATTGTTGTTTGGTGGGCCCGGGCTGGGGATTCGAAGCCGCCACCTTAGGTGTATGTGGCTGGCGCCTTAGCTGATTGAGCCACAGGTGCCGAGCCCAGTACGATGGTTTTCAAAGTGAGCTCCCTATATCATTCTTATCCTCTTGGAACTTAGAAATGCAAATTCCTGGGCCCTACCCCTAGCCTATTGAATCAGAATTCTGAGGTGGGGCCCAGCAATCTGAGTTGTCTCAGGCCTTCTAGCAGGTTCTGAAGCATGTAAAATTTGTGAACCAGCTTGGTCTGCCTTTTCACCCTTAACCTCTTTAACCTTAGCCATAAGCAAGCTTCAGATCCTCAGGGATCAGACTTCTAGGACTACATACATATTTTTCCTATGTATACTTGATATTAAAACTTTTTCTATATATGTTTTGAAGTGGTGTTCTGTGTTTTATTTGATTTTGTATTTGTCTGTTTGGCATCTATTAATCAAAAGACCAGACTAATGGCCAAAGTAGTTTATACCTCCCCTGCAATCCAGCTTTTGTGAGTGTGTAAAAGTCATATTATTATAAATCCTCTAACCAATTTCAAGTCCATACTTCCTGCTACCCCCTTTATCAGACTCTCTCCGACCAAACCAGTATTTCCCCTGCTCTAAGTCACCCAGGGCCACATACCCCATACAACTAGAGATCACCCTGATAGCCTAGCCTGCTGACATAATTCAAACTAGCCAATTCCAAGGTGTTTTCCCTTCCCTGTCCTGCCTTTCCCATGGAAACCTCAATAAAAACTCTGGCCTGGACTTTCCTCTCACTCCTGCTTCTGCCTCCTGACTTATCCGGTGCTTTTCCATGTGGACCTGCCTAGCACCGGGTATTCTGAGCTCTCGGGAAATGTAGGTGATAAAAATCATTTTTCACTGCAACAACCTCTATGTGTCATCACGGTCATCTCAATAAATTAAAATCCCGTGGGTACATTTTGAGATAAGTGGCTAATAGAATCAATGTGACATGATAATCAAGGAATGAGAAAATTAGGATAAAGATAAAATAGGAATAGGGAAAATTAGATAGATGAAACTGGGAAATGTTCATATGCAGCATTCACTCAGTGAGGCCTCTACCTTTGTAGAGAAGGAAGAGAATGATGACTTAGTACTTACAACTGCCAAAATAAATCAGGGAATCACACCATCAGGGAATCACAAGGTAACAATCCAGCAGTTTTGAGAAGCATAGCTCTTCCTGATGAGAATGTGGCATCTTCTCTAACCCCCAAGGTCAAAGAGGGGAGGAGCCATTTCTTGAACCATCTCTCTCTTTAGCTGATTGCACAAACCTGAAAGCAGATTTTAGTAACTGCACCTCATGAGAGATGTTCTTTTATGGGTGTATTCAAGAGTTCCATGGGTGTTTGCTTTTCTAATGATCTCCCTTAATCCAAAGAGAAATTGTGGAGCATTCAGACCTAGTCTTTCTCAACATTTTAAGCACACACATCATCACCCAAGAAATTAAATCTTTATTTTTGATGTTAAAAATGACACGTTATTTTCTAAATGTGAAAGTATATTATTAAATGAGATGTGGTTATACAATTCAGGCATTCACCCCATCCCTTTTCCTCTTTGAATATCACTGACCTGAAGACATGGAAGAAGTGGATATTTCTCAAGAAATTCTTTTTAAATGCTATTTATTGAGGTCGAGTCATTGGGGTCAGAAAGGATTTCAGAGAACAGCTAGTCTATCATCAGGGTAGCCCCGGTTCTTCAAAAGTTGAACCAGATCCAGGTGGCTTCCAGGGTGAGGGCAGGTCTGACTATCCAGGTAGGAAGGAGAGGAGATAGCCTGTGGATGAGGGGACCAGCCCAAGGGAAAGAAGAATGGTTTCTGGCGAAGGGAACCCAGACGAACGGCGCCACAGAGTGGATCCGCATCTCAGTACTCGAGGGTGCCCTGTCCCCTCAGTTTCAGTAAGATCTTGTGTTTTGATGTGGTAGGCAGATGCATGCTTTAGTCAAGCCCTAGAGCATGAGAGGGCAGGAACAGGCAAGGACTTGCAACACTGAATGCTGAGGGGGACAGACTCCTGTCAGTCATAACACTCAGACCACTCCTAACTTTTCTTCGGAGACTAGAGGAGGAGCTGACAGGTTTGACGGTCAAGGAGCAAATGATAGTTCACAGGTACAGATAGAGGTGAGGTCAGCCGCAGGACCGGCGTCAGCGCTTGGGTCATGCGAAGACCTGAGTCAGGAGGCAGAGGCAAGGACAGCAGAGGGGCGGGTCCCGAAGCTGGGGCGGACCTGGGAAAGCTTGGCAAGAAAGCAGGGGCGGGGCCAGAGGTGGGCTGAGGCCCTAGTCAGGGGGCGGGGGCAGGTTGGAAGGCGTGGCTTATCCTTGTGAGGCTCGCGCCTGCGCACGGGCGTCCCGAGAGGCAGGGCTGCGCGCGCGCTGTGCTCTTGGCCCGGGAGGGCGGAGTCCAGGCGGGTGCCGGCGGAGGGAGGGGGCGCGGCGGCTTTGGAGTCCGGCGCACCCTCAGGCCGCAGACGCGATGCTGGCTGCTGCGGGTCGGGTTGTGGAGAGGGCGGGGATGTGACGGGCGGCGCCCTCGCCTCACCTTCAGTCCTCCGGCCCGCAGGTCTGTGGGTGACCTGCAGCCGGCCCGCGGCCAAGGAGGCAACGCGACCTCCTCACGGTGAGAACTGGGGTCAGGGCCGCGCTGGGGCCGGGGTCGAGGCGGGCGCCCGGGGTAGCCCAGAACTGGGGCGCCCAGGGCGGGTTGGAGACCCGGGTTCCCGAGGAGAGGCAGTGGCACCCTCCGGCTCTCCCTTCTCCAGGGTGACCCTATCTAGCCCCTAGCGAGCGACCGAGGCGGGGCGGCCAGGGAGCGGGGAGGGCGGAGGGCACCCGCCCTGCTGTGACAGCGCGCCAGGGGCCTCGAACCGCTGGGCGGCCGCCTTTCTCTAAGAAGTCAGGGCCAGTGATTCAGAGCCTGGATGCTTGTGAACGTTGATAGGGGAAAGTACTGGGGTGAGCTGAATGAGTGGGATTCTTTTTTTCTTTTTTTTCTAAAATTACTGGGCCAAAACAAAGACACACCCTAAAACATACTGGGATAAAACTTTAGTGTATCACACCCTTGCCTTAGGTTCAGATCTCTTTTCTTTAGACAGTTGCTATTTTTATGCTTTTTTATAAATGCACCTACTTTCTTGAAAGTAGAAGGAGGAATGATTCCTTTGAGGTGGTCCTTGGTGGCTAAGCTTGAGTTTGAATTTCAGTAATTGCAAATTCATCTTTGTAGGCTACCCCGCCAGTTAGGCTTGCTGTTCTTAGACTAGGCCTTAGCGGTGCTGAAATTACTGATGCTTGGACCCTTTGTGGTCCAAGATTGGAATATTGATTGGTGTTTAACTCTTGTAGATGAAAGAAATGGGAATTTTCGGCTTTGAGGATAACTATCTGAAGAGGCATCCTTTTCATGTTTTTTTTTTTTCTTGAGCATTAAAATATTATTGGAATGTATTAATTTGGCCAGTTTTTTTTAAGCATTATCTTTTACACTAGTTTAAAGAGACTTTAGTGATGGTAGCTCTTTAACCAAAAGGAATTTAAGATACTCTCCTGCAAATGATAGGTAAAAAACATGTCTTGTTGTCTGTAATCAATATATGATAAGGATGTAAACATTTCCTGTTTGGTCTGAAGTCAGTCTTCTTGGACCTTCTTAAAATTTTCTTTGCTTTTCTTAATTTATTAAAGCTCTTTAATCTTTTCTGATTTGGTTGTTTTCTTTAGTGTTTTCAACAACTTTGACTTCAAGTAATCTTTATGTTAAAAATTCACACTTTCTTGAACCTTTAGCTATAATTCACACAGTCTTAGTTGAATGTTGTATAGATATCCCATAGGTAAGAAAGTGCTAGAAGATAGCCTGAAAGCAGGAACTCTATTTGAATTTTTTTTTTATTCTACATTTTGATATCCAGATTGTACTTTTTGTTGCCGTGATTTAGTCTATTAAATGGTGGAGGAAGGGACTTGATTCCATGTTTAAAGGTCCTTTGCTGACTTTCCATAGTCCATAGTGCTAAAATTCAAAGTCCTTCATGATTTCTTGGTACTTGTCTACATTCTAGTTTCATCTTCTAACATTATGCCTGCCCTCGCCATAAAGGCTACTTGTAGTGCCCTGAAGATGACATCTTCCATTGTGGTTTTACACTGTTCTCTGTTGAAAATTCTTTACCTAGTAGATGACTGGCCCTTCAAGACCTTATTAAAATATCGCCTGTGAGCCTTGTCCAGATATCTCTTCCCTCTTGTCTGGACTGATCCCTACAGTCTGCACTTAACATTTGTCAGTTGGAAGTTAATCATTTGTTCTTTTTTTTTTTTTTTTTTTGAGACAGAGCCTCAAGCTATCCCCCTGGGTAGAGTGCTATGGCATCACAGCTCACAGCAACCTCCAACTCCTGGGCTCAAGCGAGTCTCCTGCCTCAGCCTCCCAAGTAGCTGGGACTACAGGCGCCGGCCACAATGCCTGGCTATTTTTTGGTTGCAGCCATCATTGTTGCTTGGCGGGCCTGGGCTGGGGATTCGAACCCGCCACCTTAGGTGTATGTGGCTGGCGCCTTAGCTGCTTGAGCCACAGGCGCTGAGCCTAATCATTTGTTCTTAAGTCTGTCTCCACCAGGCTTTTGGGCTTCTTAAGGAAAGGGACCTTTGCAACTCTAGCACATACTATTGTGTGGCATAGGTGCTCAAAAATTATTTACTGAATGTCTTTTTGAAATGGTCCCAGTCTTGAATATAGCTTTAATGTAGACAAAATATGTTAGACTTCTTCATTCAATTCAATCAGAAAACTTGGAAAAGATGAATGCACAAGATACTTTTAAATATCCAAGAATGAAGTAAAAATTGTTGATGTTGCTAGTTAGGAAAGACACCCCAGATATGATGGAAGAAAACCAATCCATTTGATGATATGAGAATGAAAGGGACATTGCCAGTGAAGATTGCTGCTTCATTGGTCGTAGGACTTTATGCAGTGCCAGTAATTTGAAGTGCCAGTAATTTGCCCAAAGTGACATAGGTAGAAAGAGACAGATCTGGGATTACAATCCAGGTCTTTTGACCATCTGTGTATTTCACCCTTGCCTGTAGTCTCCTAATCCTAAATCTTAAATGTTTTATATTTTGGGGTTGTAAGAGACTTGGGTATGCATTGAAAAGGGAGGGGTCTGTTACATTAATAGAACATTGAGCTTGAAAGAATAAACTGATTATTTAGTTTAAAAATTTTACTATTGAACTATTCAAGCTTAAAAATGTAAGTAATTTTACTTGAGGCTGTTTAGGCTTACTTGTGTGTCACATCTCCTGACCTCATGCTTGTCTACTTTTCACTACTTCATGGTACTTTGGGGGAAAATGAAGAAGTTGCCAATTTTTCAGAGGAATAACAAATCTGCTTGCATTTTCTCCCTTCTTGAATCCATAGCGGCTGCTGCTAGGGAATTAAAGCCCTTGAGTGGCTGAGAAACATGATGATTCATTTGGGGATATAGGAGAAACCTAACCTTCACCATTTCCCCAGCCAGATAGTTTTAACTTAAGTGCTTGGGGCCCTCTCTCCAGATGCCTCATAACGAGTGGCTTCTGATCACCATATGGAGCTCTTGTATACAGTTATGTTTTAATGGTAAAATGAGATTTTAATATAATAAGGTTATAGCTGGCTAATAGTGTGGCTAAAATTACATGTTTGGTTTGTCTGTATTTGAAAAGAGCCTATTTGTTACTCCTGTGCAATAGATTTTTTGGGAAACTTGTAAATACCTGTGAAAAATCAGTTTGAAATGTGTACTTAGTGTTGTGGGCCTCATCAGTTTCAGCAGGCTTTTTATTTTACAAACAACTTGGTGGTCAAAGAAATAAGAAAAAAACTAAACTAACTTAATTTTACTTATTTATTTCTTGTTACAGCTATGAGTTTATACTACAGTCAAACATAAATGTAATGTTATATATTTACTTGCATATTTGTGTTTTCTTTTTTGTTATAGATTTTATACCTTTAGATTATTATACCTTGTTCCAGTGAGTTGAGTTACTTATTTCTTAATTACGGGACATCTAGGTTACTTCCCATTTTGAACATAACACAGTTAGTATACAGTTGTTCATTTTGCTTCTTTCCTTTTAGGCTGAAGGGCCAGGAGGGGAATTACAAGGTCAAAGGGTATGATGACTTTGTTAATTTTGAGAAATATTACCAGATTTACTTCTGAAAGGTATTGACTTACATTGTCTTTAGCAGAGTTTGGTTGACCAGTTTTATCATACTTCTATGGGATTTTGTTTTTAAATGTTTGTTTTTTAAAAATATTGATAAGATGACTTGCTTATCTAATATCATAGTTCACAGTAGACAAGCAAATTTAGTTTTTTTTAAGTTTTATTTTCCTGTTTGCATGAATTGTGCATCATATGCTCATAAGTTTATTGGAATTTCACTTCTTACTAGTATTTGTTAGCACTAACACCATAAATATATTACTTCTTTGAAAAATATTTCTCATCTATTTTATTTTCCTTGTTGGAGGCTTTATACTTTTTATATTATTAAAATCACTGACTTTAAAAAATAATTTTAGAATTTTGTCTTTTGATTATGAGATCTGAGAATGAATGTCACTCTACTATCTGATACATACTTTTATTTTTTTAAACTTCCGAAGTTCATTTTGGTATGAGTACATCTTTAGCCAGTTACACATGTGGTTGAAATTGAATGTCATTTATGGGGATTTTATGTTATAGAAAACTACATTCTTGAGTTTTCATTTTTTTTCCTGAACTTGAATAGGAAAATAAACAAAATGATCTAGGGTTCTTTTTTTTTTTTT
>NW_003852403.1:2000987-2009735 GCF_000181295.1 Otolemur garnettii | reverse complement strand
GCCACCTTAGGTGTATGTGGCTGGCGCCTTAGCCGATTGAGCCACAGGCGCCGAGCCAATCACTTCTAAAATATATGAATGTAGGCTTGGTGCCTGTGACTCAAGTGGCCAAGGCTCCAGTCACATACACCTAAGGTGGCAGGTTCAAATCCAGCCCAGGCCCACCAAACAACAATCCTGGCTGCAACCAAAAAATAGCCCAACGTTGTGGCAGGCACCTGTGGTTCCAGCTACTTGGGAGGCTGAGGCAGGAGACTTGCTTGAGCCCAGGAGTTGGCAGGTTGCTGTGTGCTGTGATGCCATAGCACTCTACTCAGAGGGACAGCTTGAGGCTCTGTCTCAAAAAAAAAAAGTGAATGTAAACCTTGGTTATCTGCTTCCTTTGGGGTGTGAGATAGTCCATGATAATAGTTAAGAGTGAGTGCTAGATTCTGTGCTGGTGCTTGGCATGGAAATTCTTACCTAAATTTTCATAGCAACCCGAGGAAGTAGGTTCTTTTAGTATCTTCATCTTGTGCATGAGAAAATTAAGAGATGTGAAGTGACCTGCCAAAGGCGATAATAGGTAGTGAGCATTGGAACTGGAACTCAGTCTGACTGCTTTTAAAAAATGCTATTTCAAAAGTATTACTTCCTGTACTGAGGATTTGGACGTCAATCTTTTAAACATTAGAAAGATACTAGATGTTTCAAAATAAGGGAGTGATACAGTAGGTTGTCTCTTTTAGGGAAATGGCTGATGTGACAGCATGGAAATGTATTGAACTGTGTTTAGGATAGGAAGTGGTTGAAATAGGTCATGTGAGAAATGAAGCCTAAACTGTGAAATGAAAGTAGAGACCAGAAGGTATTTTGGAAAGATAGAGGTCTTAATAACTGATTTACAAGAGAAAGGGAAGGTGGAATGTTGACTTGGAGACACTATATTGGGTGCTGATAGATGAATATGTATGTGCTCACAGCACTTTGTTATATCTCTTTCATAGCATTGACTGTGATGTATTGTCCAGTGACATGTCTACCTCCCTCACTGGATTATGTGTTTGTCAAGGACAGGGACTGAGTAGAAGTCATGACTGAATACTGAAGGAGGTCAAGAGGCTGAACTGAGAAATACTAATATTACAAAATCAAAGAGTGGGCAGAGGGATATGAGCTCTAGTATGTGACAGTTGTCAGGGAGCATCGAGAAAGAGCCATCAGCAAGGCAGCAGAGGGAGGAAGTGTTAGCACCGAAGTGAGCATGTAAAATGCTACCTCAGGCTACCAACAGTTATGGTTGGTGTGCTTGAACGTGATAAGGTGATGGCTAGTGGTCCTATAGAGCGAAGTAGTCTTTCCTTTGTTACTGATTTCTTTTTTCTCCCCATTCCTTCCTCAGAGTATCCTGTGGCTTCTTTCCCCTTGGTGTCTGACTGCTTGCTACAGGTGCAGATTCTGGGGTGTGACTCAGTGTATTGAGATTAACCAATCAGAACTCTCCTTTCTTTTTACTTGAATTGATCAGTCAGAGTGTATGAGGTATATAGTCCCTGAGTTATTAGCTGTTCTCTACTGAGATAATTGCTTATGAATGTCCCAGAGTTACTTCTCTACTTTTAAAGACTTCTGGTTGGTTATATTGAGGTTTGGAGCTACTGGGAAGCCGGAGGATACCTCAAGGTTGGATCCAGGAGAGCTAAGGTTTTTCACCTGTTTACTTCCATCAGTAGCTTAGTTTGAATGCAGTTATAGCATCTGTGAGGACTGTTCGTCTTAAAGATCATTCCAAACAATTAAGAATCTCTGTTCTCCTTGGTTCTATGGGTATGTAAGGTGTAGGGCAGCGGTTCTCAATCTATTAGTCACCACCCCTTTGGACTGTATTAAAGGTTCGAGGCATTAGGAAGGTTGAGAACCACTGGTGTAGGGGCTTGTTTTCAGTTTCCTTACTTGGTTCCTAATTTATTTTACGTGTCTATTTTTCAAAGAGTTGCTTAGAAAATGAATTTGCTGTTTTTTTTCCCATTACTTTTTGCTTCAGGCCTCCTTTATCCTCGATTCTTTGTCATTTTCTCAATTTTCATCTTCCCAGTTTTTGTCCTTGGTAAGTACAGTGGGAAGGGGAAAAGGGAAAAGGTACCAGTAGTTATTCCTCTCTTCCTTTTTTTCCTTATTTTTTGTTGCTACTGGCCAGTTCAACCAGGTAATTATTTTTAATTTTTTTTCTTTCCTTCCCTGTGTTTTGGTACTTTTTCCTCCCCTCCTCCCCTCCATTGCTCCCAACTATTCAATTTGGCAGGGCTTCCTGCCCCATGTCTTCAGTTCTGTGTGTAGAAATGGGAGATGCAAGGTATGACTTTTTAGCTGAGGATTGCTGGACATTTCAGGGTTTTGGTCCTTCTGTCATCTCTCTTTTGGTGAGTGGTATTGAAAAGTCCAGGTGACACTCATATCTTGGCAGGTGTTTTCTGTTCCCCATCATTCAAAATTAAATGCAAAAGTAAATCCTAGTCCTATTTTTTTTTTCAATTGTGTGCCTACCTTGTAATTCTCCCCCCACACCAAAATATCAAAATCTTTAATGACTGAGCCTCTAGTGAATACACTAGGGACAATGAAACAAGGCAGACATCAGAAGGTACTTTGAACTGTTGTTGTCATAATATTAATGGTGTTTGGTTGCAGCCTGAGTGCTTTAGGGAAATTTGAGAGCTTCCTCTGACCATTATTTCTTGGCAGCCAGTCAGTATTAGAGTTGGGAGTTAAAATTTTTTCTGAAGACCATAGCTTGGAAAAGCAAGGATTCTTTACAGCAGCTAGTTAAGTGTATACAATATCCCTGGATGATATTTTAGCCAGGGTTGGTAGGCCAGTTTATAGGAAACATCTAGGTAGTATTTCTTTTTAAGGGGTGGGGAGGCAGGGATGGAAATCTTTCCTTTTTTTTTTTCCTTTTATTTTTAAAGGTTTTGTCAAGTATATTTTGTTTGTTTCAGGAATGGTATGGACTTGTCAACCCTTATTTATTATTGGTACCAGTTAGAGTTGTAGAGTTGGCCATTGTTGTGGCCTCTCTTATAGTCATGCTTTTACAGGACTTGAGGAATTGTATTCTGTAAATTCTAGTTGTGAGGCCAGATCTTCAATCTGGATTTTCCTTGTTCATTCATCCATCCATTCAAGAAATATCCTCTGAGCACTTGCTAGGAATAGTTCAGTGAACAAAACAAATTTTCTGCTTTTGTGAAACTTAGGTACTAATGACAAGATACAGAAACAAGTACAAGTAATATGTCAGCTAGTATAGGACTGTGGAGAAAAATAAAGTGGAATAAGATGGAAATATCCTGTCAGGAGGATGCTCCTATTTTGTATAAAGTGGTTAGAAAAGTCCAGAATAATAACTAGCATTTGAGCAAAGATCTTGAAGTGAATTTGACCTGTGCATATATTAGGAGAGAGAGAGGGAGAAATTGGATGAAGATAGAACCAGACTGCAGTGATCCTGTGATTGAAGCTTTCTTGGTCTGTTCTAGGAGTGGCAAGTAGGTCATTGGAGGCTTTGAGGGGAATGATTGGTGAAAGATGAAGTCAGAGAGGGTTGGGTTGGGTTGAGGGGATGTCAGATAATATATGGCCTTATAACCCAGTAGGACTTTGGTTTTTACTCTATAGGAGAGAAGTCATTCAAGAGTTTTGACTATTATGTACTCATTTTTAAAATTAAAATTAAAACAAATTTTAATAGATTTAGTGGGTACAAGTTGGATTCTGTTACATGTGTATATTGTATTGTGGACTCTGGGATTGGATGTGCCCATCACTGGAGTAGTATAGATTGTACTCTGTAGGTAATTTTTCATTCCTCACCCTGTTCCACCCTTCTTGTTTTAAATAGATCTGTTAGCTGCTTTGTAAAGACTGGGAAGGGCATAAAGAGATCATTTAACAGGGTGTGGTAGTAATCCTGGTTGGGAGATTGTGGTGAATTTGGGTAGGGATTGGAAGAAGTACTCACAGTCTATATATTTTAATATATTCTAAAGAGAGAGCCAATAGTTGATGATAGAGTGAATGTGGGCTATGGGTTTTGACCTGAACAACTTGAAGAATGGAGTTGACATTTACTGAATTTTTCTTTTCTTCTTCTCCCCTTCCCTGCCTCCCCTCCCTCAATCTGTCTGATGTGATAGTTTATTAGGAAGTACCTCTTTAAAAATGACAACAATGACAACTGCAGCAAAAAAATAGCCGAGCATTGTGGCGGGCACCTGTAGTCCCAGCTTCTTGGGAGACCGAAGTAGAGAATCACTCAAGCCCAATAGTTTGAGGTTGCTGTGAGCTGTGATGGCACAGCACTCTACCAAGGAGGACATAGTGAGGCTTTGTCTCAAAAAAAAAAATTTAAAAGAATTTAAGTTGAAGTGCAAGTAAGTTCAGGGAAATTTTGATGGCTATTTTTTTCCCACTGCTTTGTTTATTTCTTTTAACTTTCCTGGTGGTGCTTTTACTGTAATTGCTTATGATTATTGAGTTGATATTTGAGATGAGTTCAGAAAGTATTCTGAAAGCACATAATACAGTTATAGCACTTTACATGCTTCTTTCTGTGGTTCATTTATGTTTGAGTAAGTAGTAGTCGATATTTAGTGCTGTAACATCATTGCAATTGCTTCTTAATCCTCTTCATTGGTCTTTCTCCAGATTTTTATCTCTTAGCCACTGATCTCTGCTCCTGACATTGGATTTCCAAAACACAGATCTGCTCTGGTTCTGTTATTGGTAAACAAGTCTTCTGTGGCTCCCTATTGTCTATAGAAGTTAGTTTGCCTCTTTACCCACCTTCTGCCCTGAAGGGCTCCCTAGGGGATTCTAACACACACACACACACACACACACACACACACACACACACACCCACCCCCACCCACCCACACCCCCATATTTCTTATCATAGGACTACAGGATAAAGGTCATGCTCCTTACCAGTGTACAGAAAGTCCTCCATGAGCTGTCTCAGCCCTCATCTTCTGTCAATGGTTACATGCAGATGAGAAGCTCTTTAACTTCTCTGTACTTTTTTATACATACTGTTCTTTTTTTTCCAAGAATGCCATTCATCCTCTTAGCCATTTAGTTAAATTAGTTTATCTTCTTAGGAGCCCAATATAGAGGCCTCTTCTTCCAGGAAAGCTGTTAGACTTAATTTTCCTTATGCCTCTTCCTCCTCAGTATATTCTTTGTTACCTGTGTTCCTGTTAAAAAGCTGTGCAGTTGTTTTATTGTAGTGTTTGCTGTATTTATTTTACTGTTTGTTTTCATGATGGATTTCCTGTGTCTCTAATTTATAGATACCCAATAAGTTTTTGTTGAATGAATGACTGAGTAAAGTAAATAATTATTTGATGTTGATGCAGTTTTGATTGACCCATTTGGTTGGGCATTTTTATTGTTCAATTTATGTAGAATATGCAAATGAGCAATTCACATAGCTTTCTTAAACATGGACTCATAACCCATAGTATGTGAGGAAATCAGAATGTTATTAAATAATTTGTTCTCATTAGCAAATAATGGGATTTGATGACTTTTATATATCCCAAATCTCTATTTTTGTGTGAATGTTTTTCTTCCTTTTTTTTTTTAATCTCCTTCTGTTTGGATTTTGTCTTTTTTTTTTTTTTTTGCAGTTTTTGGCTGGCGGCCGGGTTTGAACCCACCGCTTCTAGTATATGGGGTTGGGACCCTACTCTTTTGAGCCAGAGGCACTGCCCGGATTTTGTCTTTAGTTATTGTTATCCTCCACCCTAAAATTCAGCATGTCTTAAAACTCACTGCCTACGCTTGATCCCCCTCTTAACTCCTCCATTAGTGTTTTCTCTATCATTATTCTTAGTTACTTAGGTTTCTTCGCAGTGTCTTTAAGCCTTATTACTACGTCTTATCAGTCACTAAGTTCTGATACAATTCGATGAACAATTTTTTTCTTCTTCCTGTGGTCCTGACTTGTTAGTATTAGTGATGAGAAGCTGAATAAGAGAGGGTCCTAGTCCACAAATGATTAAGCTACAATGTGGTAAGTATGGCAATATGGTAAAGGAAGTTCCTCAGAGTTACAAACATCCAATATACATACAATTTATACTTAGGAATTATAGGTAATAGGTACCTGTTCCAACTTGCATACTAATTCAACTTAAGAAGAAACCTATAGGCTTGATACCCATAGCATAGTGGTTATGGCGCCAGCCACATGCACTGAGGCTGGTGGGTTTGAGCCCAGCCCGCGCCAGCTAAACAACAATGACACTGCAACAAGAAAATAGCCTGTCATTGTTGTGCAGGTACCTGGAATCCCAGCTACTTGAGACTATACATATATCACATTTTATCAGTCCACTCATATATGGATGGGTACTTGGGTTGTTTCTACATCTTTGTGGAAAGGCTGAGGTAAGGGAATTGCTTAAGCCCAAGAGTTCGAAGCTGTGATGCCACAGCATTCTACTGAGGGTGACATAGTGAGATTCTGTCTCAAAAAAAAAAATAAATAAATAAAAAAGAAACCTATAGAACCCATCTTGTTTGTAACCTGCCACTGCCTACAATGGTGGAATATTTAAGGACATTATGAAAAACTAAAATGCTTCCTCTTGCCACTCAACCAGCACTTCTGACCCCAGATGTGTGGTGTCACATATCAAGTAATTCTGACACCAGATCCTCCAGTAGACACCAAGTGTCTTACAACTTATTATTTACTTATTTGTAACAACAAAGCACCAACTTTTTTTCTAATTTCAGAATGTTGGGGGGGTGTACACGTGTTTTGGTTACATGAATTGCTTTTGTACAGTTTGAGTCCAAGTTATAAGTGTGCCCATTACCTGGGGATAGTGTACATTGTACCCAGTAGGTGTGAATTTGCCTCTCCCCTCCTACCCTCTCTCCTACTTGCTTTCTTTTGAGTTTTTTTTTTTAAATTTCAGAATTATCACAGTGGTACACAAGTTGTGGTTACATGATTTGCTTTTGTACATTTTAAATCAAAGTTGTAAGTGTGACCTTTATCCAGAATTTGTGCCTTGTACCAGGTGTGTGAATTTACCCAATCTCCCCCACCGTGATTTCTCTTGACTTTTACTTCCATATGTGTGCTTAACTGTTGATCAGCTAGTTCCAATTTCGTATTGAAAACATATGGTGTTTGTTTTTACATTCTTGCGATTCTTCACTTAGAAGAATGGTATCCAGTTCTTTTCTGGTTGTTATAAAAGATAGTAGGTCACCATTTTTTTTATGGCTGAGTAGTACTTCATAGTATACATATACCACATTTTATCAATCCACTCAAGTATGGATGGGTACTTGGGTTGTTTCCACATCTTTGCAATTGTGCTGCTAAGAATGTTCAAGTACAAGTGTCTTTTTGATAAAAAAAAAAAAAATAAAGTGAATTTGTTGGGTGAACACCTAGTAGTAGGATTGCTGGATCAAATGGTAGGTCTACAATTTAGTTCTTTGAGTGTCTCCATACAAGTTTCCATAGAGGTTGTAGTGGTGTACCGCCCCACTAACAGTGTATAAGTATTCCTTTCTCTGCATCCTCACCATCCCTTATTGTTTGACCCTTTTTGATAAGAGCCATTCTCACTGGAGTTAGGTGATATCTCATTGTGGTTTTGATTTGCATTTTCCTGATGATTAGAGATGTTGAACGTTTTTCTCATGTATTTTTTGGCCATTTGACTTATCTTCATTTGAAAAGTTTTTATTTGCCCACTTTTTAATGGAGTTGTTTGATTTTTTTCTTACAATTTAAATCTGATACTGTCTATAGATAGACAGTATCAGATTCCACAGGATAAGAGATTGGGCCCACAAGACAACTTTTCACATCATTTGCAAGCTCCAGGTTGTGACCTGTGCTTATGACTGATCACCTCTAAATCGTGGTTCCCATGACCCTCTTTTGTTTAATTAATTTGCTAGAAAAGCTCACAGAACTCGAATACACTTCACTTATGTTTACTTTTTTATTTTATAGCATATTACAAAGGGTATAGATGAACCACCAGATGGAAGTGATGATTATTAGGGCAGGGTATGTGGAAGAGGGTGTGGAGCTTCTTTGCTCTCTGGGATCAGGCAAATCCTCCAGGTACCTTTGCGCCTTCAGCAGTCCAGAAGCTTTCTGAACCTTGTCCTTTTGCCCTGTTATGATAGCTTTATTATGTAAGCATGGTTGATTACATCACTGGCCTTTGGTGATCTACTAAACCTTCAGCCCCTCTCCCTTCTCCAGAGGTAGGGCTGAGGTATTCCAATTGTTCTCTAATGGCTCATTTTTTTTCCTGGTTATCAGTTCCCATCCTGAGGCTATCTAGGGGTCCCCAGCTACCAGTCATGTTATTAGTATACAAAAATCACTCTCATTACTCTGGAAATTTCAAACATCTTAGGAACTGTTTGTGGGGCGCAGAGACCAAATATATATCACTATACTACAGGCACTTTGAGAATAGAGAATATCTCTTTTATATATTCCTTAGTTTTTATTTTGGGTATCTTTTCAGGTCCTTATTACTATGTTTAGGTAATTTTTTATTTTTATTTATTTATTTTTTCAGGAATGATTAAATATTTAATAAAATATGAGATGTGTTTACTTCATTTATCTAAGAATTTCTACTCTGCATACTCAGATTAGGAGGTGTTGGGATGCCTGAAGCCTAACTTTTTTTTTTTTTTTTTTTTTTTTTGAGA
>NW_003852403.1:1990522-2000050 GCF_000181295.1 Otolemur garnettii | reverse complement strand
AAAAAAAAAAAAAAAAACCTCTTAATAGCTTCTTGTGCTTTAACTTTTGCCATCCCACTTTATCACGCGCCCTTTCATCAGAAAGTATTCAAAAAGTTGTCTTAAAAAGGAAAAAAAGGTGTATGTCTTTCTTCTTCCTGTTCACAAAATAAAATCCAAAACTAAACCTGGAATTCAAAGCCCTTGACTTTGAAAGACTTTCCTTTCTTGTCTTTTGCTGCATGAACCTGTCACCCAGCAAAACTCTTCTACATTTTGTTCAAAAACACATTCTTTTTTGCCTTGATTGTTGCTGTTGGGGGGAGCCTAACATAGCCTCACACAAACCCTTTTCCTCTCCTTCTAAGACAAAGACATAAAGGATAGGGCTGGGGGTGGGGTGGGAGGTGCCCCCCATCCCCCCGCAGGAAATTCAGCCAAAAGACCCTAACTTGACAGGCAACCTATAGAATGTACCCCCCCAACCATATAAAAGTGGTCTGTGTGTAGACACCATCTTTGCTCTGCCTATGCAAGTCACCTTCCCTGTTCGATAAACCTGGCATCTGAAGGCCTGAACATCTCTGAACATCTCTGTAGGCCTTGTCTGTGGGTACCACTGTTTACACTTTCCAATTCCAGTCTTGCTGCTTCCTTTCCTATAATGTTTTACTTTTGTTTCCTCTACTTACTGAAACTGTCTTTATCCTTTGATATAGTTACTAATTGTTAAATCCAGCGTGAATCTTTTATTTAGATGATCATGCTTGTGTTCTTGATACACTCTCTTTGTTTGCCTTACAAGGCATCACTCTCCTATTTCTATTTCATACCTGTTCTTTTTCAGCTGTTTTTACTGCCTCCTATCCATGTATTCACCTCATTTTCCTATCTTGGTTAATTATGCTGTGAATCATTCAGTTACTCAAATGAATAAGCCTGGGAGTCATCTTGTGTTCTGTTCTCTCATCTCTCATTTTCCACTAGTTGTCAGTCAAGTCTTGCTGCTGGTTCTATTCCCTCTTCATTCCCTTTACTGTTTCCTTGGGCTAGGTCTAATATACTGAGAAAAATGCTGCTTTGGAGTAAGTCTTCTACCTTATCCTGGATATTCTATATTAGTGGTCCCTACTCTTTTGGCACCAGGGACTAGTTTCATGAGAGACAGTTCTTCTATAGACCCATAGGGTGGAAGATGGTTTTAGGGTGATTCAAGCACATTACATTTCTACTTTAGATCATCAGGCCATTAAGGAGTGCACAACCTAGATCCCTTGCTTGAGCAGTTGACAGTTGGGTTAAGGCTAATGCCACGCTTAATTGACGGGAGGCAGAGCTCAGTGGGTGATGTGAAGGATGAGGAGCAGCTGTTAATATAGATGAAACTGCTCTGGCTTTCCCATTGCTCACCTCCTGCTGTGTAGCCCTGTTCCTAACAGGTACTGTTCTGAAGCCTAGGGGTTGGAGATCCCAGTTCTATGTATCAATAACATGTATTCAGGAAGTGCCTATGAGTTATAGCCAGTAGGAATGCAATAGGCAGAATAGTTTGAGGTCACCCACCCTAGAATAGCGCTTGAACCATGGATTAATCTTTCTGTATCCATTAAAGTTGGTTTCCTAAACAGCTTTATTAGATGAAAATTGTTAGGAAATAATTTCTGCTTTTTATAAGAAATTTACTTATGGATTACAAAGAGGACTTGTTAGGAATATAGGGAAAAAGGAAGATGTGTGGAATCAGGTAAGATACTTGCTAAAAGTGCTCTTATAGGACATTTTCTTAATGAGATAGGGAAGAGATTAAAAGTTTGCAAAAAACACTAGGCACTTAATTGTTCACATGCCAGTTAAAGAGCAGTTAACTCTTGGAAGATTTTGAGACTGGGAATAGATAGAAATTCAGGCTTTAGTGTGGGAAATTGTAAGCTAATGTATTTGAGTAGTACTGTTAATAGATGGTATTTAACTGTCAGTTAATACCCAGGAGAGACTCCTGATATTATTGTTGCATGTTCCTGGAAAATAATGGTATAATGTGCTGATGCTTGAGCTGTGGTAACATAATCACTGTTACTTCTATAACATAAGCATTAGCCATTTAGCATTAAAGAATTATTTTCTAAACCTGAGTTTGATTATAGAAGAACTCTTTTTTTTTTTTTTTTTTGAGAGACAGAGCTTCGAGCTGTCCCCCTGGGTAGAGTGCCTTGCATCACAGCTCACAGCAACCTCCCAAGTCCTGGGCTCAAGCAAGTCTCCTGCCTCAGCCTCCCAAGTAGCTGGGCCCACAGGCGCCTGCCACAACACCCGGCTATTTTTTTGGTTGTAGCGTTTATTTCTGTTTGGCGGGCCCAGGCTGGATTCGAACCCACCACTTTAGGTGTACATGGCTGGCGCCTTAGCCACTTGAGCCACAGGCGCCGAGCCGAGAAGAACTATTTAGTTTCTTGAAGTTTTCTTGGTTTGCTAATAGTAGAGCTTAATAAGATTTACTTTTTTTTTTTTTTTGGTGACATCAAAAAAGCACACAGATTTGCAGTAGAAAGTGCTTTAAAACTAAAGGTCTCTTGTGGTCAAAATGATTTATCACATGCTTCACAATGATTGCAAAAGTATGAGGGATAGGTTTATTAGTTTCTGTTCTTTATTATTCATCTTTATTTACTTTCTGATGAATTTAAGGGTTTATGAGGCTGGTACTAGATTCTCACCTGGACATTACCTTGGAAAATCTCTGAGTATTCTGTATCATAGCATGAAGTTGAGAGTGGTATATGGATATCATTTTAGCTTGTATTATTTTACTTAAAGGCTTTTTGTTAAGGCAGGTGGGCGAGAAAGAAAAAATGCTTCAGAGAATTTCCAAGGTGGCTGAGTGGCCTTTTTAGCCAAGAGAGTAGTGTGTACCCTAGTAAGGAGTCCTGATAGAGCCTGATACGGTCATGCCTCCTTAGGTGGATTGGTGTGGTTGGAAGGCAGGGTTTATTACATAGTGGTGAGAGGGAGCAACTGCAAAGGAATACCAAAGCCAGAGTTTGAAGATATTTGTGGTTATGATTATACTCATTCTGTGTGTCTATGGCCAGATTATGTGATTTTTCTAAATTTTAATTTGTTTAAATCTTCAAAGTGAGATGCATTTTAGTCCTATGGTGAGATTTAATTAGGTAATGTAGGTACCTGGCTCAGAAGTGCTCAATAAATAGCAGCTATTAGTACTTTTTACAGACATTTGTACTTTGGAGAGCCACCAAGGATTTTAAATTAAAGAGTGACATACATGTATAGATTTACAATTTTTTTTTTTTTTTTGAGACAGAGCCTCACTTGGTCACCCTTGGTAGAGTGCTGTGGCATCTTAGCTCACAGCATCTTCAAACTCTTGGGTTTAAGCAGTTCTCTTGCCTCAGCCTCCCAAGTAGCTGGGACTATCAGCACCTGTCACAGTACCTGGCTATTTTTTAGAGATGGGGGGGGGTCTTGCTCTTGGCTCAGGCTAGTCTTGAACTCGTGAGCTCAGGCAATCCACCCGCCTTGGCCTCCTAAGTGCTGGGATTATAGGCGTGAGCCACCGCACCTGGCCTAGATTTACAATTTTGAATATTAACTCTGAGAATTATAGAGAATGGATTGAAGATAAGGAAACTGAAAGCACGTAATTAAGAAGGGCTGTGCTAGCATATTGGCTAGAGATGGTAAAATTCTAAATTAAGAAATGAGGACAGGGCGGGATGGTTTAAGAATTATTGAAAATTATAACATGCATTGCATTCAGTGAGTTAGGGAGATCTAAGGGGAACTATGAGAATTGACAGTAAGGATATATACAGAATGTTCAGTTGAGTAAGAAACCTGTGTTCTATTCTTATTAAGAGAGGGCCAAAGGAGGGTGGTTAGAGGCTCTGCTCATCATTGCCAAGGACTTACGACCAGAGTTAGCTGCCTGCGGTTTCCCATGTGGGGCCAGAACTTTTGGACACCTCTAGGAGATGAGTGCAAAGCAGTGACTTTGGATAGCACACAGGGATTCCAAGTGTCAGGAAGCTTTGAGTGCAGAAGAGACACAGCAAAGAAGTATAAGTAGGCCTCAGCAATATCAGATATGAAATAGAGCAAGAGGTAGTTTCCAGGGATTGAGAAAGACAACCAGAACTGACCATGTTATATTAAAATGTCTGGTTCCTGCCCTTTCTGATTGCTAAAAGAGAATCAGGGCCTATTAGATGGGGGCTCACTCATCTAAGTTTTAATTTTCCAGCTCGAGCCTGGGTGTGGTGGCTCACGCCTGTAATCCTAACATTCTGAGAGGTCGAGGTAGATGGATTACTTGAGCTCACAGGTTTGAGACCAGCCTGAGCAAGAGTGAGACCCTCACAGATTTGAGACCAGCTTGAGCAAGAATGAGACCCCCATCTCTAAAAAATAGCAAGGTGTTGTGATGGGCACCTGTGGTCTCAGCTACTCGGGAGGCTGAGGCAAGAGGATCACTTGAGCCAAATAGTTTGAGGTTGCTATGAGCTATGACACCACAGCACTCTACCAAGGGTGACATAGTGAGACTCTGTCTGAAACAAACAAAAAAATTCTGGCTCTGAAGCATTTTTTAAAAAGCATTTGGTATTTTGACGTTTGGTTGTGGTACATTTTAAAGTGTTACTATATAATTATTTTGGGTAAAGATGCATTTCTACTTTATAGTTTGTGGAGTATTTTGTATTTTTTATACATTCTCATTGAATAGTGTTCTGTGTAGCAATTTGCAATTATAGCATTTGAGAAACTACCTTTGGTGGCGCCTGTAGCTCAAGTGGCTAAGGTGCCAGTCATATACACCAGAGCTGCCAGGTTCAAATCCAGCCCGGGCCTGCCAAACAGTGACAACTACAACCAAAAAATAGCTGGGTATTGTGGCAGGCACCTGTAGTCCCAGCTACTTGGGAGGCTAAGGGAAGAAAATCGCTTAGTCCAGGAGTTTGAGGTTACTGTGAGCTGTGATGCCACAACACTCTACCCAGGGCTATTGCTTGAGGCTCTGTCTCAAAAAACAAAAAAAACTATCTTTCACAGTAAAATGATTAGTGTTTACTTTGCTTTCTTATAGAATTTTATTCAATAGATTTTTTGATGATAGAGAACAGAGTTCTGTCTAGAATATGATGTGTGTTTTCTTTGCACTGAAGTGTTCCATACATTGTATTGACCAGTTACTACCTATGGTATATGTTAAATATAATGTGTTTTGATTTTGAGGTGTAGTTGAGACTCAGACCTCAGCCTAAGATACGTAGTATCATTTTAATTTTTATTAATTATATGTCATAAAATTTTAAGTGTTTGTGTTATTGAAGTAAACAAGATGTTGGGATTGTATATAAGATATAGGCATTTTCTATTATCGTAACCCCTAGATGTTATGTCTCCTTTGCTACTGAATTAGACTAAGAATCTACATATTGCTATGACCAAGGGCAAAAAAAGCAGCTTCTAATAGAGCTGCAGTTATAACATTTTTCAGTGATTTTTATTTCAGAGTCTTACTGTGTCACCCTCAGTAGAGTGCCTGGCATCATAGCTCACAGCAGCCTCAAACTCTTGGGCTTAAGCAATTCTCTTGCTTCAGCCTCTCAAGTAGCTGAAACTTCAGGCTCCTGCCACAAGGCGCGGCTGTTTTTGTTGTTGTTGTTGTTGTTGTTGTTGTTGTTGTAGTTGTCATTGTTGTTTGGCAGGCCTGGGCCAGGTTCGAACCCACAAGCCTCAGTGTATGTGGCTAGTGCTGTAACCACTGTGCTATGGGTGCCGAGCCTATGAAGTGCCTTTTTTATGTATTGTGATAGTCCTTAGGAGTGAAAAAACTCCTACCAAACCTAAATATTTCATGTTCCTTGTCCTCAAGGAGCATCCAGTCTAGTGGAGAAAGTAGAACACAGTAAAAATAAAGCAGTGTGATAATGGTTATACTCAGGGATACTTAGCCATATCATGAGAGCGTGCATGAGAGCATATAATCCCAGGTAGTGTCATATGAAAATGCTAATTTAATAGTGAGATTTGTTGCTATATACGTATTACATGAGAAGAGGAAATGCAAAACTGAAAGGAAGCTATCATCTAGCAGGCTGGTACACATTAAGACAGTATATTTCAGGGAGCAGACTTATGGACATGCTACTTCATGGGAGATTGCAGATTGTAAGAAGTCTCTTATAGTCTTCTAGTTTTTACCTCTTTCCATGCTGTCTCTCTCTCTCTCTCTTTTTTTTTCTTTTTTGTTGAGACAGAGTCTCATTCTGTCACCCAGGCTAGAGTGCCATGGCATCAACCTAGCTCACAGCAAACTCAAACTCCTGGGTTCAAGCAATCCTCCTGCATCAGCCTCCCTAGCTGGGACTACTACAGGCTCCCGCTGCAGTGGTTGGCTAATTTTTCTATTTTTAGTACAGACAGGGTCTTGCTTTTGATCAGGCAGATCTCAAACTCCTGACCTTAAGGAATTTTTGCTGGTGGGCCTCCCAGAGTGGTAGAATTACAAGCATGAGCCACCATGCCCGGCTCATGTTCTCTTTTTAGAGAATATGTGGTATATGTTTCTTGTCTCCCTAAAGGGTACACCACTCTGGGCAATGGAAAAGACAAGATGGAGTGAGTTGGAGGGAGATAAATATGAAATGCATTGAAAAGAATTAGAATAATTTAGCAGGAATAAGAGAAATCTGGGACTGTCTGTTTTGTTTTGTTTTGTTTTGTTTTTTTGAGATAGTCTCAAGCTGTTGCCCTGGGTAAAGTGCTGTGGCATCATAGCTCACAGTAACCTCAAACTCTTGGGCTTAAGCAATTCTTTTGCCTCAGCCTCCCAAGTAGCTGGGACTGCAGGTGCTGCTGTAATACATGGCTATATTTTTGTTGTTTAACTGGCCTGGGTTGGGCTTGAACCTGAGCTATGGGCACCACTCTGGCACTATCTTTTTAAAAAGTTTTTTGCCAGTAATTTCTTTTTCTTTTTTGAGACATGTTACCATCAGTAGAGTGATGTGGCGTCACAGCTCACAGCAACCTCAAGCTCTTGTGCTTAAGCGATTTTCTTGCCTTAGCCTCCCAAGTAGCTGGGACTATAGGTGCCCTCCACAATGCCTGGCTATTTTTTGATGCAGTTGTCATTGTTGCTTAGCTGGCCTGGGCTGGGTTCAAACCCGCCAGCCTCAGTGTATGTGGCTGACATCATAACCACTGTGCTATGGTTCCCGAGCCATGTTGTCATTGTTCTAGCAGGTCCAGGCCGATTTTGAACCCACCTGCCTTGGCGTATGTGGCCGGCACCCTAACCGCTGAGCTACGGGTGCTGAGTTGCTAATAATTTCATATTCAGAGAAATGTTATAAGACTAGTACAAAGAATATCTGAATATTCTTTATCCAGATTCACTGATTAATAATTTGTCATTTGCTTGTTATTTGTTCTCCTGCATATATATACATATATATGAATATGTGAGGTTGGACAATTAAGTTTGTGAATTCATCCTAGAAAAAGTGCTACATGCCGATTGCTGATCATCACTACAGTTACCTTTGAAGTCCTCCCCTTGTCTGTCTGGTAACTGTACTGCTATATAGTAATGAGGTATATAGTACTTTTTCTAGGATAAGTTTACATACTTGATTGTTCAGCTTCGTATGTGGCCATTTGCCTTTTAAGTACTTACTTCAACATGTATTTGTTATGTATAGGGATTTTTAAAAAACTGTACAGTTATGGACTTCACTAAATTTAACATTGATAGAATGGTTTAATTTACTATTATGTATTTATATTTTATTTCCTTTTTTAGTTGGCCTGTCATCCTTATAGGATTTTTCCCTTCATAGTACTGCTTTTTAAAGAGCAAAGAATGAATCATGAGTAACTTTTGGTAGAAACTTTCTATTAAGAGTCTAAAGATCCTCGAGACTAAGTTGGATTCTTTTTTTGTTCCACATTTATCCCTCACCTAATCTTTCTCATCTCAGAAAATGACAGTACTGTTTGATTAATTGTTCAAGCTGGAAACCTGAGTATCAGCTGTGATTTCTCTCTTTCCCTTGCATTTAACCTGTCGTCAAGTCTTGTTTCTATCCATTTCAAACTGCCTAGTGCATTGTTGTTTCTCTGAATTGCTACCTAGTTTCCTGCCCAATTTCCCTGCTTCCAAATTTTCTTCCTTTCTGCTCCTACTCTGTGCATAACAGCCAGAATGATCTTACAGGAATGTAAAAAAGATCATGTCATTCTCCTGCTTGTATATTTAGTGGCTTTCCATTGTGCAGAATGCTCTCTGGATAGCATACCATCTTAACCTTTAGCTCATAGCGTGAATACATACTGAGAGGCAGTCTTGATGCCTACTCTGTTTCTCTGTAGCATTTGTTTTCGTTCAGGACACTTATGGTTTGTAATCATTTGCTTGTTTTTTTTTCTTTTTTTGTTATGCCCTACACTAGACTATACATGCAGAAAGCATAGGGGCCATATATGTTTTTGTCTATTTTTATATACCTAGCATATTGCTAAGATTATAGCAGGTGATTAATAATAAATACTTGAATACATGAGTGAAAGGAAACCTTAGAGGTTATCTAGTCCATTGTAAGAGTCGCACTATCTCTGGCAAGTGATTAGCCTATTTTGAAATGCTTTCAGAGATAGATTGCTTAGTGTTTTATGTGGTTACTTTGTTGAATAATTTTGAGAGTTTGGAAGACTCTTTATTTTGGGCTGCAAAGTGTCTTTCTGTTACCCATTTTGTATTTTTCTTGGTAGAGAAAGAGTCTCACTTTATTGCCCTTGGTAGAGTACTGTGGTGTCACACAGCTCACAGCAACCTTCAACTCCTGGGCTTGGGCTATTCTCTTGCCTCAGCCTCCCGAGTAGCTGGGACTACAGGTGCCCAACACAACACCCGGCTATTTTTTCGTGGCAGTTTGGCTGGGGCCGGGTTTGAACCTGCCACCCTCAGTATATGGGGCCATCGCCCTGCCTACTTAGCCACAGGTGCTGCCCCATTTTGTATTTTTTTTTTGAGACGGAGCCTCAAGCTGTTGCCCTGGGTAGAGTGCTGTGGCATCACAGCTCACAGCAACTTCCAACTCCTGGGCTCAAGCAATTCTCCTGCCTCTGCCTCTCAAGTAGCTGGGACTACAGGTGCCTACCACAATACCCAGCCGTCGTTGTTTTGGTGGGCTGGTGCTGGATTCAAACCCGCCAGCTCAGGTGTATGTGGCTGGCACCTTAGCTGCTGAGCCACAGGCGCCAAGCCCTTTCTTTTACCCGTTAACCTTAGTTCTGCCTTGCCAGAACTAACCTATTCTGACCCTCCATATCCCAGCTTACACTACTTGATAGCAACTGCCACGTATTCTTTTGGTTTTGTTTGTAAATGCTTCAGCTTTTCATAATGTGACATGGTTTCTTCTCCTTCTGTATTTATTTTGCCAGGCTAACTTTAAAATTGGTATGTTGAAGGATAAAGATGTTTATATTCAGCTTGGCACCTGTGGCTCAAGTGGCTAAGGC
>NW_003852403.1:1982351-1990239 GCF_000181295.1 Otolemur garnettii | reverse complement strand
TACAGCACTCTACCCAGGGTGACAGCTTGAGGCTCTGTCTCAAAAAATAAACAAATAAAATAAAATAAGTTGATTCTTCTAAAAAAAAATGTTTATATTCGTTGGTCCAGTAAACTGGAGTTAAATGACTTACCACATATTAATTTAGTGTAACACATTGTAGCTCTTAAAATAATAAATATAACTAGAATTGTGCAATAGTTATAATAATATTTTAAAAGTAGAACATTAAATTGTTTCTATACAATTACTACAGGTGTGTATTGATGAAATTTAGAAGGGTACATAATAAGAATAGTTGTGTTAGGATATTGTGATAATAGGAAGAAATTTTAAATTAAGAGCATTTTATATTCGGTAAGAAAAAATATATTCAGAACCATAATGTCATTCCAACTAGAATTAAGTGAGAATTACATAGTCTGCATTAAGACTATATTTCTTTTAAGGTAGTCTAAGATTGCCTGTTTTGTTTTTACCACACTGCTAGCCACATGTGGGTTCCTGTATTGACAGAGCAGATACATGTATTGGACAAGGGCAGATACTGAACATTTCCTTTTGTACAATGTTCCATGGGTAGTATTGGAATAAGAGATCACTCGTGAGTGCAGGCTAAATAGTGACTTGTTTACAGTACTTTTGATGCATAAGAGGCTAAATCTTGTAGGTGGAGGAGCCAGGAAGAGGTGTGTGAACAGGGCCACAAGATGTGCAGTCCATTGCACTGGCCATCAGGTGGCAGTGTCTTCCTCAGGTCAGCTGGTTATCAAAGCAGCACTAGGGGACAGGAGAATGAGAGCAGCAGTCCTCTGGGTGAACGGCAGCCAGTGTGCAAGGTTTCTGTATATGCAGAAACCTTTATAGGATCTTTTATATTTCGAGGTGTGCTTATACAGATGAAAATTATTAGATGTTTATATAGAATAGTTTTTTACCAGTATGTATTTTTTATGCCATAATGTTCAAGAAGACTTAACAAGAGCCACATTTCAGAAAGACCATTTTGTCTTTATCAGTAGGTTGTCAACTTCTTCTAGTTTCTTGTAAGTTAATCTTAGACTCTAGAGAGTGGTGTCTGCAATGCCACATAGAGCAGCAGAGCTGGCTTGGGCTGGTTCATTCCAGCAAAGTCCTACCTGCTGTACTTGTCATAGCATTCCCTAATGTTTAATGGAGTACTCTATCTATTGCTGGTTCTTAACCTGGAATGTCAGGAGCTCTTTGCTCAATTACATTTCATAATGTAGTGCTTTTTTGTGACCCTCAGTAGTAATACATTTTACATGTTGCATACACATATCCAGATGTATAACTGAAACTGTCATTGAGCACTTGACCTCATTGTATATGATGCCTTGTGATATTTTCTGTTCTGTTCTATTTTTATTGTAGCAAGGACGCTTACCCATTATTAAGTGGAAAAAGATTGCTTTAGGATGTACAAAATTAATTTTAAGAAAATAGAACATTTGTAAAGCTGCTGAAGATGTAACCATCTTATGTTTTCTTTATATGCAATACTTATTAAAGCAGCAACAATTACATAAAATAATTACATTTTATAGTACTTAGTCTTTTAGGTAGCAAAATACCTTGTAATTGGCTTGGTGCCTGTAGCACAGTGATTATGGCACCAGCCTTATACACTGAGGCTGGCTGGTTTGAGCTCGGCATGGGCCAGCTAAACAACATGACAACTACAACAGAAAATAGCTGGGCGTTGTGGTGGGCAGCTGTATCCCCAGCTACTTGGGAGGCTGAGGCAAGAGAATTGCTTAAGCCCAAGAGTTTGAGGTTGCTGTGAGCTGTGATGCCACAGCACTCTACCGAGGGTGGCATAGTGAGACTATGTCTCAAAAAAAAAATTTAGAATTTATTTCTCACAGTTTTAGAGGCTGGAAACTTCACAGTGAAGACACTGGGAGATTTGGTGTCTGGGGAGAGCCTTCTTCCTCATAAATTGTACCTTATAACCATGTCCTCACCTGGGGGAAGGGGAGATAATCTCTCTTGGGCCTCTTTTATAAGGGCACTAATTCCAGAGCCCTTATGCCCTAATCACCTCCAAAAGTCCCTACCTCTTAATACTGTTGTTTTGGGGATTCGGTTTTAACTTGTGAATTGGGTTGGGTAAGAGGAGTGCATGAACATTCAGACCATAGTATTATTCTTTTGGGTTTTAAAAAACATTGCAGGCAAGTTTCTTACTCTGTCTTTGAAGTTCCCTGAGTATGGTATGACCTGTCTTGTCTGTTTGGTCTGTAAAATAAGATCATTATCACACGCAAATGGAATCACTGACTTTACATGAGGAAACAGTCTGTATAATACTGTTCACTGTTTTACAGTCTAATCTTTCTTCAGCTGGCTTGTTTATAGAACTTGTATTTTAATGATCAAGCTGACTGGCTTTCAGTTCAGTGTCTCTCCCTTTATTTAGGATTTCTTTCTTAACCTTGTTTTCAAAATTTTTCTCATTGTACTTCCAGTGTTCTTATGTCATCTGCCTGTTTAGAACATTACTTTTCATTTTCCTTTGTTGATTTCTTAGCCACTTCTAATTTCTTTTTCTTTTCCTTTTTTTTTTTTTTTTGACATAGAGTTTCACTGTGTCACCCTCAGTAGAGTGCTGTGGTGTCACAGCTCACAGCAACTTCAAACTCTTGGGCTTAAGCGATTCTCTTGCCTCAGCCTCCCCAGTAGCTGGGCTACAGGTGCCTACTACAGCGCCTGGTTATATTTTTGATATAGTTGTCATTGTTGTTTAGCAGGCCCTGGCCATGTTTGAACCTGCCAGCCCTGGTGTATGTGGCTGGTGCCCTAACTGCTGAGCTATAGGCACAAAGCCCACCTCTAATTTCTTGAGGTGGTGAGAAGTTTTTTCTTAGGCTTAACATACAAGAGACTTAATTTTTTTTTTTTTTAGAGACAGAGTCTCACTTTATCGCCCTCAGTAGAATGCAGTGGTATCATAGTTCACAGCAACCTCCAGCTCTTGGGCTTAGGCGATTCTCTTGCCTCAGCCTCCCAAGTAGCTGGGACTACAGGCGCCCTCCACAACGCCCAGCTATTTTTTGTTACAGTTTGGCTGGGGTCGGGTTTGAACCCACCACCCTCGGTATATAGGGCCGGTGCCAAACTCACTGAGCCACAGGCGCTGCCTGAGACTTAATTTTTTTTGTTAGTGGTATTTATCTGATTTTCTTTCTGTGTTTCTTTGTTTTGGCTTTAGCTATGTGCGTGAAGAGAGTTATTTTAAGCTATAGAACTTGTCTGTGTTAGGATTCATTGTTCAGAAATGAAACATTATGATATAATTCATATGAAACATGATATTCTTGAAAGAATTGAAATTTGTATACATTTATTTTCCTGGATTAATATAAGGATACATATGATTTAAATTACATTATTTGCATTTGTAAGGTAAGGTTCCAATTGTAGATGAGTCGTTCACTCAGGAAGCAATTTGTATATTGTTTATTTTCTGTTTTTTGGGTGGCTGTGGGAACACCCTTCCCCCACAACCACTCCTCTGTTTTTTCATGCTTGAGCTCAATGGCTAAATTTCTTTGGTTTATTAAAATTAAATTGAGCATTTTTTTTTTTTAGCTTCCTATCCCTTTTTCACATCCCATATATTCTTCTAAAAGCTTCCCTGAAGTGTTGATTTTTTTCTTTTTTTAATTTCAGGTCATTGTGAAGGTACAAACAACCAGGCACAATTTTTAATTTGTTAGGTAGAGTACCTCTTGTAGTTGTGTCCCATACCCAAAAGACGGGCCATACACCTCTACCTTGTGCCCTTTAAGTGGGAGCACACCAAGCCTCCTCTTCTCTCCCCCTTATTCCCCCAAGTGCTGATTTCTTCAGAAAATTGATTATTCTTTTTTTTTCTTTTACTAAAACTGACTCTAAAGTTGCTATGAATAATTCTTAATTTTTTTCTCCTCTCTGGTTTATACAATTTTTACACTTACAGAAGAGTCAGGTTTTCTGATTTATTCTTCATGAGTAAGTTCTTTAATATTTTATACTGTTAAATTTAATTATTCCCTCCTCAACTCGGTACACAACTAAACACAATCATTACATATGCTTGTCCTGCAGTTTTCTACTCCTGTATCTCAGCCGTCTCTTCTAGCACTGAAGTACTGGGAACAGAATGCGGCAGTCCTTTCTATTCTGTTGTTTACATTTATCAATAAAATCTGCCTCACATAAAAGCAATAAATTGATGTCATGAGGTGCAGTTTTAAAGACACAGGTATATTGAGTGTTAGCTTAAGAAAATGAGTTGGAGAGAGCTGTTAGAGTAATGGTCACATTTGAATCCTGGAGTATTTTGATATTCAGTGTGATGATTAATGTGTGTGTAATCCCTAGAACATTGCCTTGCATAGATCCCTAGAACATTGCCTTGCATAGAGAACTATGAAAATGTTAGCTGCAACTGCCACTACTACCACTGCCACCTTTGAATGCCATTGACTTAGATTTAGTGGTCCTGGTCTCTTAAGTCTCTGTATGAACTTGGACAAGTTATTTAAACTCTGTAAAGCTCAGTTTTTTCATCAGCAAAATGGAAATAAATATTCCTACCTTATAGTTGTTAGGTTAAGATATGGTAAATTACTTAGTACAGTGCCATACACATCTGGACTTGATAAAAATTAGTTATCTTTAGGGGCCCTCAAAATCATGTTGTCCTTTTTTGTCTTCAGCAAGGACAATTAGGCCTTTCTACCTTCTAATCTTGTCATGGAGACACTATGCTACCTGCCTTCCACAGGTGTTCCTATCTCTTGGCACAGTAGCCTGAGCCAGCCTAAGACATCATTCATTTGTGTACTCTAGTGCAGTGGTTTTCAACCTTCCTAATGCTGCTGCCCTTTAATACGGTTCCTCATGTTGTGGTGACCCCCAACCATAAAATTATTTTCGTTGCTACTTCATAACTGTAATTTTGCTACTATTATGAATTGTAAAGTAAATATCTGATATGTAGGAGAACCCCAACAGGGTTGCGACCCACAGATTGAGAACCGCAGCCTAGTGTCTGATATACCAAGCTCTGTGGTAGATACTGAAAATTTAAAAAATGAGTATCTTAAAAAAGCTACTGAGTATATATGATGGACATTTTCATTACATTCATTATGTTTTTGAAATTATTTGTATTACTCAAGTTCTCTGTGCTCTTACTGGTTGAGTTTGCTTGTAACGTTTAGTAACACTTACTCCTTACCTCCTTCAGCTCCATTCAGCTGCAGACATGATTCCCACACCCAGGTGCAGGTTCAGCTCATCCTGGCTAAGGTGGGTGTTTGGAGCCTGA
The DNA here is from genome assembly GCF_000181295.1 of Otolemur garnettii. Taxonomy (NCBI): domain Eukaryota; kingdom Metazoa; phylum Chordata; class Mammalia; order Primates; family Galagidae; genus Otolemur; species Otolemur garnettii. The sequence goes on along the minus strand of NW_003852403.1, from coordinate 1,984,898 downwards.
AATTAGTATGGCTACTGTGGGCACAGTGTTCAGATTTCTGGGACCAGCAGCCTGAGCACTATGCTGTCAAGCTGCCACCTTCTTTTTGACTGAGCTGTAAATCAGACCCTCTGCCTTATTTTCCTGTCTGACATTTTAGGTCTCAAAAATGGGAATGGAAGGCCACCTTGACGGTGGGATTTTTATTCTAAATATTGTTCCCACCATTTTCTTTATTTTTAACCTTCCTTTGAGCTCTTTTCCCATAGAAAAGAAGGTAATTGCCTCAAGTTATTGCCTTTTTGTCTTTGAAAGAATAGGTTGTATTTTTTTGAGTACTTTTTTTTTTTTAATCTCTTTTACATTCTTGAAACTGCTATGGTCAGATTTCTGTGCCTCAACTTGTTTTCTGAAACTGCTTCAGAAAATGTGACCAAGTTTGCAGACTATCAAGTTTAATAATTTTTTTCAGCTTTTAATTTTTCTTTACTTTTCTGTGGAATTTGACACTACTTTTTGCCTCTCAAATTCTCTTTTAAACTACTAGTTTGGTTCTCTTCTTTCTTCTTGGGTTATACATCCTCTGCCCCTGCCCCCAAACCTTAAATGTTGGTGATCCCAGGGCGATGATGGCCTTACCTTTCTCTCCTTCCTTGTTCTATATCTTCTCTAGGTGACAGCACCTGTTCCTGGTGGAATCTTTGACCATCATCCCTGTAACTGACATTCCCAAATCATCATTTCCCTTTCAGCAGTTATATTTCAGCCTCCTTTGTGTGACCAGTAAACACTTTTGTTATATTTCAGTCTCCTTTTTCCCTTTCAGCCCTTATATTTCAGTCTCCTTTGTGTGACCAGTAAACACCTTCATCTGCCCTCTTTGTGGGCACCTCAAAGTTAGCTTGATGTGCTAAGTTCATCCCTAGATGTAATGTTTACTCTGAATGAAAGAGACCACTTTATGTCCAATCAGACAAGTCTGGAATCTTGAGCTCTTTCCTCTCATCTCCTACATCTAATCATTCAATCAATTATTTATCTATCTATTATCCTATTTATTAACTACATATTGTACTTTAGTTTTGTGTCTGCCATTGTGACAGAATTCTTTTGATTTAATATTGCTAATATCTTCTGTATTTGTACCCTTTACTGTCATCCTTGTTATCTTTCTCATGTTAGTAAGTTTTAACCTTTCTTCCTTTCTTTTTCTAGCCATCCTCCATAGGAAATCAAAGTGATTTCCCAAATTCAGGTTAGATCATTTTTCTTTTCCAATCTAAAACCCTTTGGTTTCCTAATTGCCCATAGTAAAAGCCCATATTTCTCATTATGGCATGTAAGGCCTTCTGAAGGCTCTACTTTCTCCAGTGTTCCCTCTCTTTCCAGATATATTTCTTTGAACGATGTTCTCTGCTCTTGTTCACCTAACGACACTTTTATGAATGTTCCTTATTGGTTTCATGCTTTCGTTTATGTTCTTAGGCTATATTGCCTTTTACATTGAGTGTCTTTATTATTATTTACAATTAATATTAATCTTTTAGGACTTAGCTCAAGCATCGTGGCTTTTATGAAGCCGTTTATAGTATCTTCCTCTCTGGATTAAGCACTTTCTTTTTTGTGCCCAACGTGCTTGCCCCATATACTCTACTATAACAATTATAGTACTTCATTGCCTGTTTCTTGTCTACATGTCTTTTTCCTCATATTGGAAAGTTTTATTTTAGCCTTTAGCATAGAGCCTGATTCATAATACATTTTCAATAAATGTTTAATGACTGAATAAATATGTTTCAAGTCATTGCACAAGACATCCATTACCAGATCATAAGCTATTTTTAGCAAGTATTACTTCTTTCTTTGTTTACTTTTCAGTATATTGTATCATAGTTGCTTAATAAAAAATTGCTACGTTAATCCCATATGGAGATATGCAGCAGATTAAGTGGGGTTTCCTTACAAAGGAAGAAGTTTAATTGTGTTAGCTGAGGACAGTAAGATTGCTCTTATGTTGCTGTTATATTCAGTGTTCATCAGCTCCTGCATGACAGTCAACTCAGAGAGGCAAACATTGTACCTGACTTTAGCTGTCACTTTGCTAATTGGCCAATCATTAAGAGTCTCAATGTCAGTACTATGGGGACTGATTAAATAATGTTAACTAGTTTGAGGAGTTTTACTTTTTGAAAATGTTAAAGTATGGGTGTGACAGTAGCTATTGAGAGTTGTGTGAGTAATTATCTACATCCTTTGTAATTAAGTCATACAACAAGTCAGAGTTAGAATTTAAAGAGCCCATTTGGACTGAGACTGTGTCATGCTGTATTTCTTTTGTAATTTAGTATTATCTTTAACAACAATATTTTATAAAGCCAAAAGTTTTAAATTTCTTCTTGGGGAAATAAAAAAGAATTAGGTGCTGTGGATGTGGATAAAGACTGAGATTCCAAATTAGAATAAGTTATTAAGGGTGGTACCTGTGGCTCAGTGAGTAGGGCGCTGTCCCCATATACCGAGGGTTCTGGGTTCAAACCCGACCCCGGCCAAACCGCAAAAAAAAAAAAA
>NW_003852403.1:1979471-1980679 GCF_000181295.1 Otolemur garnettii | reverse complement strand
ATTTTTTGGTTGCAGCCGTCATTGTTGTTTGGCGGGTCCGGGCTGGGGATTCGAACCTGCCACCTTTGGTGTACATGGCTGGCGCCTTAGCCCGTTGAGCTATAGGCGCCGAGCCAAGTCTTCTTAACTCTTGACCCTAGCTATCAGTAAGCCTCCCAGAATGTACTTGTGTGCCCCTGAATGACAGGGATCCCTTCTGAGAAATGTGTCCCTAGGCAATTTTGTCCTTGTGTGAACATGAGAGTGCGCTTACATACAAACCTAGAAACCTAGATGGTATAGCCCACTGCACACCTTGTCTCTATGATGTGGCTTGTTGCTTGTAGGTTACAAACCTGTACTCAACTAGGGGTGTCCAATTGCATGTGGATCATCTGAGGACTTTCTTGCTTATCTGTGGTGGCAGATATCATGAAAATTATGCATAGACCTTTTGACCTTTTTATTTATTTTTTTGCTCATCAGCTTTTGTTAGTCTTTGTGTATTTGTGGCCAAGATGACTCTTCTTCCACTGTGGTGCAGAGAAGCCAAAAAGTTGTACACCCCTGCTGGGCAGTTGTAACACAATATTTGTGTGTCTAAACATCTAAGCAATAGAAAAGGTACAGTAAAAAATACAGTACATAAGATAAAAAATGGTACACCTGAATAGGGCACTTGCCATGAATGGAGCTTTCAGGACTAGAAATTGCTCTGGGTGAGTTAGTGAGTAGGTGGTGAGTGAATGTAAAGGCCAAGGACATTACTGTACACTACTGTAGACTTCATAAACACTGTATACTTAGGCTACACTAAATATATAAAAATTAAAGTAATAATGCTACAATATTAAGGAGCTGTGATGTCACTAGACAACAGGAATTTTTCAGCTCCATTATAATCTTAAAGGACTACCATTGTACAGTGAGGTCGATCTTTGACTGAAAGGTCTGTTATGGTGTTCATTACTTTGTCACGAAGACAGTGTGCATTGTCTTTTGAATCAGGTAGACTTGAACCCAGCTACTTTTAGGCAGTTTGTGAACTTGTGACTTTAGACAAGCATTTTAGCGTTTCTTAGTCTTAGTTATTTAAATTATTTCATCCCATCTTAGTTATTTAAGATTAATAAGGATCTTTTTTTTTTTTGAGACAGAGCCTCAAGCTGTCCCCCTGGGTAGAGTGCCGTGGCATTACAGCTCACAGCAACCTCCAACCCCTGGGCTCA
>NW_003852403.1:1971237-1979259 GCF_000181295.1 Otolemur garnettii | reverse complement strand
TAAGCATGGTATCATGTAAGTGCTAAATAATATTTTCTCCTTTCTACTTCTTATTTAGAAGTAGAAGTCCTTTAAAAAGCAAGAAACTCTGATTTACTAGCTTTTAAAAAAAATAATTTCTAAGTAGTTTTGGAAAATTTTTTCAAATTTGAAATATCAGTACTGTAAATGTGCTGTACTTTTGCAAATTCTTACAGAAATTAAGAATTTCTCAGGTATTTCCAAGACCTCTACTAGGTATTATTAACTTACCATTAAGTTAAAGTTCACAGAGAGTATTAAAATGTGTCCGAGACACATTTAGCTGTAACTAGCATGTACATTTTCATATTGTTAAGCATCTACAAAATGCAGCCACTAACAGATTGCAGATCTGGTGAAGTGTAACAAAGACAAGCCCATTGGCTATGAGGCAAACTCAAAATGTCTGTTTTGTTTTATTTCATTTCTTAGTTATAATGAAATGTAAGGGAAAATTTCATGAACATTTGAAGACAGAAGGTAGCTTATCAATAATGAAGTGACAACAGTCGTAAACACATATAAGAACTTAACAGTTGAGCCATCAGACTAGTCTTAAGACCACAGTTCAAGATAATTGATGATTCGTTTTGCAATTATTTGTACATTTAGAAGCCAGTAAATATTCTTGATAGGAAATAGTGTATTCAGGTTTCAGCATTTATTTTCCCTAAGTAGTAGAACCCTGGATGCTTTAACAGTGTGTCTGTCTTTTGGACTCATCTAGTATCTCTAAGTTATTAATACTTGAGATGTTCTTGGGAATTAACATGTATTATCCTCATTTTAGACAGGAAAATAGAGACATAGAGAAGTGAAAGAATAGAATGTTCTCTCCTCAGTCTGCTTGTGATAGGCAGGGAAATGTTAAAGCCTTTCTGACTCACAGACTGAGTCACCAGTGGACAGAACCTTATGTATGTGTTATTTAGTGATTTGAAAAATGACCCTTATGTGTGTAGTATCATTACCAGTCTTCTTAGTCTATGCTGAAAGTGTTTGTGGATATGGGAGTATGTTTTGTGGTAATGTTCATTATCAAAAATGGAGAAGGCAGTTACATGGCATGGATATTGCCATTGTTCCTTTCTCTGCTCATGGCAGGCACCCTTGCTTGATGGATACTACTTGAGAGACTACATTTAATGTTAGAACCCTTTTCAACTCATTACTCAAGGCTACTACCAGTTAATCATAGGTTCACCAAACAAAGTTATTTTTAGTCTTGACTTATTATTTGTTAAATTAATTTTCATTAAGAGATTATGTATTTACTTGGAAGTTGAGGATCTATTATGATTGTGGTCCCATAACAGGCCTCAAAGTAGAGTATATAGGACTCAGTTTATGCTCTCGATGGGTTTATTATCTTATGGGCAAGGTAGGCATGCACTCAATTAGAAGACAGACTCATGCATTATTGGCATGAAGGGAATAGAGAAGAATGCAAGATTAATTTTAACTGGAAAGGTTTGCGCATTCTGTAGTGATTTTGGACTTTTGAGAATAGGGTCTTTAAGGTAGTCTTTATATTTAGCAAAGGCATAAAAGGTATAAAGTATACAATAGATTTTGGGAAATGACAAATAATGCATCTTTGCTTGAGTGTATAGTAGAGATAGGGTAGAACCAGAGAAGGTTGCTCCCTATGTAAAGAATTTTGGGGTTTTTATTTTGCTGTTCCTAGGCCCATATGTGGTTTTCAGTGAGTAGAATGACATGATCAGATCTGTGTTTTAAGAGGATAACTTGACAGTTTGAATAGTAGTGAGATTGGTATCTTGAGATAATGTAGGAAAGCTTGGTAGTACAGGAAGAAATCATGAGCATAAGAACTAGAATTGTGGAGTGGAAATAGTGAATGTAGAATAAATTTTTTTGGTAAGTTTAATGTGATTCTTGTAGGAATAAGTTATCCCCAGAAATGTTCCAGCATTTCTTTGGAAGGATCTAGTAATTTCTTTTACATATGCCTAGTTTTAAAATCTTTACAAGGTGAAATGCTTTCCCCCTTCCCCACATCCTGCATTTTTGTAGAATTATTTCTTTATCCTTGGTGTTTCATTAACTTCACCAGGACATGTATTCAGAGCTGTGATTTGGTATATTTTTCCTCTCCCTCTATAGATTTTTTTCACCTCTATTTTAGGGATATTTTCTATTATGTCTCCCTGCCTTTTTCTCTTCCACTTGATTAGTTATTCTGCTTCAGGGAGACTAATTATCTCTGTGTTCAATCTTTGTCCTACATTTTCTATCTAATGGCTTTGATTTCATTGTTTTTTTTTCTTCTCAGTATTCTTGTTATCTTAAGATGTTTTTCCCTTGCCATTAGTTTGATTTCCTGTCTTTGGATCCTTTTCTTGCTTTTTCTTCAGATGCCTTGCTCTTTTTAATTGGTTTGCTTAGCTCTATAACCTCTTTTTAAATTTATTTTGTCTTTTCATTGTTGAGCTTTTGTTTTATTAGATGTATGTTATTATTTATACAGTTGTGTGGCTATTTCTTTTTATGTTGCTCAGGTTGATTTGGATAGCTTGGTCAAGACTTCACTTTTGTCTTGATATAATGTGGGTGATTCCCCCTAAGGCCATTTCCACCTTAGCTGTGATTTTTTCTTTATTTTAATGTACCCCCTCAGTACATTGATAAGTCCTTTGATAAGTGTATATTGTTCTCTTTCTGCTTCTTTGTAGATGAAAGGGAATGAGATGTCATTATTAAAAGGAAAAAGCCCTTCCTTTTTCCCTCAAAGGATCATTTTTCTCCTGTGGTTAAGGACTTGGCTCCTTACATAGACTTTGGTGGAGGTTGTGGGGCAGTACCTGCTCAACTCAGGGTGACAGTGTTCAGTTCTTGTGGGCTTCCTGAGACTAATTCCTAACTATCTTGCTGTGAATGGCAGGACTCAGGCAGTAAATCACATATGGCTTGAGAAACACTTTGGCATTGAAAACATTCATTCTAGAAATGTTCCTGGCAGCTCTGGTCTCCACTGTGTTTGTAATGGTGAACTTCTTAATGGATTATTGTTAAGTACACATTGGACACAGTTCATGTAGTGGATAGGCTGCACGTGGCTGTAGCCATTTTGGCCTCTGTTTTTGGTTGTTCCTTCTTTTCTTTTGTTATCTTGGTAGCAAGGACAAGAAAGAGGCTTTAGAGGATTTTTCTTTTTTCTTCTTCAAGAGACAGGGCCTTGCTCTGTTGTCCAGGCTAGAATGCCAATTGGTGTGATCATAGCTCAGTGCAGCCTCAAATGCTTGAGCTCAAAAGTGATCCTCCTGCCTTGGCCTCTTAAGTAGTTGGGAATAAATGCACCCACTACCACACAAAGCTATTTTGCTTTATTTTTCATATAGACGAGGTCTCACTGTGTTGCTTAGGCTGGTCTCCAATTCCTGGCCTCATGTGATTCTCTCGTTTTGGCCTTTTAAAGTGCTGGGGCAGGTGTGAGCCACTGCACTTGGCCTAAATTGAATCTATCTATTCAAATTGGAGGATGTTTATTAAACTTTCTCCTGAGTATCTTTCTTGTTACTGCTTTTCTGGTGGTATAATCAGGCTAGGAGCCATACTATAACCCAGGCATCCTCAAACTATGGCCCATGGGCCACATGCAGCCCAAAGTCAGACAGATCCAAATTGAACTCCTGGCTGTAGTAACCTGTATGATATTCAGCAGGTTAATGAATCCCTTGAGTCTCAGTTTTTTCGTATGTAAAGTGGGGGGAAATACTTCTTATTGACTAAAGGAAATATTATGCAAGAAGCAATTTATTTAATGTTGGCCTACTAATAATAATTATTTATTATGTACTCTATATTTTTAATATTTTAATCATGGCAAAAATAAATTCTTGGTATACATAATATAAAATTCCTTATTAGATACTTGACTGAGTATAAAGAAAGTAAACATATTGATTTCCTAAAATAGGCGTCCTCAAACTAGGGCCCGCAGGCCACATGTGGCCTGCCTAGGACATTTACCTGGCCCGCCGGGTGTTTTTGCCTCCACTGCCTGTCTTGCTTAGCAGCTGATTCGTCCCAGGGCCCACAGTCCAGCCCTCCAACAGTCTGAGGGAGAGTGAACTGGCCCCCTGTTTAAAAAGTTTGAGGACCCCTGCATACTGCTCACTGTTATTAAAGATTATAGGTTTTTAGTTTTAATTATTTCTTGTTTGACTGCAGCTGATGGGCTTTTGGCTACAAAATTATGGGTATGTATATACTGTCCCATTTATCGTTGGTGACAGGACATTGTTTAATTCTGCTGTACCCTGCCGTTTTTACTTGAAAGTGCATATGATTTTCTAAGTATTTACTTTTACCATAATAATACGTTCTCTAGAAAATCTAATTGTTAGGCTAGGGTTGACTTGGAATCAGTTTTTCTAATTAAAAAAATTAACAAATTAAAGACAGTATCATGTGATTTATGAAGAAATTAATGACCCCAAGGTGTATATTTTGAAATTTCCATTTTTTCTTTTTGTGTTTTTATAGAATTTTTATGTAATCACAATGAATATACAGTGGCCCTGTTCTATTTCTCTTGGTATGAGGCTATTTTAATATTTCTCTCATCATTATGATCTCATCATCTGACATATTATACTTTATTAAAGTTATTCAAATAGAATATTCATTTCTAGTTTTATGCCATTTTGTGTGCATTGAGCCTGTTGGGCTTGTAGTTCTCTTTTTGAGCTAGTTGCTTAAAATGACACCTGATATCTCAACCGTTAAAGCCAGAAGAAATATATATTTTTTGATATTCTTGTATTCTGGACCTATATCCTTCCTGTGATATTAGTAATTAAGGTTGTTTTTTTTTTTTTTTTTGAGACAGAGTCTCACTTTATCACCCCTAGTAGTGTTACAGCTCACAGCAATCTCCAACTCCTGGGGTTAGGCTATTCTCTTGCCTCAGCCTTCCAAGTAGCTGGGACTAACAGGCGCCTGCCACAATGCCTGGCTATTTTTTGTTGCATTTTGGCGGGGGCTGGGTTCAAACCTGCTACCCTCCATGTATAGGGCCAGCACCCTACCCACTGAGCCACAGGCGCCGCCCAGTAATTAAGGTTCTAAAAATATATCCCAGTTTTCATAAGATCATTTATGTTCAAAAAAATTACATGCTTGCTTTTTTTTGTTAAACAGGCCCAGGCTGGGTTTGAACCCACCATCCCCAGTGCTTAGGGCTAGCATTCTAACCACTGAGCTCAGGGCACCCTGCCACATGCTCTTATATTTCAATAAGAGACTGTTAAATGAGAGAGAAATAGTTATTTTAACTGGAAATTGGAAGATATAAAATTATTTTGTATCTATATTTTTTTATACAGTCAAATTTGGTAATCTGTTATTTCTGGATTTTGCTGTCATCATAGCCCAAGTTTATAAATTTTTTTTCTTTATTTCAAATTAATATGAGGGTACAAATATTTAGATGACATAGTTCCCACTTCCAGGATAAAGTTCCAGTTGTAAAAGAGCCCCTCACCCAGGGGGCGTGTCGTAAATCCTCATAAGGTGCACCATACGTGATATCCTACCACATGCCTTCTATCCTTCTGCCAATCAGCTTCACACCTCCCCCTTCTCCCTTCTTCCTCCCCACCCCCGTACTAGACTGTATTTATGTTTCATTATTCATATAAGCATGTAATTGTTTATATATTGATTTTTTAATTAGTATTAAGTACATTGTAAATTTATTTTTCCATTCTTCTGATACTTTACTAAGAAGAGTGTGTTTCTGGTCCATACAGGTAAATGTAAAAGATGTAGAGTCTCCGTCTTTTTTAATGGCTGAATAATATTCCATGGTATACATATGCCATAGTTTTGTTGATCCATTCATGGGTTGATGGGCATTTGGGGCAAATTTATAAATGTGTATATAAATGTTGTTTATTTTCTTCCAGCATGAAGTTGTTAATTTAAATAGTGCATTCAGTATTTATTAAGAGTTCTGTAGGAATCATGAGTAGCTTTTGGAATTTTTGGCATGCAATTATTAATATATAAGTATATGCATTCCTATTATGTAATAATTCATATAATTATCCTTACTTAGGAATATTTAATCTACTTTTTTTTTTCTCCATAGATTCTGTCCAGTTTTAAGAACAAATGTACCCTATAGCTCATGGAAGAAAAAACACAAATCAAGACATTTTTGGGTTCCAAGTTGCCAAAGTATGGAACAAAATCTGTTAGAAGTACATTGCAACCAATGCCAAGTGGGACACCCGTTAATTTATTAGGAACTTCCAAGAATAGTAATGTCAAAAGTTACATCAAAAATAATGGCTCTGATTGTCCATCATCCCATTCATTTAATTGGAGAAAAACGAATAAGTACCAACTTAGTGCACAAGACGCTGAAGAGCCCAGCAATACTCAGAATTCACATGATAAACATGCCTCTACTCAAGGAATGTTTGATAAAAATGGGATAAAGGGAGGTTTGAAAAGTGTTTCTTTACTCACATCAAAGTTGGCAAAGCCATCTACTATGTTTGTGTCATCAACAGAGGAGTTAAACCAAAAGTCTTTCTCTGGACCATCTAATTTGGGTAAATTCACCAAAGGCACATTATTAGGAAGGACTTCATATTCTTCAGTCAGTGCTCCAAAATCGCAGTTGAATGGATTTTATGGAAACCGATCAGCTGGTAGCATGCAAAGGCCCAGAGCAAACTCCAGTGCCACAAGAAGCAGTTCTGGAGAAAGCTTAGCACAATCCCCAGACAGTATGAAATCTATTAGTTGTGAAAAAATGGTAAGGTCACAAAGTTTTTCACATTCCATTCAGAATTCATTCCTTCCACCTTCATCTATAACCAGGTCACATTCCTTCAATAGAGCTGTAGACCTAACAAAGCCTTATCAGAACCAACAGCTATCCATTCGAGTGCCTCTACGGTCAAGTATGCTAACAAGAAATTCACGACAGTCAGAAGTACTCAATGGGAATGAACATTTGGGGTATGGATTTAATAGGCCTTATGCTGCTGGTGGAAAGAAGCTGGCTTTACCAAATGGCCCAGGTGTAACTTCCACTTTAGGTTACAGGATGGTTCATCCTTCTCTCTTGAAATCTAACCGACCTCCATTTTCTGGGACTATCACAGTTGATGGAAATAAAAATTCACCTGCTGATACATGTATAGAGGAAGATGCTACAGTTTTGGCTAAGGACAAAGCTGCTAATAAGGACCAAGAGCTAATTGAAAATGAAAATTTTAGAACAGAGCATGACCAGACAGTGAAACATGATGCTAAAATTAGGTACCTGAGTGATGATGTGGATGACATATCTCTGTCGTCTTTGTCATCTTCTGATAAGAATGATTTAAGTGAAGACTTTAGTGATGATTTTATAGATATAGAAGACTCCAACAGAACAAGAATAACTCCGGAAGAAATTTCTCTTAAAGAAGAAAAACATGAAAACGTACCACCACAGGATCTATTTAATGTTTCCAAGGAAAATGAAAAATCTTTCAGTAAAACCAATGAATGGATTGATATTAGTGTCTCTGGTAAATATTCATATCCTTAATTTATTTGCTTTCTCCTAGAAATATAACTAAACTTAAATTCAGGATTATCATTAGATAAATTCTAAGATACTGTCAGTTTCACAGAAGGATGGAGGTAGATAAAATTGGAGTGGGGTAACATTTTCTTGTGAATTTTGCTCCCTACTCTATTTTTCACCCTATCTAAAACAACTTTAATAAAATTATTCTTACCTTTGCTCTTCTTTGGCTGTCATACACAGGCCTGTTCCTCCTAAGTATAGGCAGTGCTTTCAAATAATTTTCCCTGTTTCAATCACCCAGTGGCATACCATTAAACAAACCATCTCTTCCCTTAAGGTAGCATTTCATTACTGTTTTTTTTTTTTTGAGACAGAGCCTCAAGCTGTCCCCCTGGGTAGAGTGCCGTGGCATTACAGCTCACAGCAACCTCCAACTCCTGGGC
>NW_003852403.1:1967245-1970461 GCF_000181295.1 Otolemur garnettii | reverse complement strand
CAGCTCACAGCAACCTCCAACTCCTAGGCTCAAGCGAGTCTCCTGCCTCAGCCTCCCAAGTAGCTGGGACCACAGGCGCCTGCCACAACGCCTGGCTATTTTTTGGTCGCAGCCATCATTGTTGTTTGGTGGGCCCTGATTGGATTCGAACCTGCCACCTTGGGTGTACATGGCTGGCACCTTAGCCACTTGAGCCACAGGCGCCGAGCCTATAAATCCTTTTTTAGGTCAACTTTTTTGCTATAATATGCCAAATTGTTAGAGCATATATTTTTAGACGATAAGAAATAATTATATTTTTGTGAATTAATAATTTCTTTTTCTCTCTTTTTTTTAATCAATTGAAGACAGGAGTGAATGTACAAAACATCCATCTGGGAATAACTTAATTTCACCAGATACAGACTACAGAGCTGGTTCTTCACTTGAACTCTCTCCCTCTGATAGTTCTGATGGAACATACATGTGGGATGAAGAGGGCTTGGAACCTATTGGAAATGTCCATCCAGTTGGGAGCTATGAGTCTTCTGAAATGAACAGCATAGTATGTATGAATTTATATACTCTTGGAACAGTTGTTTCCCTTACTATAGAGAGACTTATGATATTGATTGGATTTTTAAAAATTTTATAAATTAACTTTACTAGTTAGAGAAATGGGAATCTGAATCTGTTAAGGGCCTATAAAGTATCTGACCCTAGTATGGGAAATATAACCTTTGACTTAAATATATACCCTATTCATCATATATACATAAATATGTACTTACTGTATTGGTTAGTTTAAGCTATACCAGTCATTCCTAAAGACAGGGAAGAGGCCAGTGTCTGGAGACAATTTTGATTGTCACATTGACAAGCATTACTTGGCATCTAATGTATGGAAGCCATAGATGCTGCTTAGCATCTTATATCACACAGGATACAGCTCACAGTGAAGACTTATACAACCTAAGATGGCACTAGTGCCACTTTTTATTACTTGTTGAGGTAATTTTGATGTGACAGCTCCTAGTGGCTTAACACAGTAAAAGTTTATTTTTTTACTCTTAGAAAGTCTATTGCAGGTCTGGACAGCTGTCTGGGGCTGCTGTCTTTTTTTTTTTTTTTTGCAGTTTTGGCAGGGAATGGGCTTGAACCCTCCACTCCTGGTATATGGGGCCGGCACCCTACTCCTTGAGCCACATGCACCACTGGCAGCTGTCTTTAGTGATATCAGCAGCTTTGATTTTGGGGCTTGGCCATTGTTTGAGGCCCCTTTTTGTCACTGTGGCAGGAAAAGAGAGTACCAAACCATCTTATACATGCAGTTACTTAAGTTAGCCTGCAAGTGGCACATAGCACTTTTAGTCACAGTCTGTTGATGAGGACTAATCATGTGGTCCCATGTTAAGTACTAAGGGGTCAGGAAGTGTAACCTGTGTGCTTTAATGGTGAGAGAACTGAGTATAGATGAGTGCTAGAAGACCTACTATACCTTTATAAGTGCATAGATTAAGAAATATTGCAATAATGCAAATAATATGTCATATTAGTAAAGTGTAACTGGGGTATTTCAAGTGATTCATTGGGATTTATTCAGTATATAAAATATATTAGAACCTCTGTAAGTTGACTACCCTAGGGACTGTAACAAACTGGTCAACATATGGAGGTGGTCAACATAAGGAAATAGGCTTGCTGTACTGATATGTACATTTGGTGCATGTTTAATCTGTGAAAATTAGGTTCCTACTGTGGAGGTTCTATTGTATTATTTTTTAATAGTTGTATGGGAAAATTGGTTGTCTTTTGGATATATAGTAGAACCTCCATAGTTGACAACTTCCCTACGTTGAACACCTCTGTAAATTTACCTAATTTCCACAGACTAAATTTGTACCACATGTACTTCATGGAAATTCCTTTTGTTGACTGCCTCTGTATGTTGACCATAGGTTCCACTGTATTAAATTTCAGGTAATATAATTTTCCATACTCATATAAACCTGGAACTTAAATAAGACATTGTGGGCAGCACCTGTGGCTCAAAGGAGTAGGGCGCTGGCCCCATATACCAGAGGTGGTGGGTTCAAACCCAGCCCCGGCCAAAAACTACCAAAAAAAAAAAAAATAATAAGATAAATAAGACATTGTTACCAGAAGCTTAAGCTGCATAAACGTGGAGAGTGTACGCATATAATTTATAAGTCTATGAGATGAGAGAGAGTGTGAATGATATAAGAGAGAGAAGTGAGATGATATAATTTATCATCACAGTAGATAAAGGAAGGTAAGAAAAGGTTACAATTTAGGGCCTTACATGTTTTCATACGAGGACTTGTAAAGTGAGTATAATTGAAGTGCAAATGAACATTGTGTCCAACAGATGGCAGCAATAAGCCGCTTAGTACCTGACTTTTTAGAGGTTCACCAACTTCAGTTCATTGTTCCTGTGATTAATGACTCTTACGACCCATGAATTTCATCCTTGATCAGTAAGCTTATGTATGTGGGATAGGAAGCCACAAAAATTTTCATTTTGTGCCTTGGAACAAGATCTAAAGGGAAGACAGCCTGAGAAAGGATGGAGAATTAATGGGAGAAGTTGAGAGGAGTGTATTGGGATCTCTTGTGACACTGGATTTATAATTTTTGCTCTGAAGTTCTATGAATGTTTTTCTCTGTATGCATATTTTAAGCATCTTTTGTTAGTTGTGTACCTGTTTAGAATTATTGTGTTTTTGGTGAACTGGACTTTTGGTCATTGTTTAGAGATCTTTTCTATCCCTAATTATGCTTTTCATTTTTAAACCTCTCTTTTTCCCCAGACATTAGTATATCTTACTGGTTTTATTTATACAAGGTGGCCATAAAGTTCATGTGTAATTTTAAATTGCACACGGACCTTATGGCCACCCTGTATATTCTCCCTCCTTTTACTAGCAGCCTTTTTGGTACATAGCAAATAGTTTGCTATTTAAAAAAATACTGATTTGGACAGTGCCTGTGGCTTGGTGAGTAGGGCACCGGATCCACATACTGAGGGTGGTAGGTTCAAACCGGCCCTGGCCAAACTGCAACAAAAAAGTAGCTGGGCACTGCGTCCGGTGCCTGTAGTCCCAGCTACTCGGGAGGCTCAGGCAAGAGAATCGCCTAAGCCCAAGACCTGGAGGTTGTGGTGAGCTGTGACTCCAAGGCACTCTACTACTGAGGACAACAAAGTGAGACTGTCTC
>NW_003852403.1:1962812-1967199 GCF_000181295.1 Otolemur garnettii | reverse complement strand
TATAGATTTATCTTTTATATATATATAGATTTCTTATATAGAATCTTATATATATATAGATTTATCTTTTTCTTTTAACCAGTGGGTTTAGTTCATTTACTCTCCTCTGACATCTTACTGTCTTTATTTAGATCTGTTTGCTTTTTCTGTTTCTTCTTTTCTGTAAAGTAGCTCAAATTAATATCTTTATCTCAGCCCCCAAATAACTTTAGCATGTTCTTCCTTTTCTTGGTCTCTACAACAATGCTCGTTTCAGTCCAGGTCTTAATAAGAAACTGTCACTACCATGTATTGTCAACTGTCACTTCTAACACAGTTGAGCGCACTATTTAGTTCAGCTAATGTTTTTATAGTAAGATTTTTTCTTTGAAAGAAGCAGTTGTGTTGTGCTACATTCTGGTTCCAGCTCCTAATCATGTCAGGACTCCAACAGATAGTTTCTAGACTGACTACTTTGTATAACACTGGTCTAGAATCCTGGCTATTTGTTTAAATGCTACCAGTATTTTGCTGAGGTATAATTTGCATAAAATAAAAGGCATGAATCTTCTACACTTAGCTCAGGGAATTTTGATAAATGTATGTGCTTGACAAAAATTTAGATTAAGATAAGAAATATTCCTATCATTCCATCTGTTCCTTTCATTACTTCTCTCACCTTGTAACCAGTGTTGATTTCTTTCACTATAGATTAGTTTTATGTATTCTTGAACTCTATATAAATGGAATAATAAGCTTGTATTATTTTATGTCTGGTGGCTTTTAATTAGTATGCATTTATCAGTTGTAGTTTGTTCATTCTTGTATGATATTCTTTTGTGTGAATATATAAGAACTTATTTTATCCTATTGTGATGGGCATTTAGGTTGTTTATAGTATTTTAATGAGTTGCACTATTGAGAAGATTTTGCTGTATGTTATTGTTCAGTTCCATTAGTAAAATGTGTAAGAGAGAGATTCCTAGGTTATAGGCTATGCTTATGTATAGTGATGTTGTCAGTTTACCAAAGTGATCATACCTGTTCACAGTCCCACTGGCAGTAAACGAACATTCCAGAAATTCCCCTTCTGGCTACTCTTTATGTTGTCTGTCTTTTTGCAATTTTGCTGTTCTGGTGGGTTATAGTTGTATTATATTGAGATTTGTCTTGTGTTTCATGATAACTACTCATTGAGTACCTTCATGTATGTTTATTATATATTAGGATATCCTCTGTTGTGTAATTTTGTCTGTTAGGCTATCTGTATTTATTTTTGTTTATTTGTAAAAATTCATATAGTTTAGATATATTAGTAAATATTTTACTCTATGTATATGTTTATAGAATGTATATTCTCTCCTGTGAATTGCTTTTTAAATCTGTTATTAGTGTCTTTTGATGCTATAACTTACCAATTTTAGTACTGTCCAATTTAATATTTTTCCCTTTATTGTTACTACTTCTTTGAATTCTGTGAAATCTTTGCTTATCCTAACATCATGAAGACTATTTTTAACTTTTCACATCTGGGTCTGCAGTCCATCTGGAAATTATTGGTGAATGGTATGAAATAGAAGTCAAGATTAATTTTTTTTTTTTTTTGAGACAGAGCCTTAAGCTGTCACCTTGGGTAGAGTGCTGTGGCATCACAGCTTACAGCAACCTCCCAAGTCCTGGGCTCAAGCGAGTCTCCTGCCTCAGCCTCCCAAGTAGCTGGGACGACAGACACCTGTCACAACACCCGGCTATTTTTTGGTTGCAGCCGTCATTATTGTTTGGCAGGCTGGGCTGGATTTGAACCCGCCACCTTAGGTTTTAATATAGGCAATTTAAATTTTACTATCTGGTAGTGTGTTTCTTCCAACTTTGTTCTTTTCCAAGATTTTCCTATTTCTCCTTAGCCTTCTGTATTCCCATTTAAATACAGTAGAATCTCTGTAAATTGACCACCCAAGGGACTGTAACGAACTGAGTAACATATGGAGGTGGTCAGTGTAGGGGATGGTTAACTATGGAGGTTCTACTGTATTAGAATAAGTCTGTCATTTTCTATAAAGGACTGGCAGGGATTGTGAATGAGATTGCATTGACTTTATAGATCATTTTGCAGAGAATCGACATATTTACAGTAGTTTCCAATTCATTAAGATGTGGTATAGTCCTCCGTTTATTTAGGACTTTAGAAATATTTCTTACTGTTTGTGTTTTTCTATAAAATGTTATGGAGATTTGGTTTATTTTTTAGGTCTTGTATTTTGCTACTGTTAATGAGACAGAGTCTCTCTTTGTCGCCCTGGGTAGAGTGCTATGGCATCATAGCTCATAGCAACCTCAAACTCTTGAACTCAAGTGATCTTCTTGCCTCAGCCTCCCATGTAGTTGGGACAACAGGCACTTGACACAACATCTTGTTAGAATTTTTTGGGACAGGGTCTCACTCTTTCTCAGGCTGGTCTTGAACTCGAGAGCACAAGCAATCCACCTGCCTTGGCCTCCTAGAGTGCTAGGATTACATGCACGAGCCACTGCACCTGACCTACAATTTTATTTTCTAATTTTTTTGTTGTATTTACAAATTTACTTGATTTTTTTTTTTTTACTTTTTAGGGCTCAGAAAACAGTAGCCCAAAATGAAGTTCAGAAGTAGCTGTTTTTTTCTGGTCATCTGCTGTCTCTCAGTCTGATTTCCTCCCAAGGTGAGGCATAGAAACTAGGATCCCTTTTCCCCAAGGTGGATGTCACAGAAACCAGAGCCCCTTTACTCAAAAGCCAGCATAAAACCTAAAGTTATTCTATGTAAAGCAGGTCATAAAGAAATTATCTGACTTACCTTGTTTGTAGGTAGTAAGACTTCTATACAGGGCCTTGCACTATACCCACAAGGAAGGAGTGCACGCCCATAGAAGCTGAGAAGAATCTAGAGAGGCCTTGCTGGCTTTCCCCACTCACTCTGTTAGTATTAGATCATACTCTTTTTGTCCAATCATAGTTCTACATGGCTGTCCAACCTTTGATACATAAAAATAGACAATTTCCCGTGTGTGTTCAGGTCTTCATTCTGAAGACTCCTGTGTATTTGTTAAATTAATTTGTTTTTCCTGTTAATCTGCTTCATTTCTGATTTTTCAGTGAACCTTTCGGGGGCCAAGGTCCTTGGTCTCTATAGTTTGTTGACATGTTCTTCTCAGGTAAATTCATCTACTAGTTTCAATAATTTTTGCTTGTGGATATTTTTGGAACATCTGTATACACTATATAATCTTACCATTGGCAAGTCACCTCCCCAGCCCTACCCTGACCACACTGCACTGGTTAGGACCACCAAGATAATGTTGGATTAAAATGAGGATAGAATTTTGGAGGAAAAGCTTTGATAGTTCACAACTGTTAAAGTTTTTTTTTTTTGCAGTTTTTGGCTGGGGCTGGGTTTGAACCTGCCACCTCCGGCATATGGGGCCAGCACCCTACCCTTTTGAGCCACAGGCACCGCCCATCATTAAAGTTTTTATGGGGGGAGTAAGGAGGGGTTTTATCAGATTACTAAAGTTCCCTTTCATTTCATTTGCTGAATTTTTATTGTGAATGAATTAAATTTTACCAAATGCTTTCTCTGTATCTATTGAGATAATGAAATAATATTTCTTCCTATGTGGGGAATGCATTTATTTGTTTTCAAATAGTAAACTACCTTCCCATTCCTGGCATGCGTTCACTTGGTGGTGATGTATTATCTTTTTAAAATGCATTAAACTTGATTCACTAATATTTTATTTTTTTGTGTTTATGTTTATGAGCAAGATTGTTCTACTCTATAATTTTCTTTCTTTTTTTTCTTGTCATGTTTTTGTAACAAGATCATGTTTGCTTCATAATGAGTTGACAAGTTTTATCCATTTTTCTGACCTTTAAGAGTTTGTATATAATTGATGTTACTTGTTCCTTAAGTATGTAAAATAATTCACCAGAATTCAGCCTTCTGGACTTGGAGGTTGTTGTTGTTGTTGTTGTTTTTGTTTTTTTTTTTTTTTGGTAAGAAAAAAAATAGCTCTGATTTTTAAAATAGATACTGGCCCATTAAAATTTATATGTATGTTTCTTCTTGTGTTGGTTTTGAGACTTTGTCCATTTCCTCTAAGTTTATCAGTTGTTAGTGTGAGTTGTTTAGGATTATCTTTTCATCATTTTAATAGTTTTAAGGTCTTATAATAATGTTTGCTTTCTCCTTCCAATGCTGGTAATTGGTATTTCCTCTCTTTTTCTTTATTTCCAAGAATCAAATTTGGACTTTGCTAATTTCTTGGTATTTGCTTGCTTCTGTATTACTGATTTTAGTTCATGTCTTTATTTCCTTCCATTTTCTTTTAGTTTGTTTTTCTTTTACAAAATTCTTTTTTTTTTTTTTTTT
>NW_003852403.1:1943765-1962639 GCF_000181295.1 Otolemur garnettii | reverse complement strand
CCCGCCACCTTAGGTGTATGTGGCTGGCGCCTTAGCCACTTGAGCCACAGGCACCGAGCCTCTTTTACAAAATTCTTGACACAAAAACTAGATCATTAATTTTCAGCCTTTCAGTGCTCTTGTGTGCATGTATTCTCATAAAGAAAAGTAATATATAATTGTTTATTATATATTAAATAATACATTCAGTAGAACACTAGTCATAAACATAAGCAGTGAGTTTCTATTAATGTGCCTTATTTTAAAAAAAGTGAGTTCTAAGGCATGTTGTGTACGCCATCTTCATTTCTTTTTAACATTTAATGTGTTTATATATATGTGAACAATATACAATATGGTTTTGTTTTACAGCTTACATAAGTGACACAGTGTTCTGCAACTTCTGGGTTTTTTTACTCAGTTTGATTTTTGCATATATGTGTATTTATGTTGTAGTTCTTGTTCATTTTTACTCTTATATAAAATTCTATCATTGGAATATAACCAGTATTTTTCTCTCTGTTCCCCTGCTAATTGACATTGGAGTTACTCTTCATTAATAATAAGATATAGACAGTGTAGCAGTGAACATTTAGTTCATTGAGTATAATCATTTCCCTTTGATCATGTAATTCAGAGTTTCTTTAGGATATAAATCTAGAAATAGCACTTCTAAGATATAAATCTGGGAATAGTATATTTTTAACTTTATTAAATGCTACCACATTTCTTTTTTTTTTTTTTTTTGAGATAGAGCCTCAAGCTATCTCCCTGGGTAGAGTTCCGTGGCATCACAGCTCATAGCAACCTCCAACTCCTGGGCTCAAGTGAGTCTCCTGCCTCAGCCTCCCAAGTAGTTGGGACCACAGGTGCCCATCACAGTGCCTGGCTATTTTTTGGTTGCAGCCGTCATTGTTGTTTGGCAGGCTCGGGCTGGATTTGAAGCTGCCACCTTAGGTGTATGTGGCTGGTGCCTTAGCCACTTGAGCCACAGGTGCCCAGCCACCACATTTCTTTTTAAAAGCGTTCTGCCAATTTATATTTCCCAGTAATGAAAGGGGGTTTCTATTGTCTTTATCTTTACTCCATACACTGTATCTTTAAAATTTTAACGAGTTAGGGTTAGTGTGAAATGGGGTGTCATTTAAATTTACATCATTACTGATTTTATTTTATTTTATTTTTGCCTATTTACTGGCTGTGTTGTTTTAAGGGAATTACTATTATTGATATGGAAAAGTTTCTTGTATGGTTAGAATTTAATTCTTGTTAACTGTGATGCAGATAATCCCTTAGGCCATGGCTTTTAAGTTTTAATTTTAATGTAATTAAATTTAGAAATGTTTTTCTATATGGGTTTTACTGTGTGTGTGTGTATAAGTGTGTAAGACATTCTTATCCTAGGTCCTTAGAAATGTTTTGTGCATTCAGAGAGATTATAGCATAATGACTAAGTACAAGGGTGCTAGAAAAAGCAATTTTATAATCCATCTCTGTTGTGTATTAGCTGTGTGTCCTTGGATTCTCTATGTTGGTTTCTTTTTTAAATGAATATAATAACAGTACCTATCTCCAGGACTGATGTTAGGAAATCCGTGCCTGAGTAGTCTAACAGTCATGTGATTCCCTTGGGATACTGGTTGTTGAGTATTTTGAGTATCATCTCTCAATATCTCATGGGATTACTATGAACCTTAAAAGGAAGATTGTACATATAAAACGCTTATTAACTCCAGGAATGTGGCAAGTCCTCAACAAATGTTAACTATTTAGTATATTTTATTATCTTCTAATTGATTTAATTTTTTTTACATTTAAGATTTTAATCTACCTGAAGTTGGCATGAAGCATAGTAATTTACCCTCATGAACATTCTTCCACAACATACCTGGGATACTAAAGAGTTAACATGGCAGGTCTGAGACTGCCTCTCTTTAGATTGCCTGTTTGAAAGGTTGACCCTTGGCTGGTAATCAGTTCCTGACAGTGATATAAAACTTTTCATAATTGATAAGAGTGGTAGGTTTGATGTACCTAAACTGTTTGAACAACATGCTTTATATGGACACCTGTTTTCCTTATGAGAGTCTGGAATTTTGATATATGCTAAGCAGAGGGTACCCACATGACCCACCTCCAAGGATACTGAGTTTCTTAGGAATGTCCAGAGTAGACCCACTCTGCACACTTTTTGGAGGAATTTAGCTTATCCTTTGTGACTCCATTGAGAGAGGACACTTGAAGGCTTACTACACTTGGTTTCCTTCAGCTTTGCCTCATGTGCCTTTTCCTTTGCTTATTTGGCTTTATATCTTTTTGCTAAAAAAAAAAAAATGTTAGCTGTTAATATGATTGTGTGCTGGATCTTGGGAGTCCTAGTGAATCATCTAACCTGGGGATATGCTTTGGGACCTCTCAACACAGGTACTGATATGTATGCATTTATCTTTGTTCATTGTGTGATTGTATTTTTTTTTGTTGTTGTTCTTTTTTATTTTTAGAACAATCTTTTGAAGTAGCTATAGAGCAGCTACTACCTTCTCCTTCAGAGTAGGATGAATTCCAGAGGAGTTGAGTAAATTTATACTTATAGGCTGGGAACTAGAGTACTACTTACTATACTCTCAGTCTTGTGGTCTTGATTTTTAGCATTACATTAGTATCTACTCAACATAACTGAGAATTTTTCAATTCAGTAAACTTTTAACTGATGCTTGTATTTAACTTTTTAAGAGATGAAATATAGCAAATCTTATGATAAATAGTCTCATAATCATATTGTATGTGCCCAGTATTAGGCAAAAACATTTTTTCTTCTTGTGAGAATAGTGAGCCATACTCTGAGTCTCCTTCACTGAAATGCAGTGAACAGTATGAGAGTTCTTATTGAAGAGGAGTTGCAACTGTGATTTCACTATGACTGATTTCCTAACACTTAAATCTTTAGGAAGTGATAATTTTAAGTCATCACATGGAATGCCTTTATTTTTGGAATAATTTTTTATGGGAAGGCTAAAGAAGTGTTTGAATCAGATAATCCCTGAAAGTATCTGGCTTTATTTTTCTGTGTTTTATCAACCTTGCCTAATCTTTACATAGTAGGCAAATTTAACTCCTTATTTAAATGAGAATCTCTTTCACTTTAAAAGGTATATTCAAACAGTTGCTTGAATGCTTTTTTTTTTTTTTGAGACAGAGCCTCAGAGACAGACGGCTCAGATGGTTTTTTGAGACAGTTAGCATCACAGCTCACAGCAACCTCCAACTCCTGGGTTCAAGCGAGTCTCCTGCCTCAGCCTCCCAAGTAGCTGGGACTACAGGTGCCCGCCACAACGCCCGGCCATTTTTTTTTGGTTGCAGCCATCGTTGTTTGGCGGGCCTGGGCTGAGGATTCGAACCTGCCACCTTGGGTGTATGTGGCTGGCGCCTTAGCCGCTTGAGCCACAGGCGCTGAGCCTGAATGCTTTTGATATAACAAGTAGTTATGCCTCATTTTTAAAGATACTAATGTGTTTTATAATACATTTATTTATTTTTGTTTTATGAAGGGAACAGTTGGCTAGATTGGGTTTCTTCTTTAGTGATTGATGTAAGTAGACTTTATTGAGACTTATTTAAATGTGTGCTGGATGTCATAATATTCTTAGCAGTCATTTATGTGGGTGTATGCATTTTCTAGGTTATTTATACTGAAATTTGGAATTTCTCTAGTCCAAGACTATAGAAGAATATCAAGATATCCAATCCATTTTACATTTGTCTTTTTTGATTTAATTTGAATTTTCAGAGACATCTAAGAAGTTCTACATTATTCTCTAATTTTTTATCAGTAGTCTTACTGTCATTTAACTTAGCCTGGGTTTGTTTTGCTCCAAGAAAGAGACCAGATAGGCTTCAGTCTTTCTAAAGTGTATTTACATATGTTACCTTAGAGATGATGGGAACTTGTCTCCATTCTGCTAGTTTTTGCTCTGTTTAAGTCTTTTGTATGACAGACTGTATTTAATAAATTCTGGTGAGATCATGTTTCTGCTGCTTTAAATATCCATGTTCAGGTGCCCCTTATTAAACCGTTACCACCTTTTGCATCCTCATAGGCAGACCATTTGAGATGATTTATATTTCTATGAATGCTGTCATCCATTCACACTATAACTCTATATTCAGACTTTTTCCCCCTTTCTCTTCCCTCTAAGGGTTAACTGTTCAATGATGATACCCCATCTAGTCTTGGCAACAGAGTGAGACTCTGTCTCAAAAAATAAAAAATGACGTCATAGTGAACAAATGACTTTTTTTACCCTTTGAGCCATTTGAGAGTAAGCTCTCCATGAAAGTATTTCAAATTGTATACAGAAACAGTACACTGTATCCCATGATAGTATTAATGTACATTGCTATGATTTAATTTTAAAAAATAAAAAAATAAAAAGAATGAAACATAAAAATATGTATATAATTGCCCCCCCCCAAAAAAAAGAGAGTAAGCTCTTTACCCAATGCCCTATGATCCTCCGATACTTGAAAGTATATTTCTTAAAAACCAGAATGTTTTCCTATATAACTACAGCGTAGCCATTCAAATATGAAGTTAATGTGGATAAATTACCACTATGTAATATTTGGGTCCCATTAAGTTTCTCCATTAAACCAATGATATCTTTTATGGTAAAAACATGTAAGTTAGAATCCTGCATTAGTTTTGGTTATCATGGGTCTTTAGTCTCTTCAGTCTTCTGGCCAGTGAGTATTTCTTCCAGTTAGCTTCTGTGTCCTGTCCTTTTCTTTTGTGTCTCATTATTCTTTGAGAATTTCCTTGCTTTTTTTTGTTTCCAAGATGTTTTTGTCTCATCTTATTCTTTTTCTGCCTTTAGGCCTGGAGTCAGCTGTTTCTTCTAGCATTGCCTGTTGTTCCTAGGGTGCAAACCTGTACGTCATGTTACTGTATTGAATATTATAGGAAATTTATACTGCAATGGTGTTTGTGTATCTGAATATATCTAAATATTGAAAAGGTAATGCATTCCATTATGATGATGTGACATTTACGCCAATACTGCCTCACTAGGCAATAGGAATTTTTAGCTCCTTTATATTTATACTCTTATGTCATTACTGCTGTGTATGCAGTCAGTTATTGACGGAAATGTTGCTGTACAGTGTGTGACTATGTACTTGATCAACCTCCTTCTGTATAACCCATTTTCCTTCTTTGTCACCATCTCCTTTTTCATGGTGATGTCTTTCTTACCTTACTTGGTTTCTAAAACTTAAACAGTGGGCCACCCATTTGCGTACTTCCTTACCCTTTGAGCCATTTGAGAGTAAGCTCTCTGTGTGATGTTCTATGATCCTTAGATGTGTTTGGTGTCTGACTCCCCACATCAGACAATTTCTCACCTGTATTCTGCTCAAACTTCCATACCTCACACCAGGCCAACTCCCAGCCTCCGATCTTCCCTCCCCATTCTGGTCATGGATGTCATCATCACCCCTGATATCCTCAATCCCTGATAACTTGTGCATGGACACTCTTTCATATTGCTGGGGTTCTAGCTTCCCTTTTTGTCTTCTCCTCTGTGTATATGCTTTCTGACCTTCCCCAGTCTTTGTCTCCCCTCCCTACAACTTGCAGATTTGAAGAAGGATGCATGGAGATGTTTTAGGACATCTTACCCTTAGGATGTCATATTGTTCGGAACAATTAGGATTTGTTTCATAAATCCGGGAGCATTTAAGTTTTGGGTGCATATATATTTAGAATTGAAATGTTCTCTTGTTGTATAGGTATGTTAATAACATAGATGCAGTATAAATGTTCTGTGATCTTCACAAATATGTGTTATCAAAGCAAATGGTATTAAAAATCATGAAAAATGGTTCTGTGTATAATAAACTTCATAGGATCTCGATCACTTATGTGATTAATATGGAAGCTTAGATTATGTGTCCAGAGAGCTAAAAGCTTCATTTTTTTCAAACATTGGTTTAATTCAAAATATGACATAAACTTCTCCAATTTTTAGGGAATATAAAATTAGGTTGTCATAGTGGTTAAGTATATGTGACAGTATTTAATTATGATCAGTTAGGAAAGTGCACAGTAACTTGTGTAAGGGTTTTGAAGAATTCTGGGTTCAGCTCTAGAATCTAAAGATTCTAGAAGCTTCTATTTCAAATTTGTTTCAAAGGGGAAAGATATTATTGTTTATCTGGGAAAAATATAGCTCATATGAATACTACATTTGTTGAGAGTTTGT
Source organism: Otolemur garnettii (assembly GCF_000181295.1). Lineage (NCBI taxonomy): Eukaryota > Metazoa > Chordata > Mammalia > Primates > Galagidae > Otolemur > Otolemur garnettii. Next base: position 1,956,400 of record NW_003852403.1, on the reverse strand, counting down.
AGAGATACAGAACTTACTATCCTTTAAAAGAATCTTGTTGAGGATGCTAGGCATCCAGATTGTTTTTTGTTACTATTTTTGTAATGAGAGTCATACTTAATGAAAAACACATTTATAAATCCATTGGCGTATTAGTTTTCTCTCACTGCTATAACAAACCACCACAAATTTAGTAGCTTAAATGTGGCTTTATTGACTTCATAAGAGAAGGAAATTTTCCTCCCTTTCAGCTGTAGGTCTCTGCTTGTGTTACCGTATTTTTCCAAGTAGTCATGCTTAGTTTTCTGGCTGTTGCTAACTGTGCTCTTGCTAACACCAAAAACGTTCCACTGTCTTTCTTTGGTTGGTGCTTGCCAGAAAATGTAGATCAACTTTTTCTTTCAATTTCAGCACTATGACTTCTTTCCTTTGAGCCATCATGTCACAATTAACTGTAAACGTTTTCAGTAATTGGAGGATGTACTTAACAATTTAGACTAGTCCTTCACTTTGCAAAAATCTTCCTTATGCTAAGGTGGTGGCAACATGTGATAAACAATAAGACATTAGGGCTAATCCAACTAGCGGTAATATTAAAACATGAAAAGAGAACTTATACTGAACAAAATAATGCTACTCATGGGCAAAGCCCACACCTCTATGCCTTGGTGTAGAGTAAACTCAACTGGTCAAGTTATATAGGGTAAATTAATATCACAGCCCCAAGAGGTCAAGCTACAACTTACAGGTGTGGTCAGTATATAGAGGTCATTGTTTCATTGAGTCCATGTGCATGTCTGGTCTATGAAAATTAGATCAACATAAGCAGGTGGTCAGTGTAGGGAGGTGGTCAACTATGATGGTTCCCCTGAATTTAGCTAACTTACCAACTGTGTATCTTCAGTTGATGACTGGGGAAGTGCTACAGAAAGTTAGCACTGAGTATGAAAGTGCTAGTATGAAAGTTAGTGCAAGACCTGGTCTACTGTGGGTAATAGGCAAGTCCTTTTTAGGAAATTATATTTAGGACAAATTAGTCTAGAGATAAACTGGGTAAAAAAAGTGTATATGAGTTGGTAACATTTTATGTGTTCTAGGAAAGGGCAAGAAGGATTGTGTAGTGTTTGAGGAACTACGTGAAGAACAGGATAACCTGAGCACTGACTGAGAGGAACAAGGTGGCAAGAGGAGGCTGTCAGTACAGAGGATTGAGAATTTACAAAGAATTGGATCTTTTTTTTTTTTTTTTGAGACAGAGCCTCAAGCTGTCACCCTTGGTTGAGTGCAGTGATATCACAGCTCACAGCAACCTCCATCTCCTGGGCTCAAGCAATTCTCCTGCTTTTGCCTCCCAAATAGCTGGGACTACAGGCACCTGCCATAACGCCTAGCTATTTTTTGGTTGCAGCCGTCATTGTTGTTTGGTGGCCCAGGCTGGATTCGAACCCACTAGCTCAGATGTATGTGGCTGGCACCTTAGCCAATTGAGCCACAGGTGCCGAGCCAAAGAATTGGATCTTTGTCTTAAAAATTATAGGGTAGCTATTGGAGGATTTTTAACTAGAAAGTTATATAATATTATTTACATTTTTTAAAAGCTCATTTGGAGATTGAATTAGAGGGGAACTGGATAGGATACTGGAAGCTACTGTTCAAGTAAGAGGTATGCAGTGGGTTGTGCTAAGGTGGTGGCAAAGTAGAGATTAGAGGGGTGTGTAGTTTTGAAAATAAGTGTAGGGGTTTAGTCGACCAAATTTCATTATTGATTGACTAATAAGGATGAAAAACATCACCTTCTCACTTTTAGAAGTTATATTAGCATTTTTGCTTCCATTTCTCCTGCTAAATTGTCACTTTGACTTACTACTTTGCTATCGGTTTTCACGTTCCTTGTAACGTAAAATCTAAACTTTGGCTTTGTTGTCCTCATGATCTGTTCTCACCTTTTTCCAGTGTGTCTAGTCACTTTTTTTTTTTTTGGAGAAAGAGTCTGATTTTGTTGCCCTCCATAGAGTGCCATGGAGGGCAGCCCAGCTCACAGCAACCTCAAACTCTTGGGCTTAAGTGATTCTCTTGCCTTAGACCTCCCAAGTGGCTGGGACCACAGGTGCTTACCACAACGCCTGGCTGTTTTTAGAGATGAGGTCTTGCTCTGGATTAGTTTGGTTTCGAATCCTGAGCTCCGGCAATCCACCCGCCTGCGCCTCCCAGAGTGCTAGGATTACAGGAGTGAGCCACCATGCACAGCCTTTTCTAGTCACTTTTAATCTCTAGTTCCTACTACCCCTTTTGATTATATTTATAATCTCTCTCCTCATTCCTGTAGGTTTCTAGCACTAAGTAAGAACTCAATAAAACTTACTGAGGTGGATACCATGATGGCATATGATAAATACTCCTTTCAATTCAAAATAAATAGAAACACTTAGATTAAAGTTGCTGTTTTAATACTGTTCACTGTTTTTCCATACACATTGTGACATAAGCTATTTACAAAGTGAGTTTCTAAGGTATCACGTGTCATAATAGCAGGCTGCAAGTAACTAAAAATGTAATGCTAGCAAAGATGTGATAGTGAAGGGACAGCTTACAGAAAGTTGAGACAGTCTTAATATAGGTAAACGGAAATCTCAAACGAATGTTGATACTTTCAGCTATGCTCTGAGATAATCAAAGAATGTGAAAGAACTGAAGGGATCTGCTACAACTCAATTGTTAGAGATAAGGGGACAGAATGAGATGATGAGACTAAATTTTTCTCAATAGATTTTTAAATGTATATTTATATATTTAATTAACTTCTATGGATATTTAATTGTCGGCATAGGTCCTTGTTCTATTAATACAACTTTTATGCTTGAAAAAAGTTTAAATTTATGAACTATAGTTAGTTGTTGCTATCCTTTATACAGAAATATATTTTTCATTCAATATTAATGTTTCTTATAGATCAATTATATTACAATATGAAGTTCAACCCAATAATTATTTCTTGAGCATCTACTATCTCTTAGGCATACTGTTAAGTTCTGGGGATCCAGCCCAGTGTGGTAACTTACACCTGTAAGCCTAGCACTCTGGGAGGCCGAGTTGGGTAGGGCACCTGAGTTCAGGAGTTCCAGACTAGCTTGAGCAAGGGTGAAACCCTGTCTTTACTAAAATAATAAGAAAACTAGTTGAGTATTGTGACTGCTGCCTATAGTTTCAGCTACTTGGGAGTCTGAGGCAAGAGGATCACTTGAGTTCAAGAGTTTGAGGTTGCTGTGAGCTATGAGGCCATAGCACTCTACCCAGGGTGACAGAGTAAAATTTTGTCTCAAAAGAAAAAAAGTTTGGAGAACCTTGAGATGGATAAAGCTATCTTTATCCTTAATGAATTCAGAGTTTTATATTAGAGGCAGATAAATTATAAACATAGTATGGATTTGTAAGTGTTACATGCTATGGTTAGTATGCATGTGCTCTTGGAATAACCCCAAAGGGAGTTTTAACAGTGTGTATGTGCATACTCAGAAGATTTCAAAGAGAAAGTGATATCTGAGATTTATTTTGAAGAAAGAATATAAGTTTGACTAATTAGCCAAAGAAATCACAGCGTGGACAAAATTTTAGGTACAGGGACCAACAGCATGTACAATGGCATGAGGATATCATAGAATCATAATGTGTGAGAGGAATATCAGCATTGCAAAATGTATAAAATGTAAGGTGAAGAGTAGCTGAAGATAGCCCTGGGGCAATAAGGAGGTGGAAAAGAAGGAAAATCTAGTATCTCAAACTAAAACAACAAATGAGACTTATAAATTAAAGTTATAAAATAGTATAAGAAAGATACAGTATTAAATACTATGTCAATATTTCTATTTCACATCTTTAAAGTAATTTGTTAATTAAAAGAATAATATTTTCACTATCATGTTCTTTTTACCTAACACAGTACCTGCCATAGAGTAGATGCATAATTAGTAATAGTTAGGGAGAAAGCATTGAACTTTGTGAGTTGAATCAGATACCTTGTTCTAGTTAATGAAGACACTGAAGCTGAGAGTTAAATGTCTTTCATAAATAATAGGATAGATTTTAAGAGTTTGTTGTAGTCTAGCCTGAGTAAGTAATTAAACATTTTTAGTTCAGGCTGTGCTATTCTGTTTATTGTCCTGTGGTGGTCAAAATTATTGCTTTTAGGCTGTGCAACTTTTAGTGGCATTTAGGTGATAATTCTCTAATCCTTAATCCTTTCCTGGTTTAGGATTCAGGCTGCCTGTGTTTTGTAGAAGCTTCCAACTTGGTAGCTTAGGTTGGGTTGCATGGAGGCAGAGATGGAAAATTTGTCTGTGGGACCCTTTTCTATCTTTAGTATATGGTGAAGTAGAAAATAGCATGAGAACAACAGACCAAATTTCAGCCTAAGCTGTATAATTGGTGTCTCATATAACCTGTAAATATATAGCGTCCATCCCTTGTGAGAGGATGCAAGGGTTTTGAAACTTTTCCCAGTTCTGACATTCTAATTTTTTTTCCTTCATTCTGGAACTTGAGTTACTATTTCTTTTAGTAATGGAAGAAATGGGACATTTGTTTTGAAAATACATTCCTCTGCTTGAAAATTTTTAATTTCTTAGATTATACCTGTTTATTTTTGAAACTTCGTATATTAGTGTATAGTAGATTCTCTGGTTAACTTGAAAATGGCAAGTAAGAACTACTTTCCTTCTCAAAAGGTGGGATATATGCTATGGCTTGGTTTTTAAGCTTTTTATTTTGAAGTCATTTTAGAGTTACAGAGACATTTCAAAAAATAGAGTTCTCATATACCCTTCATTCATTGTGTGCTCATGTTAACTTGTTACATAACCATAGTACAGTAGTCAAAGCCAAGAAATTAAGTTTGATATAATTCTAACTAATCTCTCTATCTGTTTGAAGTTTGCCAGTTTTCCCACTAACGTCTTTTTTGTCTGGTCTAGAATCCAATCCAAGACCCCACGTTACATTTAGTTGTCTTGTCTCCTTAGCTCTTCCAGTCTGTGATAGTTCTCTATCTTTCTTGTTCTTTCACAGTCTTGATACTTTTGAAGAGAACTGGTCCATACTTTGTAGAAGGGTCTTCAGCAGGGGTTTGTAAGAATGTTTTCTTGTGATAAGATTGTGGGTATGCATTTTGAATGCTGTAGAGATGAAGTTATGCATCCTTTTTAGTGCATCTCATCAGAAAATATTTAATTTTGGTTTGTTTTGTTACTGATGATGTTAACTTTGTTCACTTGAATAAGGTGGTATCTGCTGGTTTTTTCTAAGGTAAAATTACTGTTTTTCCTTTTGTAAAAAGTGTTCATATGCAGATACTTTGAGACTATGCATACATTTTACTTCCTTTTTTTTTTTTTTTTTTTTTTTTTTGAGACAGACTTTCACTTTTTTGCCCTTGGCAGAGGGCTGTGGCATCACAGCTCACAGCAACCTCAAACTCTAGGGCTTAAGCGATTTTCTTGCCTCTGCCTCCCAGGTGGCTGGGACTACAGGTGCTCGCCACAATGCCTGGTTATTTTTGTTGTTGTTGTTGTTGTCATTGTTGTTTGGCAGGGCCAAGCTGGATTCGAACCCACCAGCTCTAATGTATATGGCCGGTGTCCTACTCACTGAACTACAGGCGCCCAGCCTACATTTTACTTCTTAAAAGTTTTTACTCATTAATTTTAGCATCTATTCTTAATTGAAATTCTACAAGGAAGTCCTGTGCTCTTTTTCTGTCTAAAATGATTCATATCATTATGGACTCATGGATATTTATTTTGTTCCATGTGTATAGTCCATGATTATCATTATTTATTTTATTGTTCAAATTGTTCCGAATTTGGCTGTTGGGAATGTCTTCAGGTTGGTTGCTGTGTCTTTCTGACCTATCCCATTATTTTTTGAGTACTTTTCTATTTTCTGGCACCATAAAGTATTTCAGTTTTATCTTGTATTTTCCCTGTCTCAGAGCTTGAATCATCATTTTTCCAAGGAAGAATTTTATTGGAGAATGAGATTTAGAAACCTAAGATCTGGGGGCTAGGTATACTTGTTGCCACTGAGATGTAATTGCTTTTAGGCAGTGTGGCAAAGAGAGCTGGGAATTCTATGTATACAAACATGTATCTATATTTATTTCTGTATCTGTCTGAATAGATACTAAAGACCAAGAGTTCATACTGGTACCTTTCACTCCAGTACCACAGTGTTCATTCTAGCCTTTCTGCTTTCCTCATTTTTATTTTTATTTATTTATTTTTCTTTTGTAGAGACAGAGTCTCACTTTGTTGCCCTTGGTAGAGTGCTGTGGTGTCACACAGCTTACAGCAACCTCCAACTCCTGGGCTTAGGCGATTCTCTTGCCTCAGCCTCCCAAGTAGCTGGGACTACAGGTGCCCGCCACAGTGCCCGGCTATTTTTTGATTGCAGTTTGGCTGGGACCGGGTTTGAACTCGCCACCCTCTGTATATGGGGCTGGCGCCCTACTCAGTGAGCCACAGGCGCTGCCCTGCTTTTCTTATTTTTAACCCTTTTCTCAGTGAGTGTGAAACCTGGCTCTCATTAACCACAATATTTTTAATTATTCAGTTCTATGTGTATGTGTGTGTATGTCTATATATATATATATATATATAGTGTATATACATTTTATATATACATATTAGGATTATAGTATATAATATATATACACACAGTTTCAGTATTATTAACCAATACTATAGGAAAAATAAATTTACTAACTTACAATGTTTGCCCTTCTTTTTAAATAGTAGCCTTACAGTATGCAGTGGAAATACTGTTTTCTAAGTTGACTTATGTTCTTTTAGTTCTCATTCCACTCAATTTGGTTGTGTTACTTACTTATAATATAATGCTACTATTTATATTTCGAGTTCCCTCCACATGATGGTTTATTTTAAGAATTTATTTAGTTCGCATCACTTCACAGAGATCTCCATTCTTTTGGTATTGCTTCCTACTTTTATTTTGTAGAGGAACATTGTTTATTCAGTTAGTGTCCCAATAGTGGACATTAAGATTAATTTTCAACACTAGTTATAAACTGCTATAATGACTATCCTAGTGCATATTTTGTTTTCATACTTTAGATAAAGAAATGCATCTATCACCTTACTTTGTCCACACCAACTCCTATTTAATTGTTTAGAAACTTCTGCATGGGAAAGTGCTAGCTGATTGTAATCTACTCATAAAATCATCTCATAATATTTTCATTACCCCTGCCAGAAGTAAAATGTCCTTAAAATGTGAAATTCTGCAGTGTAACTAATACAACAAAAAGAAATGTCTTTTTCATATTTCTGAAGCTTCATTTGATGTACTGTGCTTAGCTTAAATGGGTACTCATTGATGATTCATTTTCTGCACTATACCATTAATGCATTTGGAATTTTAAATTTATTAAACATACATGTTTGTTAAAATTTGATACCCACCATTAGAATATAGCTAAAATTATTCATCTGAAACCTGTGGAATCTTAAGTGAATTTAAAAATAGGCTTAAGTCTAGTCTAGCAACATTTGACTTGGGCATATTGCCGAGAGCCACAATATATATAGTACATGTCTGGTGGCCACTAGAAGTCTCACAAGTGCTCCCCTGACTCTGTTCTCCTTCCTTTTCATGCTGGCTGATGTCTCTTTCAGACTACTGGCAAGCACCATAGAAAGGAGAGAACAAACAAATACTTAAACTACTAAAACTACAGGCAGTGGGAATAGGATTGAATTTGAAACAGGAGAAACAGAAATAAGTCTAATTAATAGAATTTAGAGGAAACTGGCTGTATTAGCTTTCTGTTGCTGCTCTAATAAGTTATTACAAACATAGTGGTTTAAGACAACACACATTTGTTATCTTCTTGTCTTGTAGGTTAGAAGTCACACAGGTCTGAGCAGGCTAAAATCAAGATGTCAGTAGGGCTGTGTGATAGCCGTACCTTTTCCAACTTCTAACAGGTATCTTTGGCTCATGACCTCCTTCCTCCACCTTAAAGTTAGCAACACTGCATCTCTTTGACCACTCTCCTGTGACTCGCTGCTTCTGCCTTCCTTTTCCATTCTCATGAGTGTTGACATCAGGCCCATCCACATAATCCAGGTTAATACTCCTCTATTTAAGGTCAGCTGACTGGCAACCGTAATTCCATCAGCGGCCTTAATTTTCCCATTACCACGTAACCTAACGTATTCATGTAACCTAACATATTGAGGGATCATTCTAATTTAAGGAAAGTTATTTTATTTTCCTGAAATTCCCCCTGTTTATTGTAGTAGAATTGTTTAAATATTTTATGAGAAATCATAATTTCAAAATGGAGAAGACATTGAAGTGAAACCATATTTATTTGTGCCTTTTGGGAAGAAGCACTTTGGAGTCATAGCCATATACTTTCCTATTCATTTCTTCCTCTCTTAGATTTTTGAATTTCTACAATGTGTTTGTTTTTTAAGGTTTATTTCTGATGTTGAGATAGATTTGCTTCCTGGGAAGAATGGAGAAAAATCTAAGATTATTTCTTTAGAGTTGAAGAGAAATCTGTAAAAAATTGAGTTACAACTGAAATTTTTCCTTTCTTTTTAATAATTCACAGGGAATACAATGATGAACAGTCTTTTTTGTTTGTTTTTAAGTAAAGATTCTGTTTCAGAGGGCAGACACATCAACACAGCCCTATTCTATTTTCTTGGTCTGGGAGCTAGCTCCATTTTAAGGAAATTTCTTCTGTATAGTGCCTGTATTGTGGTGATGGTTTGTAAGCTTATTCAAAGTGCTGACTCTCACCATATCTGGCCACTTGAATTTTTCTTAGGGTTAGACTTACTGCCACAGTCTGTTTTCAAGAAAGAGTTTTACCTGAAATCTCTCTGGGTAGGATTTTTTTTGGTGTCATAAAGAGAATGGGAGATAAGGAAGAACACTGGCTTAGATGAAGTCACTAGGACTGAGAGTTAGTCTGGATTTATTTATTTTCAGTCATTAAATATGTTTTGGGTACATACTAGGTGATAATTTTAAACAAAATAATGGCATTTAAAAAACCCTTCTTAAATGGGGAATTTGCTCCATTCTTTTAAATCTGGAAATTTTTCATATATAATTAGCCTTTTCATTTCTGTGCCCCTTTTCTAGAACTTCTAATAGTTGGCCATTATATTTTCATCAAGCCTCTTTTCTCTCCTATTTTCTGTTCCTTTGTTTTTATTTTTAAAAATTTTTGTTCTTTTACCTTTTTTCTCTTTTTTGATAAATTTCCTAGAGTTTATATTCTGACCCTTTTGGTTAAATTTTTAAATCAGGTAATTAATTCTTTAGGAAGTTTCAAATATATGCAGAACCTAGGGAGAATAATCATAGGAATACCAATCACTCAGCTCCAACAATGATCAAATTATGATCTTTTTCATTTATATCCCTGTCCCTCCCTCCTCCTCCCCACAAAACCTAAGATTAGTTTGAGGAAGTCTTATATATCATTATCTTTTTAATGAAAAATATTTGTATGTAAATGTATACTTCTAAATTTATATATAGATATATTTGAATGTCTTACTAATTAAGGAGAGTGACTTTTGTTAAGCCATACTTATTATACCTATAAAAATTAACAATTATTTAGTATTAAGAATCAAGTAAATATTTAATTTTTCTTAGTAAATATATATTAGAACAGTTTTAGGTTTGCAAAATTACTGCCAGAAATTGTGGAGAGTTTCTGTGTATCTCACACCAAATTTTCTCTATTATTAACATCTTACATTAGTAGATTATTGGTAGATATGTTACATTTATTAGTAGATAATTAGTAGATAATATTACATTTATCACATTAATGAACCAATATTGATGTATTATTAAGTAATGTCAGGCTTGTCCAGATAGTCTCAGCTTTGTCTTCCTTTTCAAACTTTGCTGTTCTAGCATTCAAGCTGGACTATCACACAGTTAGTAGTCATATCTTCTCAGATTCCTCTTGGTTGTGACAGTGTCGCAAATTTTCCTTGTTTTTGATGGCCTTGGCTGATTTGAGGAGTACTGGTCAGGTATTTTGTAGAATGTCATTCAACTGGGATTTATCTGATGTTTTTCTTATAGTTATATTGGGGTTAATGTGTTTTAGAGGAAGAACATAGAGGCAAATTGCTATTCTCATCATATCATATCAAGGGTATACAATGACACTATGACTTATCAGTGTTGATATTAATCCTGATCACCTATCTTGAGATAGTGGTTGTCCAGTTTCTCTGCAGTAAACTTGCTCTTTTAATTCTCATTTTGCCTACTGTACTCTTGGGAAGACTGTCACTATGTGTAGCCCACACTTAAGGATTGGCTAGTTATGGTCTTCTTAAGGGTGGAGTATATACATAAATTAGTTGGATTCATCTCTTTTCTCTCATTTATTTTCAGTCATTTCTTTATATCAGTATGGACTCAAATATTTATTTTATACTTTTCGTTATAATCTGTACTTCCATTGGAGTTTTCTTTTCCTTTCTTTTCTTTTTTTTTTAGACAGAATCTCACTTTGTCACCCAAGTTAGAGTACAATGGTGTCATCATAGCTCACTGCAAACTCCTGGGCTCAAGTGATCATCTTGCCTTAGCCTCTGGAGCAGCTGGGACTACAGGTGCCCACCACTGCTAGTTTTTTTATGTTTACTACAGACAGGTTTCCTTCTTGCTTAGACTGGTCTTGAATTCCTGAGTTCATGCAATGTACCCATCTCAGTCTCCCCAAATGCTGAGAATATAGGCGTGAGCCACTGTGTCTGGCTGCCTTTCCATTTTTTTTGTTGTTATTTGTTTTTGAGGACTTTTAAACCTTTTTGGTACTATAAGATGCTCCAGACTTCATCTTGTATATTTTCTTACTCAGTCCTAGAATCAGCTTTTTCTCCAAGGAGCCTTGGTTCCTTTTATTGGAGAAGGTGTTAGAAATCAAGATTTGTTACCACCATCTGAAATGATGCCTTAGATTTACCTATTACTTGTTCACCCACAAACTCAAGTGTGTTTTGATACATATTAAACTTATTTAATTTCAAAAAAATTCAAGATTTATGTATTAGATGTCCTAGTTTCTTTCAAACTGAAGGCGCAAGGAGATATATGTGTGTATACTCACTCCTGTGTATGCACATACATGTAAACATTTCTATCTCCAACCACCTGTATTTTAAAATAAATATGAGTTCCTATACTGATGTTCCGAACTCTAATCCATTATCACATGCATCATTCTTTTGTCCTCTGCTTGCTTATCTGTAACCTCCCACTCTGGCCAGGTGCAATGGCTCATGCCTAATAATTACCTTAGCACTCTGGGAGGGCAAAGTGAAGGATCACTTGAGGTCAAGAGTTTGAGACCAGCCTGAGCAAGAGGGATACTCTGTCTCTACTAAAAAGAGAATTAGCGTGTGTATTGGCACACACTTGTAGCCCCAGCTACTCTGGAGGCTGAGCCCAGAAGGTTGAGAGTGAACTATAATGAATGCAATGCTGCACTCTGGCCTGGGTGACAAGTGAGGTTCTGTCTCAAAAAAAAAAGTAATCGTGAGAAACTCCTGATCACCATCAAACATCCATTTACTTAATTGTTTAATTCTAGTATACATGTATAGTCATTTTAGAATTCTTAACTTGTATCCCCAGGAGAAACAACTTATATAGAGTACAGTACTTATGGAGAATTTCTTTGCCTTTAGTCTCATAGACTCCATTTATTTCCCTAGCCCTTTCAGTGCAGTTGTTTCATATATTTGTAATACATTTAAACTTTTGTCACATTTTGTATTCCATGCAGGGACCTTAATCTCCTAAATGACTTAAAAAAATCTACATGCATTAAAGTTTAGTCTTGGTGATATAAAGTTCAAGTGATTTTAACAAGGCTTAATGTCTTATATTCACCATTATGGTGTCTTAAAGAATAGTTTCACTATCTTTAAATGTTTTCTGTACTTCATCTATTCAACCTCTTCCACCAGCATGCTCCCAGCAAACACTGATCTGTATACCATCACTATAGATTTGCCTTTTCAAAAATGTCAGATGATCAGAAACATGCAGTATATAGTTTTTACAGGCTGGCTTTTAAGGTTAATCATTCGTGTCTATTGTGGCTTTGATACTGGAATTTCGCTCTTTAGTAGGTACTTGGTCTTGGGGATTTGAAAAATGAACCCATAGACCACAGACCAGTAGTAAGATAGGACTTTTATTAGAAGTTAAAAAGGAATACAGAAAAGCACCAGAGTTTCTGGAAGGGGGAAAGAACTGAAGAACTCACTCAGGAGTCTCCACGTGGGCTCTTTTATCTAGGAGTATTAGGTCTAGAGAATTACACGTGGCCAGCAGTTGGTAGATGGAAAAACATCTTTTCAAAGTTAGTGAGTGCTTTAACAAATGAATGTAGTTCCTCCCCCACTAGGGTGAGGTTATCATGCTCTTTGTAGTTTTGTCCCTGAGAAGGGATTAGGGTGTGTGCTCCTACTGAAGGTGGAAGCACTCAAAAAACCATCACAGGCTGCTTTGTTCATGATCTTATCAGAGCTCAGAGGGTATATCCCAAAAAAGGTGATCTACTTATGCCTGGAAATGGGGATCTGACC
>NW_003852403.1:1906337-1943460 GCF_000181295.1 Otolemur garnettii | reverse complement strand
TTAGGTGTATGTGGCTGGCCCCTTAGCCACTTGAGCCACAGGCGCCAAGCCAAATCCTTCTTTTCTGAATAGAAGCTCTTAACTGCTGTTGGGGAAAAGAGGCACCAACTGCTCCAAACTGCTTCCTGCTAAAGATGGACAGTAATATGGGGAAGCAGTTAAGATGTTCCTCAGAGGAGGTTGATCCAGGTTTCGCTGTAAATGGAAATTTAAGTTGATTCTTCTAGCTTGGGGTAAAATGTTAGTGTATTCTTTTCATAAAATTGCTTAGGCTCAGAAAATTGGGGTCTCTTGTCCAGGCTGGAATGAGGGAACCCTGTATCAATAGAAGGGGACAGTTAGGGTCTCTTCAGATGAGCGGTGATCCAGGGGTCCACAATAGAGTCAGGTCTGGGCTGGAACCCTTTTCACTGTTTGTGGTTTGATGATATTATCTCTGAAAGAAATAAATCTGATTAGTATATTAAAAGGCAAGGTTAGAATAGTGAGAGGAGGGGGTTGATTTTGAGACAAAATTGTATTAACACTTTTCTTCCTGGCTTCTAAATAATAATTTCAAATTTTTTTAGGTTCACAACTGTAGGTGGACTGTAGTTGATTTTCTTCAGGGTCTGCTTCTGTAGAAGGTGGTGGGTTCCAGGATTTTACTTGTGAATGTTGTATCCAGAAATTTATTCCCATAACTTTAATAGCTGTAGAAGAAGACAAGATAACAGAAAAGGGACCTTCCCAAATTGGGGTTAGGGAAGGTGAATTAGAGGGAAGAGTTTTGATCATGACTAGATCTCCAGGAGAGAAAAGCTCCTTTAGCGTTGAATGTGAAAATGTAGTTGGGAGGTTTTTAAGGATTTATTGAAATTTAGCTAAAGAAGTAATATGTTTAACTAATTTGGTAGTTTCTTGATCTAATAATAAATCATTAGTTAAAAAGTGTCTTCCATATAACAGTTCAAATGGGCTACAACCGAGTTTCTGAGGTAAATTTCTTATTTTAAGGAGGACAATGGATAGTAACTTAGTCCAAGGGAGTTGAGTCTCTTGAGTTAGCTTTTGTAACTGTCCTTTGATTTTATCATTTATTTTTTCTACTTTCCCAGAGGATTGGGGCCTCCAAGAGCAGTGCAGGTGATATTTTATGCCTAGGGCTTTAGATATTCCCTGTGTAACAGCCACTTTGAAGACCAGCCCATTATCATTTTGCAAACTCCAGGGAAGTCCAAGCCTGGGGATAATCTCATGTACTAAAGCCTTAACAACTTCCTGGGCTTTTTCTGTCCTACAGTGGAATGCTTTAGTCCAATTAGTAAAAGTATTTATAAATACAGTAAATATTGTATACCATGTACTTTAGGGAGGTGAGTGAAATCCATTTGCCAATCTTCACTTGGATATTTGCCTTGTTTCTGTATACCTGGAGGAGGTAGATGGTGAGTAAAAGGGTTGTTTTTCTGACGTACCTCACAAGTCCTTGTTATTTGTTTTATGGTTTTAAATAAGCTTTTTCCGTTAAAGAGAGCTTTAGCCATTTGATAGGTACTCTCAGTGCTAAAATGAAAAGACTGGTGTATTTGCCCTTGGCTTGCAGCAGGTAATAGTAAAAGACTATTTTGTAGCCAGCCTGATGGATGTAGTGAATAGTCTCTGGATAAAGCCCTTCCTTCTCCTTTTGGGTATATTGAGGTGCATGATTCTTAAGTGATTCCTCCCAAATAAGGGGTGCCACAAGGGGTGCTGCTATTTTAGCCTCAGAAATTTCATCTAAGGTCTTTTGGTGTCTCTTACAATGAATAACTGCCACTTCTTGGGGAGCATGAATGGCTTGTAACAATCTGTCTATTTCATAATAATATTTTATGGGAGAGCCATTGGAAGTTAGATATTGTCTTTCCTTCCAAATAGCAGCATGGGCATGTAAAATGAGGAAGGCCTATTTTGAGTCAGTGTATATATTGAGTCGTTTGTTTTTCCCAATTTTCTAAAGCAAGGGTTAAGGCTATTAACTCAGTTAATTGTGCACTAGTTCCTGGAGGGAGAGACCCACTTTCCATTACAGCATACTGAGTAACTGCTTTGTGAGTTCCTTGTTCTATGAAAGAACTTCCATCTGTATATAAACCATGTCAGGATTAGGTAGGGGGGGTTTCTTGTAAGTTCTCTCTAGCTGCATAGGTCTGCCATAATTTGTTGGCAGTCATGCTCTGTTTCCTCTTTGCATTCAGGGAGGAAAGTGGAAGGATTCAAAGCAGCACAGGTGCGTGATTGCAGCACTGGTCTTTCTAGTAATAAGGTTTGATATTTAAGAAGGCGGTTATCTGATAGCCAAAGATTGCTTCTTGAATTTAAAAGTCCAGTAAGGTCATGAGAAGTGTAAATAATTAGATCCTTTCCTAAAGTTAGCTTGGTTGCTTCAGGGGTTAAGAGGGCTACAGTTGCTACAACCTGTAGACAGTGTGGCCATCCCTTGTCCGCAGTGTCAATTTCTTTACTAGGATATGCTACTGCTTGTAAAACTGGACCCCGGTGTTGGGTTAAAACTCCTAGGGCAATTCCAGTTCATTCTGTAATATACAGATTAAACTGTTGTCCAGTGGGAAGACTCAAAGCAGGGGCCTGCAAAAGAGCAGTTTTTAACTGGTGGGAACACCTTAGTTGCTTCTGGTTCCCATTCTAGAGTGACTAGGTCTTCTTTTTGAGCATATTTAATTAAAGAATAGAGTGGTCTATTTCACTGTACCCTGGAATCCAGGGTCTGCAAAAGCCAGTAATTCCTAAGAAGCCTCAAAGTTGTCTGAGAGTTTGAGGTTTAGGGTGAGCCAATATTGGTTCTATTTTTTCTTTGCCCAGGGCTCTCTCCCCCTGTGAAAGCTGGAGACCTAAATAGTGTACTTTAGGCACACATAATTGGGCTTTAGCCTTGGAAACTTTGTACCCACAACCAGCTAGAAAGTTTAATAGAGCTTGGGTGACTTTGTGGCATTCCTCTGCATCTGACGCTCCTAAGAGTCGTTGTAGGATATGAAAAACATCTCAAGTCTTTGGCTAGGGCTTGTCTGAATAAGTGAGGGCTGTCCCTAAATCTCTAGGGTAACACGGTCCATGTGAGCTGGATGTTAGAGTCAGAGGAGTCTTCAAAAGCAAAAAGGTACTAGGAGTTTTCATGAAGAGGAATGCAAAAGAAGGCATTTTTAAGTCTAGGACTGTGAAACAGGCAGCTGTTTAAGGGATTTGAGATAATAACGTATACGAATTGGGAAGGATGGAGAGGAATTACTGCTTCATTTATAATGTGGAGGTCTTGGACTAGTCTCCAAGTTCTATTTGGCTTTGGTATTCGTAAAATAGGGATGTTACACGGGCTATCACAAGGTCTCAGTAATTTTTGTTGCTTTAGATTCTGTATTGTGGGCAGTAGTCCCTTCTTAGTATCTACTTTTAGAGGATATTGCTTTTGATTGGGATAAATGGTGGGATTTTTTAACTTAATTTGGACTGGTTGAGCATATTTTGCTCTTCCCATCTGTCCCTTGGTAGCCCACACTTCTGGGTTAATCTTTGTCTCTAATAAGGGAAGGCATAGTGTAGGTTCCTGTCCTATTCATATAAATGGTTGTTCCCGCTTTAGTTAGTATGTCCCTTCTCAAAAGGGGAGCAGGACTTTCAGACATGATTAGGAAGGTGTGAGAGAACAGCCAGTTACCCTAATTGCAGGCTGAGAGAAAACTTTGGTAATCTGCTTTCCAGACACTCCCTATATAGTTACAGATAAAAGACCAGGGTTAGAGAGGAGTACAGAGAAGCTTGCTCTGTGTCTAGAAGAAATTCTGTCTCATGGCCCTCCACTATGAGGCAAACCTGGGGCTCTTGAGAGGTGATGACACAAGCTAGAGCCATGAGAATCTGCTCCGGGCACCCTCACTCCAGTTTGGGTGCTGATGAGATCACTGTCCTAGGAGGCCTTCGCCTTTGGGGGCAGACTACCCTCCAGGGGTCACCCTTACACTCTGGACAGGGGCCCAGTGGCTTGCCCAATAGGCGGTTCTGCCAAAAGCAGTCTTTCCTGAAGTGGCCAGTCTGACCACATTGGAAGCACTTCTTCTTAGCTTCTCTGGCTTCCCTCTGTCTCTGAATGGTGCCTGTTTGTTGGTGTGCCCTTACTAGAGCTGTCAGTCTTTTTTTATCCCTTCTCTCTTTTTTCTTCTCTTTCTCTTGATCTCTATTATAAAAGACCACAGTGGCCACTTTAAGAAGATTCTCCAGGTAATGATCTGGGCCTAGAGCCAATTTCTGGAGTTTTCTTCAAATGTCTGGGGCCACCTGAGTGATAAATTTATCTTTTAAAATAATTTGGCTCTCTAAGGAATTGGGTGTCAACTGAGTTTGTTTTTTCATTGCCTCCCTAAGCTGCTCAAGAAAGGCTGAGGGACTCTCATTTTGTTCCTGGTAAATGGTAGACAACTTAGAATAGGTCATAGGTTTTTTTCTTGGATCAGTGTAAACCTTCCAGGATACATGTTAGAAAATGTTTATGCCACCAGTCACCTTGTTTCTCAGGGTCCCATTTGGGATCCTTAAAGGGAACTGCCTGTCTTCCTGTGGGACATCTGTTCCTTTCCTCAGGAGACATGCTGCCATCAGTATTAGACATGAACCACAAATCACCCCACTTTCTAGTTTCCTTCAAGACTTCATTTTTCTCATTAAAAGTTAAAGTTTGATCTAGTAGTAGCATTACATCTTTCCAAGAGAGGTCAGAGCTTTGTCATAACCCCTTGGGAACATCTGTGTACTTGTCAGGGTCATCAGCAAATTGTCCTAAATCACCCTTAATTTGTTTCAAATCTGCCAGAGAAAATGGAGTGTATACTCGTGCACTTCCCCTTTCACCACCCATAGTCTCCACTAAGGGACACAAAGAAGGATATGATTGCCTTCTGGGGGTCTCAGGAGGACCAGAAAAAACTCTTGGGACAGTCTTCCTCTTGGGTTTTTCTGAACACACGGAGGAAGGTGTGGAAGAAGTAGATGATGGGTTTGAATTAAGTGGTGACAGTGTCTCTCTCGGGAATCTCTGACCATTTGGGGAAGTTACTACAGCCAGGAGAGCTGAATCTATCTGACAGGTCTTACACAGTTGGGGGTTGTCCCTGAGGATAAAGAAAGCTTGCACATATGGCACTTGAGACCACTTTTCTTCTTGTTTACAGAAAGTATCTAACTGAAAAATGGTATCAGTTAAGTACCCGCTGGGGGCCATTGTTCATCAGTGGAGAGTTGATACTGAGGCCAGGCCTGGGTGCAGAAGAAAATCATACATGCTTTTTTCAGCATCTGGGGATCAAACATGTCCCAGTGCTTCTGAATACAGCTCGGCAGGGTGTTCTCTTGGCGAGAGAATATGTTACTTATCTGTGGGAAAGAACAAACGTCCAGTGTATTAATCAATCCCACTCTGTATTCCTGGGTTGTCAAAGCGTCCTCTGACCAACACAAGAAGCCTTCCGGCCAAACAAAAGGAAGCGTCCTTGCAATGCTTGGGGAAGAGTACCTGAGGAGAGTGGCCTCCTCAGCACCTGCGCTTGTCTGGAATTAGCCACTCTTACCAGTGTAGCGCTCAGTACCCACTGGCTCTCCTGTGCTTATTACTTGCCGGCAGCACAGCCTGAGAAATCAGGTATCAGGGAGCCTGGTCCCACCTGATGCAAGTTCTGCCTCTTTCTGCACCTGCTCCAGAGTATCAAGCAAAGTGGGGATGAGCTCTGCCCTGGAGAAAACAGCTGTGCAGTGTTTGTACATTTAACCTTTCATTATTTCTACAAGCTTTTAAATTCCCAGTAACAAAGGAAAATAGGCTTTTTATTACGAGCAGGTCTTAAATGCTGTGCTTTTCAAAGCACAGAAAATGCTGTGCTTTTCTTTCCCAAAAAGTTGGAAAGGCAACAATAATTAAACTCAGGTTTGAGAGACACTTTAAAATTTGCATTATAACCAGCTACAACTAGGTGAAGTCTTAGAGAAATCCAGAATGGCTTTGAACTCTTCCATTTGCGCCAGTAGACCAGGAAAAATAATCAAATAGCTACGGTCATTTTTTCCTGCCTTTCTTCATTTTCAAGAGACTGGACCGTAGCTTAGGGTTTAGGGCCAGTCTTGCCTTGGGAAGTTGCCCCTAGGCTTCCGGTTGTGGGCTCCTGGTCATCTAGAAAAGCCATATAGAGGAGTTATTTTGCTTTTTGTTTGGAGCCAGCTTCTTGACCTCTAACTGTTGACATAATTCAGCCTTTTCTCAAATATACAGAGAGCCAATTGAATTTAACTATGCAATGAAAGGCAGTAAAAATGACCTTATGACACACAACATCCGAAGTACACTTATAATATCTGAAAAATACTAGAACGAGCCCGTACAAACTTAAATAGTATATAAAGCAGTCCTTTACCAATGTTCAAACCAAGCACGTAAACTACGAGGAGAGAGAGAAGCAGACAAGGTCTATAGAGATAAATAGGAAAAGTTAGGGACCATGGAAGAGGAGAGAAGATAGTTAGAGCTGGGAGAGCACAGATTTTCCGAAGGCCCTCCTGTGCCGTGGGGTAGGAACTATTGCTAGGTGCCCCGGGACTTCTGGGAGCTACTTCTATTTGTTTGGCTCTCAAGCCTTCTAATATTCCCTTCCGCTCTTTTCTTTTGGAGCCCAGGGAAATTAGAAAGTTCGTTCCCCAACAGCCTCTCACCTGTGACCTGGAGGTCAGCAGTCACACTATGCACATTTACCTGCAGACAGGCATCAAAATAATTAGTCTCCATTATTGTAGCTATAGAGAAAAGCAGGATAGAGGTAAGTGGGTCCCATTGTTTACCACAGCTCTTCAATTCTGGACGAGTCCCCAAATATGATACTGGAATTTTGCTCTTTAGTAGGTCCTTAGTCTCAGGGATTTGAAGAATGAACCCATGGACATCCCTGATCAGTGGTAAGATAGGACTTTTATTAGAAGTTAAAAAGGAATACAGAAAAGCACCAGAGCTTCTGGAAGGGGGAAAGAACTGAAGAACTCACTCAGGAGTCTCCATGTGGGCTCTTTTATCTAGGGGTATTAGGTCTAGAGGATTACATGTGGCCAGCAGTTGGTAGATGGAAAAACATCCTTTTTTTTTGTTGTTTGTTTGTTTGTTTTTTTAGAGACAGGGTCTCACTTTGTTGCCCTCAGTAGAGTGCTGTGGCATCACAGGTCACAGCAACCTCCAGCCTTGGGCTTAGGCAGTTCTCTTACCTCAGCCCCCTGAGTAGCTAGGACTACAGGCGCCTGCCACAACATCCAGCAATTATTTTGTTGCAGTTTGGCCAGGACTAGGTTTGAACCCACCACCCTTGGTATATGGGGCGGGTACCCTACTCACCTAGCCACAGGTGCTTCCCTGGAAAAACATCTTTTCAAAGTTAGTGAGTGCATTAACAAATGAATGTAGCTCCTCCTCCACTAGGGTAAGGTTATCATGTTCTTTACAGTCTTTGTCCCTGAGAAGGGGTTAGGGCATGTGCCCCTACCCAAGGTGGAACCACTCAAAAAACCATCACAGGCTACTTTGTTCATGATCTTATCAGAGCCTAGAGGGTGTGTCCTGAAAAAGACAATCTGCTTGTGCCTGGAAATGGGGGTCTGACCTCTGAGCTAACCTGGGCCTAGAGAATGGGAGACTCTCTGTCTAGCCCTAAGTAGTGGAATCCTGTATCAGCTTGATAGCTCATTTCCTTTTACTGTTGAATAAAACTATATTGTATGGATGTACCACATTTTGTTTTTCCATTGGTTTATTGAAGGACATCCTGGTTATTTCTAGTGCTTGGCCATTATGAATAAAGCTGCCATAAGCATTCACATGGAGATTTTTTTGTGTTTTCACATTGTGTAAATATCAAGAAGTGAGATTGCTTGATCACTTGGTGAGATTATATTTTGCCCTTTAAAAGAAACTGCCAAACTAATTTACAAAATAGCTTTACTATTTTACATTTCTCTAGCAGTAAATGAGAATTCCATATAATCTGCATCCTCCCTCACAGTAGGTATTGTCTCTCTTTTGGATTTTAGCCATTCTTTTTTTTTTTTTGCCCGGGGCTGGGTTTGAACCTGCCACCTTCAGCATATGGGGTAGGCGCCCTACCCTTTTGAGTCACAGCCCCATTTTAGCCATTTTAATAGGTGTATAACTGGTATCTCATTGTTTTAAATTTTCAGTTTCTTAGTGAGAAATGATGATGAGCATCTTTTCATATGCTTATTTGTCATATGCATCTCTTTGATGAAGTGTCTGTTTAGATCTGTTCATTTTTTGAGTTCCTTTTTTAATTGTTGAGTTTTAACAGTTGTGTATTTGTGATACAAGTCTTTTATTAGATATATGATTTACAAATATTTTCCTCCGCTCTGTGCCTTGTCTTTTCATTCTTTTAAAAGTGTCTTTCACAGAGCAGAAATTTTAATAGATTCTTACTTAACCAGTTTTGTCTTTAATGGATTATGCTTTGGGTATTATATTTTAAAACTCATCACCAAAGCCAAGGTCAAGATTTTCTCCTATGTTTAGTTCAAGAAATTTTGTATAGGATTGCATTCTACATTTTGATCTGAGACCCATTTTGATTTGCTTATTTATGTAATGCCTGTTTTGGGGTTAATTTTTTTGCATACATTTTTGTCCTAGAATTATAGTATTGTGTGTTGACAAGATTCCTTTCTGCATTGAATTGCCTATGCTTCTTTGTTAAAATCAGTTGAATATTCTTGTGTGGGTCTGTTTTTGAGCTCTCTTTTATTCTGATGTGCCTTTTCTTTTTTCAGTGACATGCTGTTTTAATTATTGTCTTGTTTGAGTTATAGTAAGCCTTGTGTTGTATAATAAAGAATTCATCTGGCTTTTGTCCTCAGTTCCTATATGGGAGTCTCTACATCTTTGGAATTTCCTGAGTAATAGAAATGTCTTTGTTCATGGTGGGCCCTGACAGTTTATGCTAATTAGGTGATTCAGAATGGGGGAGGGCTATGTCTAAAAGACTAAACCTGTGATTAGAAGATTGCAGCATTGATCCTTGTGATATTAGTCTGAATTCTAGGAAGCAGAGGAAAGTGTGCTGAGGATCTAATCTAGTTGTGTGGACAGTAATTTAACCAGCCATGCCTGTGCAATGAAACTTAATAAAAACTTGGGACATCAAATTCTGGGTGAGCATCCCTTGTTAGCAGTGTATATTATTATACATGAATCTGCCAAAGAGGTGACCTGTCCTGACTCAATGGGGAGAGGATGTGGAAGCTTTTTATTTGGGACTATCCCAGACCTTGCCCTTAGTGTCTCTTTTTGTGGCTGGTCATGATTTATATATTTTTACATAGAGATAATTAAACTGTAATCATAAATGTAATGCTTTTCTGGGTTGTTGTCGTTCTCACAGATTATCAAACCTGGGGGAGTAGTGGGAACTTCTTTTTTTTCTGAGACAGAACCTCAAGCTATCCCCCCTGGGTAGAGTGCTGTAGCATCACAGCTCACAGCAATCCCAACTCCTGGGCTCAACCGAGTCTCCTGCCTTAGCCTCCCAAGTAGCTGGGACCACAGGCGCCTGCCACAGTGCCTGGCTTTTTTTTTTTTTGGTTGCAGCCATCATTGTTGTTTGGTGGGCCGGGTTGGATTTGAACCCACCACCTTAGGTGTATGTGGCTGGTGCCTTAGCCACTTGAGCCACAGGTGCTGAGCCGGAACTTCTGAATTTGTAGTTAATTGGTCAGAAGTACAGGTGCCCTGGGACTGTTTGCCTGAAATTCTCCCAAAAGACCCCGGCAGACAAATCCGAGACACACTCCGATGTAAAAAGGCATGAGGTGAGATTTTATTCAAACCCGGGTCTGGACTCTCCCGGCATGCAAGCTGAGGAAGAGCCCCGAACCCGGGGTGGAGCAAGTTTTTATGGGGTACAGAAAGCAAGAAGGGTAGGATCCGGTACGAGTATACTTTTGATTGGTGATTGGTGATTTCATTAGTAAAGGAGGAAGTAAAGGAGGATTTGCATTGGTAGCTGATGATTTCACTAGTAAAGGTAAATTTGGATTGGTACAGGTGAGGGGTGGGAGGTCCCTTAACTGGGGCTAGAGTTGGTGCAGCCTGATTACCTGTATTTCAGGGTAATAGAAACTTATTATTTATTATAGCAGCTGTTTGCCTAAGGTGACTCAGTTTACAGCTTAGTGGCTGTGCAACCTGGGGTAGGGGAGAGGCAGCAGGGAGTGGCCCTGCAGGTTTTACTGGCAGAGGTTGGGGCAGAAGGGCTAGGAATGGAACTTATGCAGTAAACAGCAGGAATGGGGCTTGTGCTGTAAACAACAAAATGGAGCTAGTTTGGCTCTCACAGGACTTTGAGTCTATAGTTGGTGTCTGAAGTAAGGTTGTTCTTATCTGTCATTAACCTGTGAAGTTTTGCCTAACTTTGAATAGTTAGCAAAAGAAGTCATTGTAGTTGGTGTTAGAAAAATTGCAGTTTTCAAGATCAACAATGACTTACTGAAACATATAGTTTGGGAATAAAAAGGATGAAAGGATGGGGCATAAGGAACCTTTGATTCTTAGCTGGCTTTTTAGTCACTTGTGTGAAATTACAGCTACATTGTGATCTGTTACTAAAGGTAAAAGTTACAGGATGGAATTTAGAAAGGGTAGCTGACCTAACACTTGAAGATAGCTCACTAGTTATATTAGGAAATGCAAAATAATAAGAAACAAACTAAATATACATTATCTTAGTTTTTGTTACCTGTAATAGCTAAAATGAAAGTAATAAAGAGTGCTGGGGATAATCTTGATGCTGGGCCAAACTTAGATTTCAGTTAGTCGCAGCCATCCTCCATTGCAAAATTATTCTAGGATAATAAACAGGCCTCTTGTTACCAGGAAGGTAGTCCAGTTGAGTGGAGGGCAAAACCAAGAACTACTGAAAACAGAAGGTATAGTGCAAAGAAGTTGCCTCATTTTATTGTTCTGCGTCATCAGCAATCTGAAGAACCCTGACTAAAATGGATGGCGAGAGTGTGTAACTTAGGATCATATTTTTGGTTTTGAATGCTACGTGGTGGAAGAGAATGTTTGGGTTGATTCAGAACCCAAATGATACATGATTCACTATTGAACAATCATGAATGGCTGTGTGTGATCCAGACACATAGCAGGTTATTTCTTAAGTAGTGGGTGGGCTGGGTTTATTTACCTGAGAAAGGGAGACTGTCTTTCTCCTATAAATGCTGAATGGAACACTTCAGATGAAGTGTCGGTATGCTTACAATACAAATCAGGATTGGCTGTATGGTATTTGGGGATTCATCCACTGAAAATACTTCTTAACTAGGTCATTGTAAATACAGTGATTAAGGTGGTTCATTTTGCATGGGCATCCACCCCATGTAACCATACACACTGTTATAAAATCAGGTAATGATCTGAAAACCTTACCAAGTTTCTGTCTCGTACTCTCTCATAGGTCTTAGAGATTCTATAAAAAAATTAGAGTTATAAACAAGAGCCAAGGAACTCATCCCAGTGGGGGATGATATTTATTAAGAAATGGAATGAGTGTGCTCATGACTTTCTTTTTTTTTTTTTTTTGTAGAGATAGAGTCTCACTTTATCACCCTCGTTAGAGTGCCATGGCGTCACACAGCTCACAGCAACCTCCAACTCCTGGGCTTAGGCAATTCTCTTGTCTCAGCCTCCCTAGTGGCTGGGACTACAGGTGCCCACCACAATGCCCGGCTATTTTTTGTTGCAGTTTGGCTGGGGCCAGGTTTGAACCCGCCACCCTTCGTACATGGGTCAGTGCCCTATTCACTGAGCCACAGGTGCCGCCCCTATGCTGATAACTTTGAAAGAAAGGTCTTAATGCAACACAGTTGCAGGCTGTGTATACTAGTGAGAGCCCATATTGGTTCTACCATATCAGAGGGCCATTAATCATTCCACTCTATTTGTCTCAGTTTAGAGAAATTTGAAAAACTGGAAGATGAGAAATAAGATACTTGACATGTAATCATCTGGGGCAGTGGTCTAGTAGTTTAATCAAAATGAAAATTGACAGAGGGCCAGAGTCCCTTGACTCTTATGTTCTCCCACTCTAGGCACCTACAGGGCAAGTTTTAAATAGCAAAAGTTATACAGAATGAAACAGATACTTGCTTTATTTTTAGAAAATTCTAGGTCAGTATCTCCTAAATATTACTTTTTCTCTTCTGCTTTCTCTTTCTTTCTCTTGTAGTACTGGGACTTTGCTTGTACACTTGATAAACCATTTTATTGTGTTCTGTATGTTCTTTAAGTCTATTCCATTCTTTCCACTCTTTTTCTCTGTGTTCTTTAGTTCTAGTATTTTCTTTTGATCTATTTTTTTAGTTCATCATAAAAAGAAAAAGGTATAGATCAAGTATAATAATATAGGTAGGTTAAAATTAAACAAATGAAAAAAGATATATAGCACCTTGAAAACCTTAATCAAAAGACAACTTGAGTGTGAGTATATTAATACTAGATAAAGTAGTGTTTAGAGCAAAGAAATTGCCAGGAATTAACAAGGAATTGCATACTAACGAAGGCTAGTTCACCAAGAAGACATTGTAGTTTTATATGTATATTCATCTAAAAACAAAGGTTCAGATACACAAAGCAAAAGCAAGTGAACTAAAAGGAAAATCTTTAAATCTACAATTATAGTTGGAGATTGCTACATTATTCCTTTTTTTAGTAATCGATTTCTATCCACTCCACTTGTACACTTGATAGACCATTTCATTGTGTTAAACAATCAGCTGGAGTAGAGCAAAACTGACCCATACTATAATCAACATAATTGATATTTATAAAAGTAGTCTATGTAAGAGCAACATAATTTATATTTTTCTTTGTAAGAGCACATATAACATTTACCTAAAAAGATAGTATCAGCACACTCTGAAGAGGTGAAGTCATTAGAAGTATATATGTATGTGCCACCATAATGGAATCAAGGTAGAAACTAATAGTGAAATGATAGAAGAGAAGATTTCTAACATCTGAAATAATTTTTTTTTAAACATAGCCTTCACATTTTCTTAGACATCTGAAATAGTTTATAGGCCAAAGAGGGATTCCTAAGAGAAAATTAGGAAATATTTTGAACCAAACAAAAATTAAAAATGTAAAAATTTGTGGAATGTAACACAGTGCTTAGAGGGAAATTTATTTTATTTTTTAACTTATTTTTTATTGAGGTAAAATATACATATGTAATTTATCATTTTTACTAGTAGGGTAAAAGCTATAGTGTTACATACTTATATAAGAAAAGAAGAATAGTCTCAAATCAATAATCAAAGCTTATATCTTCAGACACTAAAAAGAAAAAAAGCAAGTCAATTCCAAATTAAGCAGAAAGAAGGAAGTAATAAGGAAAATAGAAGAGATCAATGGAATTAAATGCCTGAAAGTAATTGAGAAAAAGTGGTGAAAAGAAATGTGGTCTTAGGAAAGGTCAAGTAAAGTGAACACAAATTCAAGGATTGAAGGAGAAGGATATATCACTATAGACTTCCATAGACATGGAAAAGAACATAAAGAGAAAACTGTGAGCAACTCTAAGCACATAAATTTGACAACTTACGTGAAGCACAACTAAACCTTAAGATGAAATAGATAGCTTGAATAGTTCTATAACCATCAAAGAAATTAGACTGTGGGGGGAAAAATATCAAAAACTATTTCCTAGTCCACATAGTTTCACTGGGCAATTTTACCAAAGAATTAATGAGGAAATAATACTGATTTTATACAGTCTCATTCAGAAAATATAAGAGGTAGATATCTCTAACTTACTGTACAAATCTAGCATTAACCTTGTACCCAAATTACACAAAGAAATCATATGAAAAGTAAACTATACACTAATATCCCTCACTAGTGCTGTGGTTAATGCTTATAATTTTACGTTGTCTCAGCAGCCATTTCCAATGCAGATTTAGCTTTCTAGTGCCAGAGGGCCTGCAGTGCTCATTCACTCTCAATGAGTTTCTGATTCTACCCCACACCCAAATGACTTAAGCCAGTGGCCAGTGGTAGGAACTTGAGACATCTCTTCTGCCTAGCAGACTGGGTTCTCTACCTTCTATCAGCTTTCTTTAAACAGATCAATCATTTGAGCATTTGCTAAAAAACTTAAAGGGACCTATACCCTATTCTGTCCCCAATCTGTGCTGCTAGTTGTCAGATTTTCTTTTCCCTTCCTGTGCTGCGTGTATGGCCTACAGGCATGCTCTGCATCCTTCCCAGTTTCTGGCACTAAAAACTTTGAACTTTAACCTTGAGGTTGTGTCTTTCAAGCCATGCCCATAATCTGATACCTGATAGAGGTGCCCTAAGGACCCATGCCAGTGAATCCCCTGCTGGTGCACTTTTTTCTTAGACTTCTGGGGAATGCTGGCAGGTAGTAGCTACCAGCTAAGTTGATAGAGAAAGTAAACATAGACATAAAAGTCTTAAACAGAACCATAGCAGATTGAAAGCAGCAATGTGTACAAACAAAAATAAAAACAGAACACCATTCCCAAGAGGCTTATTCTAGGAATGGAAGGCAAGTTCAGTATTTAAAAATAAACCAGTATAATCCATTGTGTTAACAATTTTACTGAAAACTTTGTCAACAGGTGGTAAAAGGCATTTAGCAGTATGCAACATACATTTATGACCATAGATAAACTATCAACAGAAGAGAATTTTCTCTGTTTGGAAAAGGACATCTACAAAAATCTACAGCTATCATTATACTTGATGAGGAAGGATTGAATGCTTTGCTTCTATATTTGGGAAGAAGGCAAAGATGTCTACCCTCACCACTCTTATTTAATATAGTACATGAAGATTAGCCAGTGTAGTAAGGCAAGAAAATGAAGTAAAAGGCATTTTTACTTTAGATGGCATAGTTTGTATAGAAAATCCCAAGGAATCTATAAGAATTTCTATAAACTAGTGAGTTTAGCATTCTTGCAAGGTACAAAATCAACACATGAAATACTTCTTATTTCTCTGTATTATCAATGACTAGTTATAAACTGGAATTAATAAAACAATGTTATTAATTATATCTACAAAAATACTTAGGTATAAATGTAACAAAGCCTATACGGTTATAGAGAAGAATATAAGGAGCTAATGAGAGAAATTAAAAAATACCTAAATAAAATAAGACCTAGGAGGGGGATTTCTGTGCTCTCAGCTAATGGGTACCGTGTAAGGGCATATGGCACACCACCTGGGTGAGGGGCACAACTACAAAAGGCACCTTACCTAACAACCCCCAAATTGTAACTTAATTGTTCATACCCTTATATTAATCTGAAATTAAAAAAAAAAAAACATAAAGCAGGTAAATGGGAAAAAAGGAATACATGTATATATTTGGTGGTCTTATTTTTTTTTTAATTAAAAATCTGTGTGTCTAGAGACAAAAAAAAAAAAACAAGACTTGCATAATTAGAGTTGTGGTATTCATGCCTGGAAGACTTAGTGTGGTGAAGATATCATTCTGTCTCGAAGCAATTTATCTATTTAATGCAACAGCACTTAAAATTCCAATAGGGTTTTTATTTTCTAGATAATAGACAAGCTGATTCTAAAATTTATTTATTTGGATGGAGTTTTGCTCAAATAAACTAGAATAGTTAACAACAATTTTGAAAAAGCAGAACAAAGCTCATTTTAAAGCTACAGCGTTCAGGATACTGCATTACTGGCCAGAGGACAGTCAGGTACATCAAGGGGACATAACTACGTAAAAGGAATGAACCTGTGTAAAGACAGCGTTTTGATTTAAAGTAGTTCAGTTGAGAAATGTTTCCACAACTGCTGCTGGAACCATTGACCATTCATATGTCAAAAAACAAACAAAAAGAACCTTGACTAAAATTTCATATTACACAAAGATTATGTCAAAATAGACCTTGGGTGTATTAGGTGTATCGCAAAGTATAAAACTGTAAAACTTTTAGAAGAAAAAATATCCAAGAAAATTGTTGGCTCAGCACCTGTGGCTCAAGTGGCTAAGGTGCCAGCTACGTACACCTAAGGTGGCGGGTTCGAATCCAGCCCAGACCCACCAAACAATGATGGCTGCAACCAAAAAATAGCTGGGCGTTGTGGTGGGAGCCTGTGGTCCCAGCTACATGGGAGGCTGAGGCAGGAGAATAGCTTGAGGAGTTGGAGGTGGTTGTGATGCCACGGCACTCTACCCAGGGGGATATCTTGAGGCTCTGTCTCAAGAAAATTAAAAAAAAAAAAAAGAGAAAAAAGAAAATTGTTATGACCTATGAGTTAGGTGAAGAGTTATTAGAGATTATGTCAAAACATTAAAAAATTAATTGGATTTCATCAAGCTAAAAACTTTCACTCAACAAAAAACAGTGTCAAGGAGAGTCATAAACTACAAACTGTGAAAAAATATTTATAAATCACGTATTTGTAAAAATGCTTTAGAATGTATAAAGAGCTCTAAAAAATCAGTACCGTGTAAACTGAAAATGCAAATTAAAAAAAGTGTAAGGGGATTGAACAGAGATTTCACCAAAAAAACACGTATAAAAATGGTGCATGAGCTTGTGAAAATATGTTTAACATCATTAACAAATTCAGGCTATTCTGAGACACCAGTGCATACCTATTAAAGATAACTCATAGCTAAAATAAAGATAATTGGCAATGCTAAGTGCTGGTGAGGATAAGGAACAACGTATGGAGAAGTTTCATTCATTGCTGGTTGGAACATTATAGCAACTCTGGAGAATGAACCTAACAGTTTCTTAAGAAGTAAGCAGTCCTGCTCTTAGGCATTTACCCTAAGGAAATGCAAGCTTATATTCACATAAGAACTTGTACATGAATTTTTAGAGGACCTTCATTTATATAATAGGTAAAAACTGGAAAGAAGCAAAATGTCCTTCAGTGAGCAAAAGGATACACAAAATAGTACATCTATGTAATGGAATACTAATCAGCAGAAGCAAAAAACCAATTATTGATATATTCAGCAATTTAGATTTTTTTTTTTTTTTTTGAAACAGGGTCTCACTCTGTTGCCCTGGGTAGAGTGCCGTGATGTCATCATAGCTGAAAGCAACCTCAAACTCTTGGGCTCAAAAGATCCTTTTGCTTCAGCTACCCCAGTAGCTGGGACTACAGGTGCCCAACTAGTTTTTTCTACTTTTAGTAGAGATGGAGTCTCGCTCTGAGCTCAGGCTGTTTTTAAACTCCTGAGCTCAAGCAGTTTACTTGCCTTGATCTCTCAGTGTGCTAGGATTACAGGCATGAGCCACTACACCTGAGCCTAACTTGGATAAATCTTGGAAGCTTTATGCTGAGTGAAAGAAATCACTCAAAATGTTTCCTGTATAATTTCATTTATATGACATTCTCGAAAGGCAAAACCATAGTGATGGAAAAAACAGATGTGTTTGACAGAGATTATGGGTGGAAGGAGGGTGTAACTATAACTGAATAGCATGAGGCTCTTTTTGCGGTGACGAAAAAGTTCTGTATTGTTACTGTGCTGGTACTTAATACAAATCTGAGTGTGCTTTAAAATTTATAAACTTTACATTCCCCCAAATTAATTCTATAGTATAATTAAAACAAAAAACTGTTGGTGGTGTCATTAATTTGTCGAAAACCTGTAAGCTTTCTCTTATTTATAGTGAAGGAGAAACTTATGACGGAAGCACCGACCTGCTGTTTGAACAGTTTACTTAAATAGAAAAGCATTCTCACAGTCCAAGGAAGTTCTGTGGTTAATTCTGCTATTATGTGCTCAGGATTTTAATTTCATTGAGTGTTATGCTAGATGTTTGAAAGCCAGAGAATATATAGGTTTGGTTTTCATTGTCATACTCTCAGCTAATGATTGTGTTAGAAGGGTTATTGACTAGAACAGGTGTATGTGGATGTTGGCTCCTAACAAGTGCAGGACTGCCAGTTAGAGCATGAGGCTCCCACAGTAGACATCAAACAGAAACTCATTAACCAATCTCCATACTACAAAGCTTCCTCTCTTCCTATAATAAGGCAGCTCCTACCCTGTGATTTTTAAGCTGATGCAAGAAAAATTACAGTAGATTAATTTTTCCTTCTTCTTTTTTTTTTTGGCCTGGACCTTTACTATAAGGCTTAGTAGTATCTCTGATGTAACTCTTCTCAAAATCTTACATTGGAGAAACATGGACCTTCTTTAAAGATGACAAGGGGATAAATTGTCTGAAGCAGATATGAGAATCCAGTCATCTTTCCTTTGCAGTGTCTCTCTTATCAAACTCATGATTCTATATCTTCTAGTTGTCATTTATTTAGTAATTACTCTTATACCTCAGCTCTCTTTGTTCAGCTCTGGACCCTATATTCAGTTAGCTATGGGGTATGTCTTTTCAAAGATGCAGGAAACAGCCAGGCATGATAGTGTGCACTTGTAGTTCCAGCCTGTGGTCCCAGCTTCTTGCCTGTGGTCCAAGCTACTTGTGAGGATGAGGTTGGAAGATTGCTTGACTTCAGGAGTTTAAGGCCAACCCCAGGCAGAACAGCAAGGCTCTGCCTCTAAAAAGGAGGGGAAATAAAAAGATGCAGCAGGCATATCAAATTTTTTGGTTCTAAAACTGTATATTAATTCTTTAACCTGGCCTTCCTATTTTTATTTTTGCTCCCACCTTTGTTTTATTTGTTATATTTTATTTTTGCCAGCTGTATTAAGTTTGGCCTTCGTTTTGTATACTTTATATCAATTAACAAAGCACCATGCATTTGTTTCTTGAGCCAGGCACTAAGGAGTCCATTCTATGGCTCCTTACTTACTTCTCAGTTAACTTTGAATCTGTAGATTCTAACTCTTAGGTATATCTCAGAACTGCTTATTTTTCCTTGGATTCTGTAATAGCCACAAAACTGGTTTCCCTGTTTCACTTCAATTCATTCTCTATGTTGCAGCCAGGATAGTATTTCTCTAATGCAGATCTTAATTTATCACTTCTTAAAAGTCTTTAGTCTTATTTACCTGGGTATATCCTGTACCTAGAATAGTGCTTTGCATATATTGCTATTTATATTTGTGAAATTATTGAGAGTATGTCTCATAGTTGTCACATAGAGGGACAGAATCAACCCCTAACCCCCAGATGGATCAGATGCCCGATGCTCATATACTATCTCTGACTCATATTAAAAGATTATGACAATCCTTTGGTTTGTCATCTTCTAGGTATTTAAATTCTTTTTCAGCATTAAAGATGTAGTCATATTATGTGTATGTAATCTGCTTCCATCTTGCCGACTTTACAGAACATCTTTCTGTGTGAAGAGATAGGTTTCTGAAACATCATAAGTAATAATTTATTGGTAGATACATTTTTTTCCATCTCTCCCTTTGTGGTCCCCTTTTTTTCTTCTACTGACCTTTCTTAGTAATTTCTCAAAGTGATATAATTAGTCCACTACATTTATATTCATTAGAATAACTTCATTTCGGCTTGGTGCCTGTGGCTCAAGCGGCTAAGGCGCCAGCCACATACACCTAAGGTGGCGGGTTCGAATTCCCAGCCCGGGCCGCCAAACAACAATGATGGCTGCAACCAAAAAATGGACGAGCGCGTTGTGGTGGGCGCCTGTGGTCCCAGCTACTTGGGAGGCTGAGGCAGGAGAATCGCTTGAGCCCAGGAGTTGGAGGTTGCTGTGAGCTGTGATGCCAAAGCACTCTACCCAGGGGGACAGCTTGAGGCTCTGTCTCAAAAAAAAGAATAACTTCATTTCATTCTTTAAGGCATTTGTTAAAAAACTTTTCATTATGGATTAAAAGGTACAGAAAACTACATTAAATAAAATGTAGAATTTAGTTAGTCATTGAAAGTTTGGCACGTTATTGGTAGTGTTCCTTTTTCTGATTCAGTGCCTCTCAGCAAGCCCTGCTCTGAATCTAGAATACCATGTTATATTGCCTTCAGTTCTCTGCTGTGACCTTAGTTGTCAAATCTGGCCTGAGGCCCCAACATCATCTTGTTTCACACATACTCAGATGTACATAAACGAACAACCAAATGTTTTTATAGATGATACAATTTTTCTTGTAAAAATATATCATAATGTCTGGTGCAGAAAATGAGAAAACACAAGTACTCTAATAGAGAAAATCAAGAAGAACCCTCATAATTCTAAAATAGAGTTAATCTGTATTTTTGGTTGCCTTTTAGCTTTTTTATGCTAAATATTATACAGTGTTTTTTTCATATGATAGCTAATTCAGACATTCAGTTTTGGAGACCTGTTTCCACCCCCATTAATGCCAAGTCCTTTTTTTTTGAGACAGAGCCTCAAGCTGTCCCAAGTAGCTGGGACTACAGGTGCCTGCCACAACGCCTGGCTGTTTTTTTGGTTGCAGCCATCATTGTTGTTTGGCGGGCCCAGGCTGGATTCAAACCCACCAGCTCAGGTGTATTAGCCACTTGAGCCACAGGCGCCCAGCCAATGCTCAGTCCTTTTCAGTGGGAGGAATGTATTTTTCTTTTAAGATGTTGTGTTTGTGTTGATACTTCCCGCTCAAATTCAGAAACATAGAATTATTCATTGTTCCTATATCAATGTCTTTTTTCCTAAAATGAGAATCCATTTTTAACAAACATCAACATTTCACTTATATTTATATGAGTGTATATACATTATTTCAAAAGTAATATTTCCATTACTATCACCCATAGTATAATTTTTTTTTTTTTTTTTGGAGACCAAGTCTCACTTTGTCACCCTTGGTAGAGTGCTGTGGTGTTACAGCTCACAGCAACCTCCAACTCCTAGGCTTAGGCAATTCTCTTGCCTCAGCCTCCCCAGTAGCTGGGACTACAGGTATCCACCACGATGCCTGGCTATTTTTTGCTGCAGTTTGGCTGGGGCGGTGTTTTAACCTGCCACCCTCAGTATATGGGGTCAGCACCCTACTCCCTGAGCCACAGGCACAGCCCGACCCGTAGTATAATTACCAAAAACAGTTTGAGCATTTTTTTCTTCCACTTGAAGTAATTTCTGAGTGTTATGCCATCAATTGGAGGCATAGTTAGGTCCTTTTATTTCATTTTGTTTCTGATTTAAGGAGTTTATTATAGCATTATTTTTGAAAGCAAAAGATAGGAAAAAATTTAGTCTGTTTAGCACCTTTCCATGTTTATAAGTATATATTTTATTATCTTTTAAAGAACAACAGAGTATTCCATTGCAGACTGTACTATACTTTCTGTTTGACCATTTTCCTGTTGAGCATTTAGGCTGCTTCTACTTTTTGCCATTGTGAACAATGCCCTATTGCATTGCAAATGCTACTTACACATACATTTTGTTCATTTGTCTGTTTGTAAGGGATAAATTCTTAGGAGGGGAAAAAACTGCCTTTTAAAAAATAGCTTTAGTAAAATTTTGATAAATTGGCCTCCAGAACATGTGTATTGAATCTATTCCTATTGTTAGTATACATGAGTACTAGATTGTTCTAATTTGTGATAAATCAACATTGGTTTTATCATTCTTTCCTGTATCATATTTGTTGACCATTTATTTTATACTTGGAATTGTCATTACTCCCTTTGCCAACTTCTTATATGTTCATCTTTTTTTTCTCTATATTAAGACTATGTAGATAGCACAGCAAAGTGACCATAATCAATAATAAGGTAGGGTATACTTTAAAATAATTAAGGGCATGAGATTGGAATGTTTCTAACACAAAGAAATGATAAATGCCTTTGGTGATAGATATAATTCACATTGTATGCCTGTATCAAAACATTCCATATGCCCTCTAAGATGAAAAACCTATTATGTATCCATAATAATTTTTAAGAAGAGACTATATATTAAGGACAACAAATATTTTCATGTTGATAAAGATGTTCGGAGTAAAATTTCATTCTTGTCCCAAGATTAGATAATTGTCCAGAGATTTAAAAAAATATTATTATTTTTGAGACAGAGCCTTAAGCTGTCGTCCTGGGTAGAGTGCTGTGGCATCATAGCTCACAGAAACCTCCAACTCCTGGGCTCAAGTGAGTCTCCTGCCTCAGCCTCCCAGTAGCTGGGACTACAGGCACCTGCCATAGCGCCCGGCTATTTTTTGGTTGCAGCCGTCATTGTTGTTTTGGCAGGCCCGGGCTGGATTCGAACCCTCCACCTTAGGTGTATGTGGCTGGTGCCTTAGCCACTTGAGCCACAGGTGCTGAGCCATCATGTGATATTTTTAAAAACTAATGGTTATACAGATCCCAGGAGCTAGGTTATAGCATTTTTTACTGCTTTTGTTAACAGGATATTCTGAATAATCTTGAATCATGTGATCTTGAAGATGATGACCTTATGCTTGATGTGGATCTGCCTGAGGATACACCTCTTGAAAATGGTAAGTTGGGACAACATTGAATCTCCAGGGGCTTATACTTGAGCTATTTGGCTAATGTTAATTTGATATTTATTACTTGTAGACTTTTTAGTCTCAGGGGAGCCTTTAACTTTGAGGATTAATCTTAAGTGATATGAGATAATTTTATTAGCAAACTAACTTAAGTGTTTAAAATATGATTTTGTAGGTCTTAGATATAAATTCTGCATGACATCATGTATTTTATTGTATGTGGTAGATACACAAACATACCTGTGTTTCCTCACTTTGTCTCATTTTATTTTTAAGAAGTGTATTTAGAGGATACATTTGGCTTGTGAAACAATATATTAATTTGATTAATATTTTTAGAAGATCAATTCTGGGAAAATTATGACCTTCTCTATGGTTTATTCTATCCTTTTTACTGCCAATCCTAGTCTGTCTTCTCTCTAGATCTTAGTACTACTGGGATAGCACTTTAGGTAAAAATGCAAGAGGGGTCAAAATGCAAGGAGGGCTTGAATTCTGTTGCCCCCAGTGACATAAAATTTGTAGGGTTTTCTGTCTTAAGGACTGGTGGAGAACCAGAGATCAGCATAAGAAAGTCCTTGGGGTAAGGGAGATCCTCCCAGGGGAGAGGAATGGCTCTAGAGAGTAAAGGTTTCTTGTCAGTCAATATTTTCCAGGTGGCCTCGGCCTCCCGGGGCAGGGATAAAATATAAGGGCAAATAGAGTCCTTTTTGTCTATGGTGTTAGAAAAATGCAAGAGTATTTCAGAGAGAGAGGAGGTGTTCGTCCTAGTGTTTCATCAGGGTGTTAAGTGCCTGTGTTGCAGGAAGATGAAGCTCATCAGAGAGAAAGAGCACCCAAACACCACGTTTATAAGAGGAAGGGCTTTATTCATCGGCCGGGAGCTTACGGTATAGAAGATTTCTAAATGGCTGCGCTCCCTGACTAGCTTAATCTTTCCCTTTTTATTGACAAAAAGTTCCACACCACAGGTACCCTTCTCATTCATTGGCCAGTTTGAATCAAGTGGGAGATGCTAGTCTAGCCCCTCCAGAACTACAGGATTTCACAGAACTTGGAAATTTCCAGGTTCCAGGAAGTTAAGCCTACAAATTCCTAAGAGCTGAGTCACCATGGAGAGGACCCTGCAGGTGCATCTTTGAGGTTTCCCTGAGAAGACCTGTTCTCCCAGACCTCGCCTTTCTCGGGTATCCGCTTTCACCTGCTTGCTACTTTACCACTAACTCATATTTGTTTTTATTTTCTTCTGCCAGAATGCCGTGTAATGATCTCAAAATCTCAGTGACTTCTTGAAATAAATCATACCCAAGATATTGCATATAATTCTTTGACAGAATTATAACAACTTCTCTTTGGAAACTTTGTGCCCTTGTTGATCTGAAACAGGAAGTAGAGATGGAATTGTTTTAGAGCCTGCCTTATCTTTAATGAACAACAGAAAGTTATCCACATATTAGATAAAAGTAGAACTACAGGGAAATCTTAAGTCTTTAAAGTCTTATTTGAAGATCTGTGAAAAGTAGGAGGGAATTCCTGGGAACATCCCATGTGAACAGTATTATAGATTTTTTCTAGGAGAACGCAAACAACTGTTGGCTATTTAGAGCTAAAGGAACCCAAAAGAAACAACATGGATCTAAAATATGTAGCCTCAGAAGGCATTAAAGATAAAGTGGAATTTAGGTTTACTACTAGAGGAAAGTGGGGAATGATTATTCTTATAGCTTTGAAGTCCCTAATGACTATATCTGCCCATTCTATTTTTTGGCTGGGAGGATAGGAATGTTACAAGGACTGGTAGAGCTTTAAGGAGTTTTCTAATAAATGCTTTCAATTATTGGTTTTGACCTTTTTACTTCTGTTTTTTTGAAGTAAAATATTATGCAAGTTTGGGTAGAGATTTGGATTGTTCACTCTGAACTTTATAATGGCTTTATCTCCTCTAATTGAGCCAATATTAGTGGAATTTTTGCTCACAAGGAGATTGGCACCTCATTGAGATCTTCAATTTGGGTTTAATGTATTGAAGTTTGCTATTACCTAATTATAAATGGGGGGTGGTCTTCACAGTTTTCATGTAAGAAGCCATGAGAGTATTTACATGGAAATTGCATTAACACAGTCAACTCTATCAACTAGCATGTGAGGTAGTACAAAGGAAAAGAAAATGTTGGCCAGATGTTTCTTGGACAGTTGTGGGGACTGTCTGAGAATCACTGGAGATGTAGGGGCAGAAAGGTGTGATACTTTTCCTCACTCATAAGGGGCTATAGCTGATGGTCCTATAACAGAAGACAGGTCAATGAGAGAAAAGCGTAATAAATTTGTTTAATCAAAGTTATATGTGACACAGGGGGAACCTTCAGAAGTGAAGACCCAGTGATCCAGGGAAATATATCTATTTTTAAGCTCAGGCTCAATAAAGAATGGATAGTTGTGTAGAAATGTGATTGTATAGGCTCTGTGCCTGTGACTCAAATGGCTAAGGTACCAGCCATATACACCTAAGATGGCGGGTTTGAATCCAGCCCAGGCCCGCCAAATAACAATGATGACTGCAACCAAAAAATAGCCAGGCGTTGTGGCTGGCGCCTGTGGTCCCAGGTACTTGGGAGGCTGAAGCAGGAGACTCGCTTGAGCCCAGGAGTTGAAGGTTGCTGTGAGCTGTGATGCTACGGCACTCTACCCAGGGGAGCTTAAGGCTCTGTCTAAAAAAAAAAAAGAAATGTCATTGTATAAAAGGGTATGATCAAATGTAATAGACCGCAGGGATGGAGGATGCAGCAAGGGCTGGCTGCTTAGATTCTTCTTGAACTCGGAGTAGCATTTCTGCCTCCCAGGTATTCCGTAGGACTCTTCTGGAATGAAGGTCTTCAAGGAAGAATGGAGATGAAAGAGAATAACCTGTCTATGTTTAATGGCTTGCTTTAAGGGTGGGAGGTTCTCAGTATTATGACCTCTTCAGGGAAGAGGAATTCTGGTTTCTCTGACTCTCTTCAAGGTAGAAAGGGATGGGAGACAGGAGAGTAAGAGAAAGAGATACCTTTCCAGTTTCCTTCAGTTCAAAACACTCACCATACCAAGATGCCAGACTTTGGAGTATCATATTCTGAGCCCTAACATAGAAATCCACACCTGAGTTAACGGTGATCCTAGTCAGTCAGGTTATATAACATTTGTGAACTTAAAGGTTTATATCATAGTTTTGTATAAATAAAACATTTGCAAGATTGTTCTTTACAATTGAGAAAAATTCATCTTTGAGTTTAGGGGGAAGGCAGGAAATTGAGTCCTTGAATTTCCCTTTAGAACACTTTTTTCCCGCCTACTTTATTTATTTTCCTTTGTTTCTAATTGCATGTAGGCCAATTGTTTCCCAAATATCCTTTCTATTTACAGTATTTATAAGCGTGTTAATAGTCTCCCTCTTCCAGTACTTAACTGACTGGTGTGATTTGGAAGGATTTTTTTTTTTTTTTTGAGGCAGAGTCTTATTAGAGTGCCATGGCATCAACCTAGCTCACAGCAACCTCAATTTCCTGGGTTCAGGCTTCCTGCCTCAGCCTCCTAATTAGCCGGGACACAGGTGCCTAATTTTTCGATTTTTAGTAGAGATAGGTTTTCTCTACTGCTTAGGCTGATCTCAAACTCCTAAGCTCAAGGAATCCTGCCTAAGCCTCCCAAATTGCTAGGATTACAGACATGAGCCTAAATGATTTGGGAATAGTTTAAAGAGAGATAGTCTTAACTTAAAAAAACATTTTTCTCTTACTTTGGTCAAAAAATTCCTTAAAGATAGAATTTTGCAATCTAAATTTCTTTTGACAGACTTTTTGTTTAAGGTGCTTCTTTCTTTTCTTTCTTTTTTTTTTTTTTTTTTGAGACAGAACCCCTAGGTAGAGTGCTGTGGCATCAAGCCATTCTCCTGCCTCAGCCTCCCAAGTAGCTGGGACCACAGGCGCCCACCACAACACCCAGCTATTTTTTGGTTGCAGCTGTCCTTGTAATTTGGTGGGCCTGAGTTGGATTCGAACCCGCCACCTCAGGTGTGTGTGGCTGGCGACTTAGCAACTTGAGCCGTTTAAGGTGTTTCTAAACTGAACAATTTTGTATGTCAAAATGGGAGTTGTGTTGCTTTACTCTCTTGTAATGGACACTTATTGCCTGCAGTTTAAAGGCTGGCACTTGACACATTCATAGTATAATCCTCTTGTTCATGAATTTCTGCAGCATAAACACTCTTACATTTGCCGCTACTCCTCTGTAGGAGAAAGAGAAATGGCTTCCCTCTACCTTTCCAGGTTCTTTGAGCTACAAATTAAATTGACAGAAGCAGATTAATAGGAGAAAAGTGATTTATGTATGTATACACACGATGCCTACAAATTATGAGACATGAAGAAGGGTCAGATGATTAAGACTTATATGGCATCCTGAACTACGGGAAGGAATAGGAGCTTTAGCTTGGAGACACAAATTATAGGAAGGGGAGGGAGAAAAATGTGTGGTGAGTAAAGGTTGTCTTGATATGCAGATAAAAAATTTCTTAGGTAATAAAAGTCAATTAAAATTGACAGAACTGCCTAATACAGATATTTTTTACTAATGTGGATTTCTTCTATAGATGTATATTTCTTTTATGAAAGGTCAGCTTTTCAGAGCAACTCCTCTGTAGTTTCTTAACATACACGGCTCAAAATATGCCAAAGAGGGATCTGGTCTCCTGAGTCATAC
The DNA here is from genome assembly GCF_000181295.1 of Otolemur garnettii. NCBI lineage: Eukaryota > Metazoa > Chordata > Mammalia > Primates > Galagidae > Otolemur > Otolemur garnettii. The sequence goes on along the minus strand of NW_003852403.1, from coordinate 1,916,242 downwards.
ATTAAGGAGGTATATCCTCAGCCCCAATACTTGAATCCATTCTGTTTTAAACGTTTCTCTGTTGAGAACATTATCTTTTTAATGACTTCCTAAACTCCACAGGAAATTACGTGCCTATTAAATCACACTTATTTCACGTTTCCTTGCTATCTTCATATCCAATTGTTCATTACTTATGGAAATATTACCTGTGTCATCCTTTACTTGCTTAGGGCTTAAAGTTATAAGATAAATTATGTAGGTTACTTTTAGTATCATGGCTTTTTTTTAATCAAAAAATGAAAATGAGTTGAACGAGTGTTAGATACAGGAATCCCCACATCACATACCAAAGTTGACAGTTGCTATCTCTGACATTTCACTTGTAATACTTCTTATTTTATTTTTATTGTGAAAGCTCATCCTCATTCTTTCAAATGCACATTTTGGCTTGTGTTTTATCTTTGAAATTTTTATAGCAATTTTTGTGAAACCATGGATAAGTAAAAAATCTGTATAATTTTCAAGTATGCGTTCTATCATAGAAACAATGCCGTGTTGACAGCTCAAAATATCAATGAAGTGTTTGGGGAGGATGTAGCTATGGAATGCACAGTACATTCATGGTTTGTGACATTCCATTCTGGTGATTTTAATTTTGAAAATGAGACCAAGGTAGATAATGATGAGTTGAAAGCTGTAGTGGAAACGAATACAGCTCAGCCTACACATGAATTAGCAGTAAGATTTGATGTTACTATTCCTGCAGTATTGGAGTATTTGAAACAAATCAGCAGGTAAGGGAACTGGATAGATGGGTTCCACCTGAATTAAATGAGGATCAGAAGAGAAGTGGTCTTGAAGCTTGCCTTTCTGTGCTGTCATGACATAAAGGAGAATCATTTCTACACTGCATTGTCATGTATGATGAAAAATGGGTTCTTTTTGACAATTGCAAGTGTTCTGCACAATGGTTTGGTAAAGATGAAGTGCTAAAACACAGTCCAAGACTGGATATTCATCAAAAGAAGCTTATGTCTGTTTGGTGTCCAGGGCTGATATTATCTGCTATAGCTGGTCAGCCAGTTACGGCCATGTTATGTCATCTTTCCCTTTCTGGAGACCAAAAGTCCTGACATTATCTTTCTCTCTTACTTTATATTAAAAGAACGCTATAATCTGCTGACTTTTACTTTTGGAGCTAGAGACCGCCTTCAGATGCCCTATATTTTCACCAGTAGGGGTTTTCAACTTATAGTTAGGGCCAAATCTGGCCTATGATCAACACATTGGGTCAAAAATTATCAGGCTCTGGAAGGTGGTTTCATTTGTCTTCATCTTACAATTTTATTTTCTTTCTATTATCTTTTTTCTATTGTTTCTTTCCTTTGTCATGGAACCCTTAATTGTTTCTATGAAACTGCTACTATTTCATTTTTTTTTTTTTTTTTTTTTTTTTGCGGCTTTTGGCCGAGGTTGGGTTTGAACCAGCCACCTCCGGCATATGGGGCCGGCGCCCTACTCTTTTGAGCCACAGGCGCTGCCCCTACTATTTCATATTCTCTTCCTGTAAACATTTTAAAGTATGTGAATGTGTGGTTGATGAGTCTCTCAGGTAAGAGTATAAGCATGACACTTTCTTTCTTTCTTCTTCTTCTTCCTTTTCTTCTTCCTCTTCTTTCTTCTCTCTCCTTTATCCTCCTCCTCCTCCTCCTTATTTTTTTCATTAGAGTCTCATTCTTTTGCCCCAGGGTAGAGTGCTATGGCATCATAGCTCACAGCAACCTCAAACTCCTGGGTTCAAGCTATCTGCTTGCCTCAGCCTCCCAATTAGCTGGGACTATAGGTACCCATCACAATGCCCAGCTGTGGTTTTTTAGAGATGGAGTCTTACTCTTGCTCAGGCTGGTCTTCAACCTATGAGCTTAGGAAGTCCACTAGCCTTGGCCTCCCAGAGTGCTAGGATTATAGGCGTGAGCCACTGTGCCTGGCCCAAGCATGGTACTTTCTGTACAGTCTTGGAATAGTCATTTGTTTATAGTTTAAGCCCACTGTCTAAATTTGAACATAAGTCTTTTGTAGTCATGGTGAATGTATATTTCCAATGCTTATTTTGCCATTATGCCCATGTTTGAGTTTAAATTTCAATTATTCTTCTATTGGAGTCTGTATGTGGAGCCAGCAACCTTTAGCAAACAGAAAAGTAGTGTATGTTTCTGCATTGTAATTGCCGGTAATATTTAACCCATTTCCTGGTTTGTTTGTATCTTTTTACTCTTTGTGTCCAATGTTGATAATCATTGTAAAAGCATTATCAGGTGTTTTTTTCCAACAACACTTCTTGGTGGCGCCTGTGGCTCAAAGGAGTAAGGCGCTGGTCCCATATGCCAGAGGTGGTGAGTTCAAACCCAGGCCCAGCCAAAAACCACACACACACACACAAAAACACACTTCTTGCTATGAGGGTGAATGTAGTTTCTTCTGTTTAAATTAAGAAAAAATAGAATTCAGAATATGTAAAAGTAGATAAAGATTTAGCTCTTTTCTATACAGAGTTGCTTAAACTAAAGTAGCATTTTAAGCCACGTAGAAATACTTAGGAGATCTTGACTGAATCTATGAGTAGAATACAGGTGTGAGTTTATAAATGATGTAGCTAAAGGCACTAATCTAAAAATAGTTTTAAACCTTCTTGGGGTTAGGTTTTAAAAATTTCTTTTTCTTTTGTAATTTCATTTCTACTTGTGATTTTATTTTTTTTGGTGGAGGGAGGCAGCATAATGATCACCTTGCCTTTTTGTGTTTGGTTTTCTATAAGTGAGCTTTAAAAAAAAAACTTAGTCTGTCCCATTAAGATGATAGAAGTTGTTTGAAGTAATTTCAAATGGAAATCTTCTTTTGCATACTTAAATTTTTTTAAAGACTATAAAATGTTTACATGTGTATATTCTTCCCTCCCATTGATTTCTCTAATGAATATGAATAAAATTTCAGTGCTTTTTCAAAAATGTTTTACTTATATAAATTGTTATACATTTGGAGAAAATATATTAGAATGAGTCCTGGTATGAGAATTGAATATCTGTACTTTAACTATATTTTCCTTTTTTGGAATGACAATGTTTGTTTTCATCTAGTATACTGTAATGACATAACTTATTGTGTTTCAAATTCAAGTTTTTGATTCAGTGAAACAGTAAATAAGTGAGTTTTTTTTTAATTGAAAGATTATGTTGATTTTTAAAGCTTTTTTTTTTTTTTTTTTTTTGGTAACAAGGAATCCCAAACATGCAAGACTTTAATTTTCCATGTAATAGTTCTCAGACTAGAGAAACCTTTCCTGTTCTGTGGCTTGGGTTAGTGTTTAGCTGTATTTTTAGTAACAGTCCTAAGTCAGTAGCTATGCAAGCACTGAGTGAAGATGGAGTCACAGGGCAAACTGGGCTTGCTTCCCACTGGGAGGGCTGGGAGTTGAGCAGGAAGGAAGGCCTGCTCGGCAGTGCCTTGTGTGCAACTATGTCTGAGTAGGCAGCCGGTAACACAATGTCTCCCTTGTGCAAAGTAACTCTCTCAGTGAGTGCTCAGATATGTGAGGGAAAAGTCTTTGGGTAAGTGAAGAAGCTTGGGATGTTTCAAAGAGATTCTTTACGTGTTTTTGTGGTATTTGGATTTAAGGGAGTGTACTATTTGTTGCTGCAAAGTACTGGCTTTGTTTTCAGTGGCATTTAGACTTTGAACAAACTCTTAACTACAGGCTGATTGAAGGGTCTTGTTTTCTGAAAATGTGAGCTTCGTTTTAAAAATGTGATTTGTTTGTGATGGAAAGCTAATTAGTGCTTCTTAAAATCAGTGGAAATTAATTATGGCATTCATTTTTAGGAATGAGTTCTCGACTAGACTTTTAAAAGCCAACGTTTTCCTGTCATTTTCATTCTGAAATCAGAGCCAACTTGCGATATTAATGGAAACCATCCCAAATTGATTACTGGTGTTTAAAATGTATCATGTTGATTTCAGGGACAATTTGCTTGTTTTAAAACAGTAAAGCAGTTAATTGTTTATTTAGATGGCTGTGATGTAAAAGTATTATAATTTGCTTCAGTTTGACTAATATAAAGTTCAATTTTCACCAAAGAAACTGGTAATTCTTCTGGAAATCTTGATTTTGTGATTAGCTAGCATAAATGGCTGGTTTTTTTTAGAAGACTGCTTTTTTATTTTCAGCAGCATTTAATTATTAAGCTGTAAGTAGTTAACTTTTGTGGAGTGTGTGCATGTTTATAGTCTTCTGCTTTTCAATCTGTCCAGTGGAGTGTGACAATATGAACCGCTTTGACCGACCAGACAGAAATGTTCGGCAGTCTCAGGAAGGATTTTGGAAAAGGCCACCCCAGAGGTGGAGTGGACAGGAACATTACCACCTCAGCCATCCTGATCACTATCATCACCGTGGAAAAAGCGACTTGAGCAGGTAAGTGCTGTTCTAACTTGGATTTCATTTGCTATCCTGAGATTAATTTTTGAACTGTACTTTCCCTACCCCCCTGCAATTGTTTTTGTCTAGTTTGTAGGGGCTTCAAAAAAAAATTTCAGGTTATATATGGTACTAAATGGAGTAATATGTCCAATTATTTCTTTTTGGCTTAAATCCTTTTTCATTAGCTTATCGTAAACATACATATTATATTTGTGTCTCATTTTGATTTTAAGTTGTATGATTTTCTAGTTCTTATTTATGAATGATTACATGTTGACTTTGTTAAAGCTTATATTTTTCTAAATAATAATGTGTAAAATTAGTGCCAAGTGATCTGTCTTCTTTGCTTACATAATTGGTTGAAATTTTAAAGTTCCATAAGTACCATTAGAAACAGAAGAACCTACTATACAATGCTAGAAGCTTTTTTTTTGTTTTACGTATAGGATAATCTTTATTTTGATCAGATCATCTGTGTAACAGAGCTCTGTAGTCATTTAAACTTGGGGCTGAAACCTGGCTTGGCACAAATTAGTTTTGCAAGTTTGGATAATTTAATCCCTTCTCTACTTCAGTTTCCCATCTATGAAACATAGTGAATACCTTTCTCTTATTGTTAAAGGATTGTGGTTAAAAATACCTGGAGCAGTGTCTGGTTTACAGTGTGTACCCGGCAGTTATTATTTATGAATTTCTTCATTTTCACTCTTTATCTTATTCCACAGGGCTTTGAAGTCATACTGGAACACATTAACAATGCAAATAATAAAACTAGGCTAAAGAAATTATAGAAGGAAAACACGGTCCCGTATAGTTTCTAAATTAAGGAAAAGTTTTTTTCTAAGATTCTTTGCAACAAGAGAAAAGAATAAAATATAATTTATTACAAGATGTACAGTGTACATGAGATAAAGGGTGTGTTTCTTCTGGATTAATTTGCTTTTAAGAGAGAAAACCCTGGGAATTTGCTTTTAAGGGAGAAAACCCTGCTTACATTGAGTACTTATGAGAACACCTTGTGTTAGTGGTAAATAGTCCCAGCAGCTTCCCAAAGTAAAAATAATGACAAATTTCTTAATTCTGTTTCTTAGTTATGTTCTTCAATGCAAGGTGCAAAGAATTCTAGTTGAACTGAAAAAGGAAGGTTCTAAAGTGAATCATGAGCCAGTGATGTCCAGCTAAAAATCCTTTTTGTTGGTATAATTCAATGCAAGAATATAATTGAGAAGATCTTGAAGAATGTATGGAGTGCATATCCTCCTAGGAATTATTTTGGCTGTTCTGTTTCTACCATTTGGGCTGTTGATAAGGAGGGGACATCAGAGAGTTGGTAATACCAAGCAAGAATCTGATTTAAGACATTTTCTTTGCTAATAATGAATATTATACTTCCTTAATCTTTGATATTCCCTTTATAAGGAGGTAAATTTAGAAGCTAAACTAAATTATGTACCATTGCTTATTTTGAAGATTTATACATCTATTTAACACATATTCATTGAGAACCTATATGTCGAGCCTATGCTAAATTTTCAACCTGGGATGAATTTAGAGATGCTATGAGAGGTAAAAGCTGTGGATTGATAAAGGGTTCTTGGGGCCACTGTGTTGAAGATGATAAATATTCTGAAGTGAGCAAGCTTATTAGGAATCTTTTGCACTTACTAGTTGGGATATGATTCACATGCTTGTTCCATCCTATGGAAAGGTGGTTAGTATGCATTTCTTTCTGCCAGGGTGCTGAGTCTGCAGGACAGACAAGCATATTGACAGTTATGAGTGGGTGTCAGAATAGTACAATGATGATGGATGCTTCAATAAGATGATGTATAAAGGACTAAAAGAGCATGTAGCAACTGGTTTTTGTCTAGGACAGTAGAGTGTAAAGGAAGTTACTATTGAATTGATTCTGAAAGTATGACTGTAGAAATTGCAAAGGAGCTATTTCTGTAGGAGAAAGGTCAATATTCCAGATGGAAAGAATGGCATGTGCAAAAGCATATAGGAAAGGGTGTGGTATTTTCAGAGATTTACTCTTGAGTTTCCCTTAGCTGGATGCTAGGTCATTTTAAGGAATGAGAAGATGTGATTTCTAACTCTAGATAGCAAAACTATATGTGGTTTAGGATAAAGGGTGACAAATTTCAGCTTATTTAGACTGTTCAGAATGAAATGGATTTACCCGGAGATAGTCATCTTTTGTCTTTCATAATGGCCAACCTGAGGCTGATTATGTAGTCATCTGTCAGAAGAGTGAAGCAATGTTTTCCAAAAACTGTGTTCCTTGAATGTCAGAAGAAAAGAGAGGTTCTCTGGTTAAGTAAGTATGAGAATAAAGAAATTCTTTTTAAATAGTGGGCTTAATGGTGCTTTTACATATAGATGTAGCACTATGGTTTTGCAAAAGATAGTAAAAGGTATAATATGTAGGCATTTTCTAAAATATATGATCATAAATCTCTCTTAGTCTTAGGGGACTATCATGTGTGGTGGATCATCTATACTGGTAATTCTTAGTGACAAGCGAGCATTACATGGCATTCTTAGGGATTGCTAATCTGATTTACTTAGCATGGCGCTTCCCTGTAGGTAGGCTAAAGCAGACTGGTTTTTAGTGAATGATTATAAGTTGGCCAATTTATTGATCTCCTCCAGTTTTGGGGTGGTTTTGATAGGTTTGAGATGTCTAGATTCCCCAGAGCCAGTTATAGGAGTGGGTGGTATAAAAAGACAATTTTTCTAAGATAAGCATTAATCCAACATACTTTGAAACTATTATTCTATTATTGTCTATTTATACCTTAGTATTAAAGAGTTTGGATGTATAAACAGTTAATATAAAAGAATTTGGATTAAAAAATAGCCTTTTTAATATTACATATGTTAAATGCCCTCTTCCTATATACAACTTCTTGAGTGTTTCTGTCTTTCTGTCAGTCAACTCCCTTTATTACTATAGTTAATTTTAGGATATGCTTTACCCATAATTCAAAGGTCCTGGGAAGACTGGTGAGAACTACCAAACTGCATTCTCTCATATTCTCATCACAGTGCTGCTCTCTCACATATTCTTCAATGCAAGCCGGAAAGAATTATGGGACTAATCTTTTACTAGTCCACCTAATCTGGCCTAATCTTTCATTTTTCTTTTCTACTCAGGCTTCCTCTTTTCCTATACCTTCCACTATGCTATATAGAATTCTCTCACATCCTAAGAAACGTACATTATTGATTTCTTATCTTCATTCTTTTGATTGTAACCAAAACCTAGTTCTTTCCTAGATGCACTACTTCCCAGTAACATTTTTATGTGAAGGATTTTTATTTTCCAATAGTACCTTACTATTGAAAGGTGGGATTTTGGACTCATTCCTCATTGTCACTTATAAATGAAGTATTTTTATGTCCCTTTTCTTTGAGATTTGGGGCCTTTGGTTGTATCTTTTCTTTTTCATTGATCCCTTTCAGTTGCTCACAAAAATCTTGGCCCTTGACTCACTTTCTGTCCTTTTTATAAGCTTTGCAACTGTCTGAGTGATTCCAGTGTTCATAGATATGATTTGTTTCACCCTTGGCTTATTAGCTTTTTAGAAGTCTCTGTACATAAGGCATGTCACCTTAGAATAGATAGTTTTCCTTTTTCCTTTTCCAGTTTGGATACTTTTTCTCTTTTGCATAATTGCTATGGCTAGAACCTCTGGTACAGTGTTGAATAGAAGTGGCAAGAGCCAACAGTTGTGTCTTCTTTCTGATATTAGGGGGAAATTATTCAGTCTTTAATTTATTCTTTTTTTTTTTTTTTTTTTTTGCAGTTTTTGGCCGGGGTTGGGTTTGAACCCGCCACCTCTGGCATATGGTGCCGGCACCTTACTCCTTTGAGCCACAGGTGCTGCCCTATTCAGTCTTTTATGAAGTATGATGTTAGCTGTGGGTCTTTAGATACTCTTTATCAGTTTGAAGATGTTTTCTTCTATTCAGTTTTTGTTCAGTGTTTTTAGTCATGAAAGGTATTTGATTTTGTCAAATGCTTTCTTCTGAGTCTATTCAGATAATCCCCCCCTCATTCTATTAATGAGATGTATAACATTGACTGATTTTCAGAGGTTGAATGAACTTTGCACTTCTTGTATAATCCCATTTGGTCATGGTAGATAATCATTTTATGTGTTGTTTGATTCAATTTGCTAGTATTTTGTTTAGGTTTTTTTGTGCATATATTTTTAAGAAGTATAGGTCTATTATTTTCCTCAGATGTCCTTTTATGATTTAGGTATCAGGACCATATAGATCAAAATGGAAAGTGTTCCTTTTACTTCTATTTTTGGGAAGAATTGGCAAAGGATTTTTGCTAATTCTTTAAATGTTTTGTAGAATTCACTAGTGAAGTTGTTTGGTCTTGGATTTTCTTTTGCAGCAAGTTTTGTTATTACTAACTTAATCTCTATAGATGTTCTTTAGATGTCTGTTAGGTCTTGTTGGTTTGTAGTGTTGTTTAAGTTTTTTATTTCCCTGTTGATCTCTGATCTGTGTGTTATTGAAAGTGGGGTATAGAAGCTTCCAGCTTTACTGTATCCTGCAGTGAAGGTATGGTAGCAACAAATTCTTTTGTCTTGGCATTTGGGCTTAGATGCACCTTCAACACCCTAGTAAGTAGTTTGCAGCTCTGCCTTGGCTTTTCTCCTCCTTGTTTGAAGCCTCAAGGCCAGCCAAAGGTGAAAGGTTAGCACCTTCTCAGGGATTCCCTTGGCATATGCACAGCCTACACATGTGTATAGTCTTCTCTGTTCCAAAGACAATTTGGAGCATTTCCAAGCCTTCTGTGGGCATTCATTCTCAGGTATTCCTTTTACTTTTATTGGTCAGCTTTTTGTTTGAACTAATATTATCCTCCTGGGTGTTGAGATTTTAAGTAATTGCCATGGATTTTTTTCCCAAACAAATGCACTAGGTATGAGACTACTCCAAGCTCTAAGCTCAAATAAAACAGCTCCTAGAATGGACCTTTCCCAGGGAGCTGCCAGAATGGTCAAATAGCAACAGTTCTCTGGGAGTGGTGCTTCACTGGGGAGTTCTAAACTCATTTTGCCCCCCAGTTGCTAGTGACTGCTGTATTTTACAGCTACTGTGCTGGTAAGGTTCTTGGTTTGCAAGCTGCCACATTGCTGAGAAGATGGGCATGGTAATAAGATAAATTAAATGCCATAAAGCTTGCTGTTATCACCAAGATTCAGCCCTTTTTGTTTAATAAATGCTTCTTAGTTGTTGCAAGCCTTTGGTTGATATTCCGAGTTTTGAAAAAGTAGATTTTGACAGATTTGCCACTGTTTCAGTGCTTTTATGGAGGAATGAATCTTTAGAGATATTTATTCTGCCATCCCAGAAGTGCTTCTCTTCCTTGGGTCGTGTCTCCTTTCCCCCTTTTAAATTAGTAGATATCTTTTTTTTTTTT
>NW_003852403.1:1894423-1905682 GCF_000181295.1 Otolemur garnettii | reverse complement strand
CTGGCGCCTTAGCCACTTAAGCCACAGGCGCCGAGCCTGTGTTGAATATTTTATGGGCCTTGACACACACATATATGATACACATCATCCACCATTATAATATCATATAGAATAGTTTTACTGCCCTTGAAATTCTATATGCTCCTTTTATTCATTCCTCCTTTTCTACCCCTGAACTGTTGGAAACCACTGATACTTTTGCTTGGTCCATAGTTTTAACCCTTTCCAGAATGCCATATAACCAGTCAGACAGTATGTAACCTTTTCATATCAGCTTCTTTCAATTAGCAATATACATTTAAAGTTCCTTCACATCTTTTTGTGGCTTGATAGCTCACTTTTAGAATGTTACTGAGTAATATCCATTGTATGAATATACCACAGTTTGTATATTCATTCACTTACTGAAGGACATCTTGATTGCCTCCAAGATTTGGCAATTATGAATGAAATTACTATAAACACTTTTTACAGTTGACAAGTTTTTGCATCAGCATAAGTTTTCAGCTCACTTCGGTAAATCTGGAGGCATACTATTGTTGGATAATATGGGAAGCACATGTTTAATTTGGTAAGAGACTGCCAAAATATCTTCCAAAGTGGCCGTACCATTTCACATTTCTGTCAGCTATTAATAAGAGGCTCTATTCCTCTTATTCTATGCTTCATATCCTCACCAACCGTTGGTACTGGGCTTTGGACATTAATCATTAGATATGTAGTATTTGTTGTTGTTGTTTTAATTTACAATTTGCTAATGATATAATGTTGAATATTTTTCACAATTTGTCCCATCTCAGTATTATGGTAAGATACCTGTTCAGATTTTTGTCCATTTATAAACTGGGTTGTTTTCTTATTGTTCTTTGTATATTTTAGGTACTAGTTCTTTATTAGATATATGCTTTGCAAATATTTTCTCCCATTCTGTGGCTTGTCCTATTTTCTTAATGATATTTTTTGCAGAGCAGACTTTTAAAAATTGTATATATTCCAACATCTATTTTTTTCTCTGATTGCATTTTTCTTGTTATATCTAAAAACTCATTGCTAAATCTCAGTTGAGTAGTGTCTGTCTTCTGTATATTTCCTTCAGTATTGTGGATCTTTTGCCTGTTCTTATAGAAACTTTAGAATCATTTTTGAAATAGCTACAAAATAACTTGCTTGAATTTTAAGAGGGATTGTGTTGAATCTAGCATTTAAAAAAATGTAAGGGCCTGGCTTGATGTCTCATGCCTATAATCCTAGCACTTTGGGAGGCTGAGATAGGATGATCACTTGAGGCTAGGAGTTCAAGACCAGCCCCCCCCCCTCCCAATTAGGCAGGCATGGTGATGTGCACTTAAGTCTCATTTACCTGGGAGGCTGAGGCAAGAGGATTGCTTATTGCTTGAGTTCAGGAGTTGGAGGTATGATGATGCCACTGCACTTTAGCCCAGGCAACAGAGTGAAACCCTGTCTCAAATGAATGTATATGTGTGCGTGTATTTGAATGAACATAAAAAAAAAAGTTTAATTTTTAACATAAAGTCATTAATGGTATGAAAAGAAGCACTAAAGATTTTATGAAGTCATACTTGCAACTCAGAATATAAGAAATGAGGAAGAAAAATCTCTGACCTTTTCTCTTATATGCACACATGGGGCACACAGACAAACATCTGTACTCTCTAGCTTAACCTTTGAATCACAAACTTTAAGATTAGCATGCAGTCACACATCTTAGTAATCAAGAAGTTCCGTTGGAAATGCAGAAGAATAAGATTATTTTTAAATATATGGATGTAGCCATATAATTTGGAGAAATTCTTTAAAACTATGATAAATAATTAGCCAATTATGCAATAGTTTTTTGGCTTGTGGGTTGAATATCAGGTGCTGCTACTGTATGTAGATTCAATTAAAATGTTTGAAAAAGTTAGCTCTTCAAGATCCGTTTCATTAGTTTGCATCCTTTTTTTTCTTCATTTTATTGGCAGTACTTAAGGAACTATCGGTGATACTGGGCATTTCAGTTGTAGGCTTCTATAACCACCAGATTCATTTTCGCCTTCACCTGTATCTCTACTGTTCAGTTCTTCATGTCCACCAGCCTGCCTAGCCTGTGGCTGGCCACATAGGTTCTCCCTTTGCTACCCCACAGCTAGCAGTCTGTTGTATTCACACTGGAGCTCACAATCTTTTGTTGCTTTTACGGCCTAGTATTTCTGGTGGAACTCCATGATTGTAAAACTTTGTACTGAAGTATATACATTTATAACTGTCAACTTAATATGGGCATTATGGACAATAATTCTCCTTCTGTGTCATGTTTATATTTTTACCCTCATTACACCTTTGCCTCTGGATTTGTACCTGTAGTCTTAGAAAGTGATTTTACTTCTTGTTTCGTTTCGAAATTCATTTTCTCATTTGTAAACTGCATCATCTTCTCAGAGTCTGAAATCTCAAAGTCTATTATCTTTCCATCCTATGTCACCCTCTTATCTTCATAGTCGCCTTTCATTTTTTGAAAATATATTTGCTTTCTGTTTCATCTTTGTCTTTTGGCTTCTTAGACTTCTCAGTTATAATTCATTTCTTTTCCTAGAAAACTTCAAATGTTCATCCAGTGACATTTTATGTTATTTTGAACTTATCGTCAGGTGGTTTAGCAACAAATACATAGACACAAAGTAGGCAAGTGTGTTAATATTTTAATAGTAAATATAGGTGAAAGGTATAGTTATTCATTGAGGTATTTTTTTATATTACTTTTTGAAAATATTTTAATATAAATAAGTTGGAGATTATTAATAATAATAAATAGTAATTTTTAAACATTTAACATTTATGATATACACCATTCCAAGCATTTTAACATATATTACTTCATTTAATTTTTATATGAATCTAAGGAGGTAAGTACTGTTAATATCCCCATTTTATAGATGAGGGAAATGAAACAGAGAGGGATTAAGTAACTTGCCCTGTGTGTTGTATACTAGCAAGTGACAGCTGAATTTGAACTCAGATGATCTGTTCAGGTAATATAAAAATGAATAAGATATGATTCTATTTTCAAAGAATTTATAATCCAATTAGAGTTGACAAGTATATAGATTGATTTATGATATAGAATACAGGGAGGTCTGACAATTAAGTTTGGGAACTCATCCTAGGAAAAGTTGTACATTCCTCATTGCTGAGTAGCACTGTAGTCACTTTTGAAGTACTCCCCCTGGGAAACACCTGGTGCCAGAACGTAGTCCACCCTTGAAAACAATTTTGATACTCTTTTTCTGGAATGACTATCAGAGCTATCATTATATTACCTGTAATTTCCTTAATGTCATCAAACTATCTTCATTATTTCCTTTATCTTCAGGTAAAGAAAAAAGTCATTGAGGGGCAGTCAGGTGAGTAGGGAGGGTGTTCTATTACAGTTATTTGTTTACTGACAAAGAAACTCCTTTACATCAACAGTGCCTTGTGCTGGTGCATTGTCATGATCTAAGAGCCATGAGTTGGCATAAAAGTTCAGGTTGCTTTTGTCTAACTTTTTCATGCAGCCTTTTTAGCATTTCCAAATAGTCACCTTGGTTAGCTCTTTGCCCAGATGGTACAAATTCATAATGAACAATCCTTTTGATAACAAAAGAGGTTAATAACATCATTTTGACTCTTAATTTGGACTGATGGAATTTTTTTGGTCATGGAGAATTGCCACTGATGCTTTGTTTTGGGGTTGTATTAGAATACCCACATGTTTCATCGTCTATAATGACATGGCCTAAAACATCATCTGGCCTCTCTAAAATGTCTTGGCAAACTTCAACTGTTCTTTGCTTTTGTTCATCGGTGAGCTCCTTCAGGACCATTTTTGTACACTTTTTTTTTTTTTTTTTTTTTTTGAGACAGAGCCTCAAGCTATCCCCCTGGGTAGAGTGCCGTGGCATTATAGCTCACAGCAACCTCCAACTCCTGGGCTCAAGCGAGTCTCCTGCCTCCGCCTCCCAAGTAGCTGGGACCACAGGCGCCCGCCACAACACCTGGCTATTTTTTGGTTGCAGCCGTCGTTGTTTGGCGGGTCCGGGCTGGGGATTCGAACCCGCCACCTTAGGTGTATGTGGCTGGCGCCTTAGCCGGTTGAGCTATAGGCGCCGAGCCTGTACACATTTTCTTATGCCAAGATTGTCTGTTAAGATCTTTCTGTTTCTCCATTGATACTTGGTCTGCTATGCTGAGTCTCATAGTCAGCTGATGATTTTGATGCACAACTTGATGAACTTTTGCTATGTTTTCATCAGTTCTGCTCATTACTGGCTGCCCTGACTTGTCTTTATCACTGACGCTTTCTCTTCCCTCAGAAAAACATTTAATCCATTTGTATACTGCCACTTTCTTCAGGGCATTATCCTGATAAACTTGGACTAGCATACACTGGATTTCACTCTTGCCAGGTTTAACAAGAAATTGAATGTGTGTTTGTGGCTCTGATTCACATTTCAACATCTTCATGATGGCATACGAGAGCATTCAGCAACAATAATGAACACAACACAGTAAGACATGGCCACCTGTCGACGCGAACATAACTGTGAGATGCTGAAATACCAAAGTTAGGAAACCTTACCAACTTGTTTGTACAGTGTTGCCAATGTAAATGCAAGGTGGCAAGTTTGCAAACTTAGTTGTCAGATCTCTGTAAGTTTAGGAACATTAAATGATAGGTTTATCTACTTGAGAGAATCAGGAAGGACTTCTTAAGGAAGTAGCATTGTGGTACTAGAAGAAAATACAAGTTCAGTTTTGAATCTCGTGGTGGAAGTATTTGAAATGCAAACGGAGGCTTAATGAACTTTATTCAGTAGGCAGAGAACATTAAGCTATTAGCCCAAAGCTAGTAAATATTTTTGCATTAATGTACACAGTTATGATTTAGTAAAAAAATTGTTAAGAGAAAAAAATATAATAAATATTTTTAATAACTGGTTGCCAGCCAGAATTTAAACCTAAATCTAAGGCCAGAGCTGACTTAGATCTACTGTAGCTTTTCTAGATGCTAGTTCTTTGTTCCCATAATCAGTGATCAAGACTTGTTGACTCTTCCTTTGAAACATTTTTAATTCATTAGTTCCATGCATTTGGTTCACATTTATGGCAGTGGAATTCTAGTCTTTATTCCACATCTGCCTGATTCTCATGCTGTAAACTGTGGACTAGTCTCTTTCAATATCTTCCCCCTGTTATCATTCTGTTTTTCTTTTCTTCACTTTGCAAAATAAGGAGTATATTTTAATTTTATTATTAACTGGGATAATTTTAAATGTGATTACTCTCACATTACAATTCCAAAGAAGTACTTTTATCATATAACAACTGCAGAATTTTAGAATATCAAAGATGTAAGCTTTAAAAAAAAAAAAAACCTAGTGGTTAAAATGCATGCTTTTTATGCATTCATATAAAACCAGAAAAATATTCAGAAGTATCAGAACTCAGGTACAAAGGAAAAGAAAACATAGTCCATCCTTAATGGAGTTTATAGTTAGGCGTGGATTGCAAATAAACACAGTATACTGTGGTAAGTACTGTAATGAGACATAATACAGAGCTCTGTAAGCACACATATGAAAATACCAAGCCCTGCCTTAAGGGATTGAGACAGCTTTCTCTGAAGAATTGACAGCTAATTTAAGATGAAGAGGAATTATCCAGATAAAGTGCACAGTGGAGAACAGGATGGGGAGACTTGGCGACAACTGCATAGAGGTTGGAGGCATGGGTTAGGAGATGAGGGAAATTGTAGCAAGCTTTGGGAATCTCAGGTAATTAGTTGTGGAGTAAAAATTCTCTCTGAAGGAGGTGGGTATGTTGGAGGAAGAAGCTGAAGAATGAATAGTGTTCAAGCCATCTGTGGCATCATAAAGCATGTTTGAGAATCTCCTTTCCTCCAGAAAACCTGCCTTGCACTTTGTGCCATGACTTTTCTTTCTTTTCTTTTTTCAAGAAAGCCTTAGCATATTATTTTAGTCAGACTCAAACCTCATATTTTGTAGTTTGTCCCAAGTTCTTTCCTACTTAGGAAAATTTCCCAAAGCATGTCAACTTTTTTTCTGAAAACATAGCTCTTTTCATTTCTACTATTCATTTTCCAGGTAATTCTTTTTTTCCTTAACTCTTTTGTTAACTTTATTACTCTACAGTTTTCATTACTCCAAATATAGATTATCCCGCTATTCTGTCATGGATGGATAAATTCATGGCAATTAATTGATCAATATTTGAAATTTAATGATTAAACTATTTTAAACCAATAAAATAAAGCATAATTATCTAGGACCAAATTGAGGTCTGTCTTATGGATCAACAGTTTTAAAATTCTAAAAATTTTTTTTCTTTGTTTAAATTAAAGACACACTTGAAGTACTTTTGGGAAGTATGTATTTTGAACGTAAAATGATCTTGTGAAAACCAACCTTATATTGACTATTTGAGAAGTCAGAGATTTGGCAATACTTGTTGAAAACCAGAAAATTTGTAGACAACCTATTTTTACATTTTCAATATGGTTGAAATTTAATACATTCTTAGTTTTGCAAATGTAATGCATGATTAATTTAATCCTGATATATTGAAATAGCCAGTATATTGAAAATAATATGTTTTAGTATGTTCTTTAAATATTGGGATTTCACATAAACAGTAATTTTTTTGTCATAATTTGAGAACCATCTGGAATTATGTATACATATTATGAATGGACTAATTTTTAAATTGCTGGAGCTATGACTTCTGGTTAAAAATAATTTTGTTTTTCACTCCAAAGAAAACCTTATCCTTAATGTTTTCCTCTTATTTGGCATATGTGTTATTTTATGAAACTAAAGGGTAATGTAAGTATTTTTAGAATAGGTTTTTTTAAATGCAGTACGTGTTGAAGATTAGAAAACATGTAGTATATGTAAGACTTTTATAAAGGCTTGTGTAATCTTTACTGGAAAACATAATTTATCCACAATGTAAAAGCAAAAGAAGAAATAACAGTTTAACTATTTCAACTGCCTATTGAGACTTGAAGAAATGGGTACTAAAAGTAGGTAAAAGCTGGGAACTGACATGGGTAGCACAGGTATGGGGTTAAAAAAGATGTGAAGTTTAAGAGGACAACCAAAGTCAAAAACTATAAAGAGTAATCAGTGTGGAAAAGGAAGAATAAGTTTTTCCAGGTAAGCTCTTTATAGACCATTTTTTTTCCTATCCTGGTTCCTAAGGAAAAGGTTTATTCAACCAGTGTATAAAATGCACAAAGACAAAGGGGTGGTGGTCAGGGTGGGGATATGAAAGATAATTGTTTTAATGACAAATACAGCTAATTGGGCCTTCTGGTTGGAAACACAGTTGGTGAATAAGAGAAGTACAGGTAAGTCAGAGGCTTTGCGATAATGGTAAATGATTTGTAATGATCATTGTGGTAATTTCATTACCTTTATTTCTTTCTGAAATTGTGTTGTGTATCTTTTTTTCTCTACTTTCTTCCCTTGCCCTTCTAGAGGCTCTCCATATAGAGAATCTCCTATGGGTCATTTTGAAAGCTATGGAGGGACCCCCTTTTTCCAAGCTCAGAAGATGTTTATAGATGTACCAGAAAATACAGTGATACTGGATGAGATGACCCTTCGGCACATGGTTCAGGATTGCACTGCTGTAAAAACTCAGTTACTCAAACTGAAACGTCTCTTGCATCAAGTGAGTACATAATGAACATTTCCAGCTCTAATATTTTGAATTGCAAAGTGTATTGACTTTACTTGTTTTAAAAAAAATAAAGTTACTTAGGTTTCTCATGTCTATTTAGATTTCTGTAGAAATAATGCTTGTGATACAAATTTGCTAGGAAAGAATTACCCATGGGATTTTGCTTGATGGTCTCAATAGACAGTTCCTGGCATGTATGAACTATAGTATATTTGGTAAGCCAATTTCTCTGCTTTTATTTCCTCATTTTCATATTATCTACACTGTAAGATTGTCAAGAGAATTAGAAATAGTAGTTGTAAATTGAGTAATCTAATACCTGAAACATAGTAGGCATTAAGTATTCAGTGGCTGCTGCTATAATTTCAGCTAAGTGGTAAATAAGAACAGCAGTTTTGCTTGAGTAAATGATACTTGTAGAATTTAATTTTTGTTTAGAATCTTTAAGTTTAATCTTCTCCTGTCTGTCTATTATCTGTTTATTAGCGAAAACCTAGACTTGTAATAGGGATGTCACTTGTTGAAAGCCAGTAGAATGAGTTGATGATGATGTTACAACTGGCTTCTGAGTCAATAATACTTTCTTTGTTTAAGCATTTAGTTAGCACTTATAGACAAGGTCAGATGTGTAGCAGAAAACCAGGGAATAAATATTAATTCTAAATTGTGGATACTTTTTGTTTTGTTTTATATCTGTGTTTGTATTTTGTATAGTAGCCAAATTTAACTTAAAACTGTGATTGAGAAAGAGCACTCTGCCTTTTCTCTGTTGCTCAGTTTCCTTCCTCAACACTTTTCTAAGGGTTATGTGTTTTAGTTTCATATGAACAGGGACCAAATTATAGAATTTCTGGTGGCCATCAAAGCCAGCCTCATTGTATGTGCCCAGGAAAGATTAGTTGAAGTGAAATTTGGCACTTGTGTTAGTAATGATGGTTAGTTTAACTATAAGTTGTTTTATATCGTTTGGTTATGGATTTTCTGGACTAATGTTTTTGTGACTATTTACTTTTTGAAAAGAAACTTTACTGTGCTAAGGCTAGGAGGAAGAGTAGAGAATACTTTGAATCTGGGAATGCTGGACTCCTTTTGAAACAAACAGATTCCATGTTTGAAACATGCCATCATGGAGTTTACAACTTAGTTTAACTCTAAGTAGGAGATAGACTTTGATGTATAGAGTTTCTCTGCTGGCTGGTCTGGTGAGATTTTCTGAACAGGAGCTTCAATGTCAAAGGAAAGAAGAAGTAGGAAAGAGTGAGAAATAGCTAAGATAGGTTAAATGTCTACTGTGAGCCTCGTCACTATACTAGCTATATTCTGGAACCTTTTTTGCGTATGGGTGTGTTGCCCTGAATCATGAAACATGTTTAAATGTCAGCTAATGAGACCGGACCACCTCTAATAATGAGAGAAGGAACATAATTTAGGCAAAAGTAGTTAATTGGTAACCAATAATAAGTCCCAAAAAGATGAAAGTGGTACTTTTGAGGTATTTTATATAAAGTAAATTTCTTTTTTTTTTTTTTTTTTTGAGACAGAGCCTCAAGCTGTCGCCCTGGGTAAAGTGCCATTACATCACAGCTCACAGCAAACTCCAACTCCTGGGCTTAAGTGATTCTCTTGCCTCAGCTTCCCAAGTAGCTGGAATTATAGACGCCCGCCACAACACCTGGCCATTTTTTGGTTGCAGTTGTCCTAGTTGTTTTGGCAGGCCTGGGCTGGATTCAAACCCACCAATTCTGGTATATGTGGCTGGCGCCTTAGCCACTTGAGCCACAGGTGCCAAGCCATAAAGTAAATTTCTTAATGGTTCTTTTCTTTTATTATGGCCTTTGAAATTTTATGTAATACATATTCCTCAAATTGGCTCTACTTTAAAAATTATAGAAGAAAATTGCAGAATCTTTTTAGGCGATATTTAAGGTTTACCAAACACTGATAGAAGTTAAAAGTTGAATGAGTCTAAGATTTTATATAACTGCCTCTTTTAATATTTTACTTTTTAAAAAAAAATTTTACTAAAATTAAATTAATTTTTTTTACTAGATTAAAAATAAATCAATGTGATACATGGTTTTAAAATAATTTACATACTATCCAAAGGCTTAATGAAAAAATAGTATTTCCAGCCCCTTCCCCACCTCAGTCAGTCTGTTCTAATCTGAACAGGTTGCTATCCAAAGCGTCTCTAGAGGTATTATGCAGGGACTTCCTTTGCCACAATCCAGGATTGGATCCACTATTTCCTGGACAGCTTATCTTCATTTTCTCTAGTTACCTATCTCATTTTTGTGTAGTATATCCTTAATTTACTTTCCAAGAAAGGACAAATGGATGACAAACTTTTAAAATTAGTGCGTTACTGAAAATCTTTTTATTCTGTCACATTTTATTTATATTAATACTTTGGCTAGTAATGAATAGTTTGGCTGGCATGGAAGAGAGTTTCCCTTTAGAAATCTGAAGAGATTATTTTTCTAGGTTCTTGGTTAGAAATTGGGAAACTTACTATATTCTGATCATTTTAAAATTGTATTCTGCCTGTTTTTGTCTTGCTGGGAGACTTTTAATCTTTTATTTCTAGCATTCTTCAGTTTCACAGTGATGACCTGGGATTTGAGTTTTGTTGTAGTTGGTTGGTTGGTTTTCACTTGATATCTTGGCAGTCAGTAGCTTTTTGGAGATCATTGTAATGTGGAATTTTCTTATTTCTGTGACTGTTTCCTTTCCCTTATTTTCTCTTTTATCTTTTTGGAATTTTTAATAACCAGAATCTAGAACTTCAGAATTGAATCTGTTACCATTTTAAATTTCTCTTTCATATTTTCTTCCTTCTTTTGGTTTGGTTGTTTTCTAGTATATTTTCTCAACTTTATATTCCAGAATGCATGCTCTCTCTTTTTTTGGAGAGAGAATCTCACTCTGTTACTTAGGCTAGAGTGCCATGGCCTCAGTCTAGCTCATAGCAACTTTAGAATCCTAGACTCAAGGGATCCTCCTGCCTCAGCCTCCCAGAGTAGCTGGGACTACAGGAGTCTGCCACAATGCCTGGCTGAGTTTTCTGTTTTTAGTAGAGATGGGAGTCCCATTCTTGCTCAGGATAGTCTGGAACTCCTAAACACAAGCAGTTCTCCTGCCTTAGCCTCCCAGAGTGCTAGGATTATAGGTGTGAGCCACCGCACCTGGCCCAGCTCTCTTTCTTTAACTGTTTATCTTTGGCAATCTTGTTTGCAGTTTCCATGACTGTTTATTATAGTATATAATTTATTGTTAATAAATAATTATAATTATATTATATAATTTATTATTAATATATAATTTGTTATATTATTGTTTTTTCGGGAATTACAATTTTTCTTTTGCTTTGGATCTAACAAGTGAAAAATTAGTATTAAGCAGAGAGTTTGTTTTGTGTTGTTAAGAATTCTGGTTCCAGGCTCGGTGCCTATAGCTCAACCGGCTAAGGCGCCAGCCACGTACACCTAAGGTGGCGGGTTCGAATCCCCAGCCCGG
>NW_003852403.1:1876961-1893923 GCF_000181295.1 Otolemur garnettii | reverse complement strand
TCTCTTTTTAAATGGTCACTCTTTTGAAATACTTCTTCAAATTTATCCTTTTTTTGTTTATTAATGTTTAAGGATAAGAAAGTAAACAGTTAATTGAGGACTCTTTGTATGTGGCCTGGGCTTGTCAAGTGGCCAGCAAGTTCATTTTACAATGATGGGTGTAAGTAGAGACCCTCAACATCCATTAAGTGAAGGACTTTTCCTTCTGAGGTGCTTGTAGTTTCTCTAGAGAAGAAACCTCTGATTTTTTTTTTTTTTGCTGAAAATAAAAGTAGAGGCCTGAAAGTGTGTTCATTTCCTTATGCAGATTTTAATTTCCACATTTTTATTTAACTTCCATGTTTTTAACTTTAAGAGTTCATAGACTTATCTTTTTCTGTATCTGTCAAACAGGTGAGAGAAGAGGGAGGGACTGGACCAATTCATAAGGTTGAATGTTATGTGGGAAAAGTAGTAATACAGTGGGGGAAAGGTAGCAATGATACATAAAGAAATGCAAGGACAACTAGCTGCAGGGTAGTTGGAGTTTTTAATTGGATATTGGTTTGGATTGATAAGCTATCTCCATAGATGGCATTTTGGGTTATTTGGGGGAAATGTGAACATGGCCTATATTTTAGAGGAGATAAAAATTTACTTAAATGGAAGGGCAGAGATTATTGACTGAACAAAAGCAGGTTATAGAGCAGTATGTACATTATGATCATTTATCTGTGTATATACAGTATATATCTACATCTGTATCTCTCCAGACGGATATGCACTAAGGTGTTAATAGTGATGGTATTTGGATGCTGAGATTGTGATTTTTTGGGGTATATGATTTATTTTAGTCTATTTTGATTTTTTACAAACACATTTAGTGTTTCTGAAAAAATAAAAGTTTTTTTTCTAAGTATATACCCTACTTAAAGATCAGTTAATAATTGGATATGGTTAAAACATAGGGTGCTAGAGAAGAGATAGGAATGGTAGGTAGGCTATGGGTAGATTTTCGAGGGCCCATATGCCACAAAAGTTGCTGGGGCATTATTATCTTGGTGGTAGTAAGCCAGGTGTGTGACTTGGCCAAATTGGTATTTGAAAGATTTCTTTTTCAAATTAATATGAGTTAACAAATTTTCAGGTTACACTGTTCTCACTTCCAAGATAAAAGTTCAAGTTGTAGAAGAACCTTTCACCCAGGGGCGTGCTAAACTGCTACGTGCTAAACTGCTAAACACCCTCACTTTGTGCACATTAGGTGCAGGGATAGCCATCAGGTATGTAGATATTCAGCTTTAGTAAATGTTGAAAAACAGTTTTCTAAAGTAGTTATGATACCCACCCATCTTTTTCTTTTCTCATTTCTTTTCCCTGTTTGCTCTTTTTATTATATTATCACATTCAGCACCTATTTTGATCTTGCAGTAGGAAATGAAAAAGAATCCAAGGTGGAGTAATGGAGAAGGATGATGTTATCTTTCTCTGACATTTTATTTGGGTTGCAGAATATTTGCCCCATGTGACTTATTCCCTGTCTGCTTCAGGATGCTTGTTTTGAGGATAAAAATAAAGGTGTTTATAAGAGTGTTTTATGAACTATCAAGTATGATATACAAATGTTTTGTTGCATTATTCCTTCTCACCTCTAATGTTGACACTAAAACCAATATTTTTTTTCTCCTTACATATTTATCCTGTCTCTCTCTCCCTCTGTGTGTGTGTGTGTGTGTGGGTGGGTGGGTGCATATGCGCGTGCGTCCGTGCATGCTGTAGTGGTAGGTAGATAGAATTTTGGAAGCAATGAGTGTTCTAGAGTTAAGAGCTGCTGAGTGAATGATTGCCACATGGCAGCACAGAACTACAGAAAAGCCAGAACATTCATGTTCCTTTATCCTCACACTTTTCCATCACACCAGGAAGAAGAGTTCATATTATATTCATAAAAAGAACATACACAGATACAGTTTAATGAACGTGTGAACCAGCTTTTTCCTCACCAGTGTAGTTAAGAAATCAGACAGTAATCTCCCTTCCAGAATAAGTAATCCATTTCCAGAATCTAGAGTTTTCCTTTGTTTTTCCTCTAAGTTTTACCATACCATCTTTGATAGTATCCTTATGAATATTAAGTTTGCCTCTTTAAACTTTACATAAATGAAGTTATACTGTATTTTCCTGTGACTTCTTTAATTCAGCATTTTCTTTAATGTTCATATTACGTTTAGCTCTACTTCATTGATTTTTGTTTCTCTATTGATGTTTCATTTTTTGAACAAACCATAATATCTTTGTCTGTTTCACTCTTGATATCCATTTTGTTTCCAAGTTGTTTTGCTCTGTCAAACACTATTGCTATGAACATTGTCTTAGGCACACCCATGTGAGGCACTCCTCTGGAGTCTCTGATTAGAAGTGGAATTTTTGAGTCATGAAGAGTGGAAATATTCTACTTTAGAAGTAACACACTGTTTTCCAGAGTTGTTTAATCTCTTTTATTCCTCTTATGTAGTAAATGTTATTTTCCATTGTTTCACATATGTGCAAATTTAATATTATCCAACTTCTTAATTTTTGTCATGTGAAAAGAATATAGTGACATTTAATTGCGGTTTTAATTTGTATTGCCCTGACTTCTAATAAAGTCAAATCTCTTTATGTGTCTATGGAATGTTTATTGTCTTGTGTTTGTCATCCATGTATGTGTGTGAGAGAAAGAGATTGACTTAGAGTTTTTCTCATGTTCTAGATGTAAGTACTTTGTTGGTTATGTGTCACATTTTCTTCTATTATATGGACTGCTTTTTTACTTTCTGTTATCCTTTGATGAACAAAAGTTCTTAGTTCTAATGTAGTTCAATTTATCCGATTTTTTTCTTTGCGGTTTTTTTTTGAAATTCTTACTTAAGAAATCTTTCCTTGGGCCTGTGGTTCAAGTGGCTAAGGTGCCAGCCACATATACCTAAGGTGGTGGGTTCAAATCCAGCCCGGGCCTGCCAAACAACAATGATGGCTGCAACCAAAAATATAGCTGGGCATTGTGGTGGGCACCTGTGGTCCCAGCTACTTGGGAGGCTGAGGCAGGAGACTCGCTTGAGCCCAGGAGTTGGAGGTTGCTGTGAGCTGTGATGCCACAGTACTCTACCCAGGGGGATAGCTTGAGGCTCTGTCTCAAAAAAAAGAAAAAGAAATCTTTCCTTGTTCTAGGGTCCTACAAATATTCTGTTATTCTTTTCAAAAAAAATTAAGAGTTTTGATTATCATAATTAAATGTCAGCTATCTTAGAATTGATTTTGGTGTATAGAAGGTAGGAAGTAGAGATCTCCTTTTATTTCTTTACATTTGGACAATCAGTGGGTTCAGGAGTAAAAGTAAGGAGTTTGTTTTTTATTCTCTGATATGCAATTCCTGCTCTTAAAAAACCTAGACCTGTCTGTTATACATAACACTATCCCAGCATCAAATTATATATTCTGACTGTTGCTTAATATTACATTATCATGATTTCTTATATTACTCTTCAAAAGTGTCTCAACTATTCTTAGTATTTTGCTTTTCCATAAAATTTTGGGATCATTTTGTTGAGTTCCATTAAAAACTTGTAGTAGTTTGATGAAAATAGCTAAACAACAGATTGAGTTCAGGGAGAATTTGATGCCTTACAGTAGACTTCCTATACAAGGACAAGGCATAGCTCATTGGTTTAGTTTTTAAAAGTTTTATAATTTTTCCCATCACAGGTTTATGCAGTTTTTTAGATTCATTTCTAGTACTGAATGTTTTTGTTGCTATTGTGTGTGTATGTGTTGTTGTTTTCTAATGGATTGTTGGTGTATTGCTTTTGTAGCTAGCAAGCTTGATACAATTATTATTAGTTACAGTAACTTTCTATTGAGTTTTTGGGAGAAATTTTTAATGCAGGTAAGCATATCATCTGCAATAATGACAATTATGTTTTTCCTTTACAAAGTTTATATTTTTCCTTGTCATATGTGTTGGCTAGGTACTTGAGTAAAGTATTAAATTCTTCCTGTCTTACTCCCAAACTTAACAGGAATACTTTCAGTGTTTGACTGTATGTCTCCTGTATCTTTTTTTGTGGATAACCTTTATGATATGAGAAAATTATTTTTATTTTATTTTATTTTTCTTTTCTTTTTTTTTTTGAGACAGAGCCTCAGGCTGTCCCCCTGGGTAGAGTGCTGTGGCATCACAGCTCACAGCAACCTCCAACTCCTGGGCTTAAGTGAGTCTCCTACCTCTGTCTCCCAAGTAGCTGGGACCACAGGCGCCAGACACAATGCCTGACTATTTTTTGGTTGCAGCCATCATTGTTGTTTGGCAGGCCCAGGCTGGATTTGAACGCGCCACCTTAGGTGTATGTGGCTGGCACCTTAGCCACTTGAGCCACAGACGCTGAGGCTATTTTATTTTTCAATATTAAAAAAATTTTTTTTGGAAGTGTTCTTATTCTTACAAGATTTTCAAATGCTTTTTTATGTTTAAATAACCTTTTTTTCTTTTCTTTTTTTTTTTGGCCACAGCTGGGTTTGAACCCGCCACCTCCGGCATATGGGGTTGGTACCCTACTCCTTTGAGCCATGGGTACTGCCCTAACCTTTTTTTCTTTTCTTTTTTTTTTTTTTTTTTTGAGATAGAGCCTCAAGCTATTCCCCTGGGTAGAGTGCTGTGGCATCACAGCTCGTGGCATCACAGCTCTTGGCAACCTCCAACTCCTGGGCTCAACCTTTTTTTCTTAAAGTACACCTGATAATAAGTTGTCTGCTGAAGTGCATTATTTGTATATTTCCTATAAATAACGATATTCTCCATCACTACTATTTAGTCATTAAAATGAGGAAATCAACATCATTATGTTAGTACCATTAGGGACTGCTTTGGTTTTGCCATTTATCCCTATAAAATTTTTTATAGCAAAAAGATCTACTTCAGGATCACATATTGGATTTAGTTGTCATGTCTCTGTAATTTTCTTCATTCTGTGATAGTTGCTCAGTTTTCCCTGGACTTTGATGACCCTGACACTGTTTACTATTAGAGGCCAGTTACTCTGAAGAATGTCTGTTAGTTTAAATTGGTCTAGTATCACAGCATGATTGGATTTGGAATTTGTACTTTTTTTTTTTTTTTGAGACAGAGCCTCAAGCTGTCACCCTGGGTAGAGTGCTGTAGCATCACAGCTCACAGCAACCTCTATCTCCTGGGCTCAAGCAATTCTCCTGCCTCTGCCTCCCAAGTAGCTGGGACTACAGGTGCCTGCCACAATACCTGGCTATTTTTTGGTTGCAGCCATCATTGTTGTTTGTCTGGCCCTGGCTGGATTTGAACCCGCCAGCTCAGGTGTATGTGGCTGGTGCGTTAGCCGCTTGAGCCATAGTCGCTGAGCTGGAATTTGTACTTTTGAAAGAAGTGTCACAGGAGCAACACTGTGTTGTTCTCGTTACATCCCATCACACGGCACATTATTTTGGTTTGTTCTGTTAGTGATATTAACTTTTATTACTTGATATCTGATGATTACGTGTAATGTGGTAGGCTTCGCCACTATAAAATTACTCTTTGTCTCTTCAGAATTAGTATTTTATAAGGAGGAATTTTGAAACTGTATAAATACCTCATTCCTTGTCAAATTTCCAGTTTATTCAGTGATTTATTTATAATAGTATGTGCTCATTGCTTATTTTATTCAGTTAGTCATACTCAATTAACACAATTTATTTTGCTGCTCATACTATCTGTGATTTGGCTGTTAATAATTCAGGCTGGCTTTTATGTCCTTTTGACTTACTTTTATCATTCTTTGAGCATTTACTTGCTTTTTGGCAATACAAGATGTCCCAGACTTATTTAGTATTTTATGTGTCACAACCATAAATGATAGAAACCATCATTTTTTTCAAGGAGGTTTGGATTTCTTGTAGTGGAAAGAAATGGTACTTAAAAGCCAGGAACTTGCGATTAGGTATGCATATTGATGGTTGAGTGTCAGTGCCTTTAAGCCCTCTCAGGATTTGTATGTCTTTGTGTGTGTGTGTGTGTGTGTATATATATATTTGGAATGTTTATATACATTCTTATGACTGTATTTATCTGTATGGAAAACTGTGAGTTCATAGCTATAACTTTAATTCTAATCTAAGTGTAGCATTTTTTTTTTCTTTTTGCATTTATAACCTCCTTTTCTGACAGTGAGAAAACCAGTTTCTATTTTTCTTAATACATTTACTTATTTGGTTAATCCTCCTATATGTAACCGATTTCATCCTTCAGCTGTTCCCCCCTCCTCTGTGTCATTCCTCTCCATAACCTACTTGGCTTTGTTAACTTGTTCTGGGCTATGTATATTTGAGGTTGTCCTTCGTAACCTGCTAAGATTCTGAACCCCATGCCTGGCCACCCTCACTCTTTTGTATGTAATTTCCTCATAGTACACAGGCTCTGACTTCTTTCCACCCCCTGTGTGCTGATACCCTATTCCAGTCTTCTGCTCTGTGTGGATTCCTCTTTACTTTGCCTAGGCTCTGATCCTGATATGTATGTCACTTGAGCCCACACATAGGCACCTTGCCCCACTTGGGTCTGATAGATGGCACTGGGCCTTTTCCTCATTTTCCTGCTTGGGCTCTGGCAGCCCTTGCCAAGCCCTCCCATCTGTGGATGCCCTCTTCACTCTGGACTCTGACAGATGAAGCCAGGCTTCCAGTTATGTGCATATGTCTTCTTCTCAAGCTTGCTCTGGTATCAGGCTGTTCTGTCAACACCTTATGGATGCTTTTTGTACTCTTTTTGGGAGTTGACACACAGTAGTAAGCTGCCATCACCCCCTCCCCCACAGACATGTGCTTTTTGACCTGTTTGGGCTCTGAAACCCCTTGCAGGATGGTCTTTTTGGATAGATACCGATCTTGCTGTGTCTTACCTAATGGCTTGTTCAGGAAGGAGAAGGAAGATACAGAGGAGAATAGATAAAAAAAAAGTTTTATTGACTTTATTGAAGTAGAATTTGCATTTTAAAAAGGGTACCCGTTTTTAGTATACAGTTTGAGTTTAGATGAATGTATGCAGTTGTGCTATTGCAACCACAGTAAAGATATATAGAGCATATATCTTTCTCAAGGATCACTACTCTATTTTCTATTACTAAAGTTTTGTCTTTCCTAGAATTTCATCTACATAGTATACGGAACAATCTGATATGTATTGTTTTTGTTTCTCAATTTTGTTTAATGTCTTAATGGTTTCAACATTCATTTGTATTTTGCAAGTATCATAGTTCATCCCTTTTGTTGTTGAATAGCATTCCGTTCTACATATATGTAGTGCAATTTTACTTTTACCCATTTACCTGTTGATGGACATTTGAGTTGTTTTCAGTGATGGGATAATTGAGATAATGCTGAATCTCTGGGTGTTAATGTAAAAGTCAATAGGAATAAGTGTAATTTCAAAAAATCAGACTAGACAATTTTAAGGTGGAAATTTGGGTTCAAACTATGTTATACAAGTTACTTAAACTCTCTGTGCCTCTGTTTCCTCATCAAAGATAATAGATATGATAGTAGTACCTATCTCAGGACTGTTGTGAAGACTACACATGGTAGTTCAGATAAAATGCTAAGCACAGTGCCTTATACTTATAAAGCAATTAATACACGTTAGCTATCATATTAATAATAGTAATGACAATAATAGTGTGAAAATCAAAGGTTTTTTTAAAATTTTCTTTTTGTATTCCATTTATTTATTTTTTATTGAGACAGAGTCTCACTTTGTGGCTCTCTGCAGAGTGCCATGGCATCATAGCTCACAGCAACCTCTAACTCTTGGACTTAAGCGATTCTCTTGCCTCAGCCTCCCAAGTAACTGGGACTACAGGTGTCTGCCACAATGATTGACTTTTTTTTGGTAGAGACAGGGTCTCTGGCTCTGGGCTCAGGCTGGTCTCCAACCTCTGAGCTCAAGGCACACCTGCCTCGGCCTCCCAGAGTGCTAGGATTACACGTATAAAGCCACCATCCCCGGCCAAGTCAAAGGGTTTTTTTTTGCTGTTTTTGGATGGGGCTGGGTTTGAACCCACCACTTCTGGCATATGGGGCTTGTGCTCTACTCCTTTGAGCCACAGGCGCCACCCCAAGTCAAAGGTTTTTGATTACTTAGAATTTTATGTAGTATAGCCCAGAAAGCTACTTTGATTAACTTCAGTATCTGTCTTTATTTAGTTATTGCCATTCTGTCATTAAGTATATTGTATTAAGTGCTTATTGGGTGCAGGATTATTCTAGTAATGAGGATAAAAACAAAGAAGACATAATTCTTGTCTTGTACTCAGTGCATTGTTCTTTAAACTCTTGGATAAACTGGTTAGTGGGTCTTGAAATGAATTTTATTCATCATGACTGGAATTTTCAGTATAAAACTACCAGAGGACATCACATGTAGTAAGGACAAATACTTTTCTATAAAACTTTTTAATGAGGGTAATGTATGTAAATCTCTATATGTGCATGGACTTATTCATGCACACATACATATTTATGCATACATGTACTTAGCTGTAATATAAGATGTATTTCTTTTTCTTTTTCTTTTTTTTTTTTTTTTTGAGACAGAGCCTCAAGCTATCCCCCTGGGTAGCATGCAGTAGCATCACAGGTCACAGCAACCTCCAGCTCCTGGGCTCAAGCGAGTCTCCTGCCTCTGCCTCCCAATAAGATGTATTTCTTATTGTGGGTCATGGTCCAACCAAAACATTTGTTCAGATAGACAAACAGTGCTGTACTCAAGACTCCAAGGCAAATAAATCAGAGCTGGGATTTAAATAGTACAATGAAATTATAATTGCATCAATAAAACATTAAATTATCAATCAATTTACTGAGTGCTCCTTGTAATACTTTATGAAAAAAAGTGAGAAACTTTATGGAAAAGATTTATTTTCTATAGGAGGCTAAATATTATAAACATTAATTCATGGATATTAATGTATTAATCAAGACAGCTAGTGTGTAGTCTAGGAGGACATACAAATAATTACAAGAATGATGTGTTTATATAGGGTAACAAATTATGTGTTATACAAAGATTGTATAAGTTAAAATCTGAGCATATGGTGTATATCTATAGTTCTTTCACAGAACATTTATAGATTTAATACATTTTCAGCCAAAATCATAGTAGCTTTTTTGAGGGATTTATTGAAATGATTCCAATATTGAAAACACTGAAGAGTGTTTGTGTACATTGAGAAAAACAAAAAGGAGGCTGGTGTGATGGCTCATATCTGTAATCCTAGCACTCTGGGAGGCTGATATGGGTGGATTGCTTAAGCTCAGGAGTTCAAGACCAGCAAGAACAAGACCATTATTAATCCATTCATGGGTCAATGGGCACTTGGGCTTCTTCCATGACTTGACAATAATGAATTGGGCTGCAATGAACAATCTGGTGCCAATATCTTTATTGCCAAATGATTTTTGGTCATTTGGATATATACCTAGAAGAAGAATTGCCAGATCAAACAACAGGTCTATGTTTAGAATTACCATGTGTAGTCTTCACAACAGTCCTGAGATAGATACTGTGTTGCTCAGGGTAGAGTACAGTGGATAGTCACAGACACAATCCTGGAAGGGGAGAGAGAGGGGAAAGAAGAGGAATGGAATGATAGAGGGGAGGGTTGGTAGGGGCATCACACCTATGGAGCATATTGCAAGTACAAGTTGGATCTATCAGGTGTAGAGCATAAATGTCTTAATCCTGTAATTGGGTAAAAGTGGTGAAGACTATGTTGTTTAGTAGGATGTAAACATTCCAATTTGTACAAATAATCAACACATTGAATCCTATAATGGCATAAATGTATTTATGATCTATGTACAGATGACTTAATAAAAAAAATGATTCTCCAATCTCAATTTCCTGACTAGTTAGAATATAGACATGGGCTGTATCTGGCACATAGCTGGATATAGAAAGATTTTAAAATAATTGTTCTGGAAAATTTAGTAGTAGTATAGAAGAAATTATCTAGTTTCTTATACTGAACTCAGGTGATATGAAGAGTTGAATATTTTTTAAAAGTCAAAATATAGAAAAATTAAAAGAAGTATAAGGCAATATCTTTAAGTGATGAAATAAACCTATAGGCAGGGGTATCCAGATTCAATGTGTACACATCAGACACTTAGGCTTAATAAAAAATACAGGTAAATAGAAAATATTTGTAAATACTATTTGCTTAGAATATTATAAAAGGTCTGTCTCTATATAATAACATGCTAGTTAATTTGAATGCCAGGTAGTTTTTGTTTGTTTTTTTTTTTTTCAAATTTTAAGATATCTTTTCTCTGATCATCTTTTAGGTTCGCCTCATATCTGAACCACTCATTAAAAATCAGGCTTTATAAGTCTATATTTTTAAAATTCTGTTAAATGTAGCTTGAGTCATTTGATTTTAAATCCCATAGACGAATTACAGTATTACCCCAAAATTGCTTTCAGTGCAAATTCTAGAGACCTTGTGATGTGACATGATTGTTCACCCATATACCTCTGTACATGGGTCATTATGAAACTTTTGAGAGTGGAAAAAAATCAGGAAATGTAAAACCTATAGTGAGGGAAACAAATGAAGCCCTTCCAGCAATACCAATAAGCTGAGCAAGTTGAGACTTGAATAGGTGAATTAGAAAGGATGCTGTCCACTGTGTTTCTTG
Organism: Otolemur garnettii; assembly: GCF_000181295.1. NCBI lineage: Eukaryota > Metazoa > Chordata > Mammalia > Primates > Galagidae > Otolemur > Otolemur garnettii. Next base: position 1,883,204 of record NW_003852403.1, on the reverse strand, counting down.
AAAGTGAAACAGTGGGCCATAATACAGTATTTACAAAACAAAAACTTTTTGAAAGAGAGGAAAACTTCTCTCTCTTTCTGTACTCCCTCTCTTGGGATGCCTCTTGTGATTGTGTTGCAGTATATCTGAAACACAAGGCATCTTTGTTGACATCATTGATGATGCTCGTCAGCAGGGTTGGTCAATGCTGCCAGACTTTTTGTTAATCATTTCAAGTATCCATGTCCATTGCAGCTGCTCTAGAACTCATACGGGCATCCCAATTTTTACAAACTCATGGAAGAACCACCTGGGTAAGATGAGTGTGTTACCGGGTTTTCAAGAACTTAATATGTGAAAGAGTTAAAATGTTAGAACAAAAGTTGACCTTTATGCTATATCAGCAAAGAAAAAAAATAGAAGATGGCTTGGTAGTGGTAATCCTCTATTGCTCTTAGAGGAATGTTTATCCATTTTTAGTAAAATGCTGGTGAGTGCATGAGTATTCTAATTGAATTTGGAATTCAAAAATCCTAACTGGAACCCATAGAAACTGCTATAACACTGTACCTTAGTGAAACAGTTCAGAATTCCTGTACAGTCAGTTAAATATAAATTGTTTTTTTGGTTGTTCAGTTAGCATGGAGTTTTTGTATTATATTCACTCCTATGCATTTATTAAAATATGTTTATAGAAGACACTTAGAACAGTACCCAGTGCTGGCCATTAAGTCCTAGGTCCTTGGTATGTGTAATGGGAAGCATGAATATTGCGTGCATGAAGTTATTTCTTCAGTATTTTTTCTTGACAGCTCTTTTCTTTTTTAATTTTTTTATACTTTTTTTCAGTTTTTAAATTACTATGAGGGTATAAATTTTTAGGTTACATTGTTCTGCTTCCAAGGTGAAGTTCAAGTTGTAGTTGAGCCCTTCACCCAGGGGGCGTGCTGAACACCCTGACATTGTGCACATTAGGTGAGATCCTACCAGTTTCCCTCCTTCCTTCCTCCCTCCCTCCCTTCCACTTCCCTGCCTTCCCCCTTGCTAGAATATATATCTGTTTTATCATTTGTATGGACATGCATTTGTTTATATATTGGTTTCATATTAGTGTTGAGTACATTTGATATTTTTTTCCCCATTCTTGAGATACTTTACTAAGAAGAATGTGTTTCAGCTCCATCCAGGTAGACTTAAAAGATGTAATTTTCAACTTTTCTTGTGGTTGTATAGTACTCCATGGTGTACATATGCCACAGTTTGTTGATCAGTTCCAGGGATGATGAACATTGAGGCTGCTTCCATGACTTGGCAATTATGAATTGAGCTGCAGTAAACATTCTGGTGCACATGTCTTTGTGGTAAAATGATCTTTGTTCTTCTGGGTAGATACCTAGTGATGGAATTGCTGGATCAAATGGAAGGGTGACTTTAGTTCTTTAAGAATTCTCTATACTTGTTTCCATAAAGGTTATATGAGTTTGATATCCCACCAGCAGTATAGAAGTGTTCCTTCTCCCTACATCCATGCCAACATCTGCATATTTGGAACTTTATGATGTGGGCTAATCTCACTGGAGTTAGGTAATATCTTAGAATGGTTTTGGTTTGCATTTCTCTGATAATTAAAGATGAACATTTTTTCAGGATTTGTTGGTCATTTGTCTTCTTTTACTTTTTTATTTATTTATTTTTTGCAGTTTTCGGCCAGTACCTGCCACCTCTGGCATATGGGGCCAGCACCCTACTCCTTTGAGCCACAGGCGCCACCGGCCATTTGTTTTTTTTTTTTGAGTCAGGTGCCTCAAGCTGTCCCCCTGGGTAGAGTGCTGTAGCATCACAGCTCACAGCAACCTCCAACTCCTGGGCTCAAGCGAGTCTCCTGCCTCAGCCTCCCGAGTAGCTGGGACCACAGGCGCCCGCCACAACGCCTGGCTATTTTTTGGTTGCAGCCATCATTGTTGTTTGGTGGGCCAGGGCTAGATTCAAACCTGCCACCTTGGGTGTATATGGCTGGCGCCTTAGCCACTTGAGCCACAGGTGCTAAGCCCATTTGTCTTCTTTAGAGAAGTTCCTGTTCAAGTCTTTTGTCAACTTAGAAATGGAGTTGTTTGCTCTTTTCTTATTGATTGAGTTCTTTGTAGAATCTAGTTATGAGGACTTTGTCAGATTCATAACATGCAAAAATCTCCCATTTTGAAGACTGTTTGCCTTGTTTGTGATATACCCTTAGCTATACAGAAGTGTTTTAGCTTGATCAAATCCCAGTTATTCATTTTTGGTGTTGCTCTAGTTGTCAAGGAGGTCTTCCTTCATGAAGTCTTTTCCCAGGCCAATCTTCAATCACTTTCCTCATACTCTTTTCTCAGGTTTTTATTGTGTCATGTCTTAAATTTAAATCTTTTATCCAATGAAAATCAATTTTTGTCAGTGGTGAGAGGTGCTGGTCCAGTTTCAGACTTCTACATATGGCTAACCAGTTCTCCCAGCATCATTTATTAAAAAGGGATTCTTTTCTTCAGTGCATGCTTTTGTTTAGTTTATCAAAAATCAAATAGCTATATGTAGCTGCATTTTGTGCCAGTACCATGCTGTTTAGATCACCATAGATTTGTGGTATAACCTGAAGTCTGGTAACATGATGCCTCCAGAGTTGTTTGTTTTTCTAAGAATTGTGTTTGCTATTCAGGTTTTTTTGTGGTTCCATATGAAGGGGTTAGGGTTAGGTAGGGTGAGGGTTATTTTTTCAAGTTCTTGAAAGTATGACATTGGTGCTTTGATGTGGATGCATTAAATCTGTAGATTTCTTTGGGTAGAATGGACATTTTAATGATGTTGATTCTGCCTAACCAGGAGGATGGTGTGTTTTTCCATTTGTTAACATCTTTTGCTGTTTCTTTCTTAGGGTTTCATAGTTCTCTTTATAGAGATCTTTCATGTCCTTTCTTAGATAAATTCCCAGCTATTTAAAAGGTATAGAATCTTTTATTTTATTTTCAGCTTCACTGTTACATATAAAGGCTATTAATTTGTGGGTGATGAGTTTGTATCCTGAGACAGTGCTGCTATTCCTTGATTACTTCTAAGAGCTTTGTAGTTGAGTACCTTGGGTTTTCCTGGTATAAGATGTCATCCACAAAGAGCAAGAGTTTGATTGCCTCTGTCCTCATCTGAATACCCTTGATCTCTTTCTCTTTCTTGATTATAATGGCTAGGACTTCTAGTACTATGTTGAATAGCAGTGATAAAAGTGGGCATCCTTGTCTAATTCCAGTTCTGAGTGGAAATCTTTCAGTTTTACTTCATTCCATATGATATTAGTTATAGGTTTGTTGTAGATGGCTTCTGTCAGTTTAAAGTATGTCCCATCTAAGCCTATTTTCTTAATTGTTCTTATCAAAAAAGGATGCTGGATATTGTCAAAAGATGTTTTTGCATCAATTGAGAGAATCATATGGTCTTTGCTTTAGATTTTATTTATGTGGTGGATTACATTTATAGATTTACATATGTTGATCAGCCTTGCATCCTTGGGATAAAACCGATTTGATCATGGTGTATAACTTTTTTAATGTGTCTCTCTATTCTGCATGCTAAGATCTTACTGAATATTTTTGCATCAATATTCATTAATTATAATTTTTGGGTTTTTTAATATCCTTTCCTGGTTTTGGAATTGGTGATATTTGCTTCATAGAATGTGTTTGGGGAGAATTCCTTCCTTCTCCAGGTTTTGGGATAACTTATCAGGTGTCCTCAAACTATGGCCTGTGGGCCATGTGCGGCCTGCCAAGGACATTTATCTGGCCTGCTGGGTGTTTTTGCCGCCGCTGCCTGTCCTGCTTAGCAGCCGACTCATCCCAGGGCCCGTAGTTCGGCCCTCCAATGGTCTGAGGGACAGTGAACTGGCCCACTGCTTAAAAAGTTTGAGGACCCCTGTAAGGCTTATGTAATATAGCAGTGGTTCTCAACCTTCCTAATGCTGCGATGTATTTTCATTGTTACAAGGGAATTGCAACCCACAGGTTGAGAACTGCTGTAACATAGGAACTAGTTCCTCTTTGAAGGTTTGATAGAATTCTGATATGAAGCCATCTGGTCCAGGGCTTTTCTTTTCTGGAAGATTTTGTATTGTTGATGCTATTTCAGTGCTTGATATAGGTCAACTTAAAATTTCTAATTCTTTCTGGTAGAGTGTAGGAAGGTGTCATATTGGTCCATTTCCTCTATATTTTCATATTTTGTGGCATAGAGTTTTTGTAGTAATCATTGAGGATCTTTTATATTTCTATGGTATTTCTCCTTTATCATTTCTGATTAAAGTTATTAGAGATCTTAATTTTCTATTTCTGGTTAGTCTGACTAAGGGTTTATCAATTTTGTTAATCTTTTCAAAGAACCAACATTTTATTTTGCTGATTTTCCAAATGAATTCTCTTGTTTTCAATTTCATTTAATTCTGCTCTGATTCTGGTTATTTCTTTTCTTCTGGTGGGTTTGGAGCTAGATTGTTCTTCCCTTTCCAGTTGCTTAAGAGGCCCCATTAAGTTGTTGACTTACTCTCTTTCTGTTTTCTGAATGAAGGCATCTAATGCTATAAATTTCTCTCTTAGGACTGCCTTTGCAGTATCCCACAGGTTTTGATACCCTGTGGCTTCATTATCATTTTGTTTAAGAAATCTAATGATTTCCTTCTTAATCTCATCTTTGACCTAGCTGTCATTCAGCATAAGGTTATTTCCATGACTTTATTTGGGTACTATTGAGTTGAACTTTTGTTCTGTGATGGTCTGAGAAGATACAAGGAATAATTTCTATTCTTTTGACTTTGTTGAGGTTAGACTTGTATCCTAAGATAAGATCAATTTGCAGCAGCTCAGTGCCTGTGGCTCAAGTGGCTAAGGCGGCAGCCACATACTCCTAAGGTGGGGGGTTTGAATCCAGCCCTGGCCCGCCAAACAACAGTGATGGCTGCAACCAAAAAATAGCTGGGCGTTGTGGCAGACGCCTGTGGTCCCAGCTACTTGGGAGGCTGAGGCAGGAGACTCACTTGAGCCCAGGAGTTGGAGGTTACTGTGAGCTGTGATGCCACAGCACTCTACTCAGGGGGACAGCTTGAGGCTCTGTCTCAAAAAAAAAAAAAAAAAGATCAATTTGCAGGATGATTCACGGGCTGATGAGAAGAATGTATATTCAGTTTTGTTAGGGTGAAAAGTTCTATATATGTCTATTAAGTTAATTTGTTCTAGTGTCACATTTAAGTCCATTGTTTCTTTGTTTAGTTTCTGCTTGGAGGATCTGTCCAGTATCAAATCTCCAAATATTATAGTGCAGGAAGACATATTGTTCAGCTCATTTAAAGTTTGTTTAACAATTTGGGAGCATTTAAGTGTGGTTCATAAATGTTAATTATTGAAATCTTTTCATATTGTGTATGTTCTTTGATAAGTATGTAATGCCCATCCTCCTCTTTCCTTATTTTTGTTGGTTTAAATTCAGTTGTATCTGTAGATAAGATTACAATCCCTGCTTATTTCTGATTTCCCTTTGCCTAGATCAGCAATTCTCAACCTGTGGTTTGTGACTCCTTTGTAACAATGAAAATATATTACGGCATTAGTTGGGTTGAGAACCACTGGCCTAGATTATTATTTTGCATCCCTTTACCTTGAGTCTTGTTTTATCCTTTGAGGTTACATGTATTTCTTGCAGACAGTAAATTTCAGGCCTAAAGTTTTGTATTCAGTCACCCAGCCTGTGCCTTCTTAGAGGGGAATTCAAGCCATTGACATTTATTGAGGGAATTCATAAGTATGGTGGTGTTTTGGTCCTCTTGTTTTTCAGAGGTCTAGAGCTTATTTTTTTCCCAAGCATTATTGTGGTGCTTTAATTGGGATGGAGGAGAAGATGGAGATGGAAATCCTTTAATTTCTGGGTGTGTTTACTTTGGCGATTGGCTATTGTGCTGGTCGTTATGAAGAGTAGGTTTGAGTATTTCCTGTAGAGCTGGTCTAGTTATGGCATATTTCCTCAACGTTTGCATGTAGGTAAAATATTTCATTTCTCCATCATATATGAAACTCAGTTTAGCAACATACATGATCCTGGGCTGCAAATTGTTTTCTTTAAGAAAGTTAAAGGCGGCTCGGCGCCTATAGCTCAACCGGCTAAGGCGCCAGCCACGTACATCTAAGGTGGCGGGTTCGAATCCCCAGCCCGGACCCGCCAAACAACAATAATGGCTGCAACCAAAAAATAGCCGGG
>NW_003852403.1:1872483-1876828 GCF_000181295.1 Otolemur garnettii | reverse complement strand
AAAAAAAAAAAAAAAAAAAGAAAGTTAAAGGCTGATGATCGTCCTCTTCTGGCTTGAAAAATTTCTTCTGAAAGATGTGCAGTCATCCTGATATTTTTCCCTTTGTAGGTAAGATTTTTCTTGCACCTGGGTGCTTACAGGATTTTTTCCTTCATATTAACTTTAAAGTTAATTACAGTGTGTCCAGGAGATGCTTTGTTTGGATTGAGTCATGCTGGAGTTCTGAAACTATCTATGTCTGTATTTATGTGTCTCTTGCAATGCTTGGGAAATTCTCCAGCATAATGTCTCAGAGTAGAGCATCCTCCTCTCCTTCAGGAATCCCTATAATTCTGATGTTTGATCTTTTGAAATGATCCCATAACTCTCTCAGTGAATTTTCTGTTTTGTTCTCCTTCTTTATGCCCTATTGAGTGCTTAGGATAGTTCAAAGGTCTGGTTTTCAATTTCCAAATGTCTCTTCTCCATGTTCAGTTCTATTACTGAGGATCTCTACTGAGTTTAGAAGCTTCTGGACTGCCTCTTCCAGTGCCCTAAGCTCCACTATATTTTTCCTCATTATGTCCATATCCTTGGTAACTTTTTCACAAAAGTCACAAATTTCTTGAGACAACTCTTGGACTATTTTTTGGATTTCTACTTCCATCTTCTCCTACATTCCAATCATCTTATTTGCCAGCCATATTCTAAATTCTATTTCTGACATTTTAGCAATTTCTTTATGGGTGGTATTTTCTCCTTTATCTCCCTTGTAATCGCTTGTGGCAGTTGCTCTGCTCTGATTTTTCATGTTGCCAGAATCTTTTAGCTCCTCCTCATGAGTATTTTTATCTTAAAAAATATATATATTATACTTTTTTGCTTGGAATAATGAGTTGTTCCTGAATAGATATTGAGAGATAACCTAGTTGGGGACCCTTAGGTCATCAGCTTGCCCTCTACCCAATCCCAGGGCGTTGGCATCACTTAGCTGGAACCTCCAAGATCTGTACACTTGCAGCCCTGCCTACTCCCCCTTTTGATAGCTGGAGGACAGTCCCTGAATAGACCCACAGAATCCACCCCTCCCTATTCCAACCTCCCTCACTGCAGCACAAAGTCAAATAATACTGTGAACCTGCAGCCCCATACAGCAGAGAGCAAAAATCCATGGCTGACTTTGGCCAAGATTTCTAGCCAAGCTCGCCCAGGTAGCGCAAGCCCAGAAGGATGTCAGGCATGGGAGAACAGGAATCTGCAGGTAGTTCTTACTGAGAATTCTGGGAAGGGTCGGGAGAAACTCCTTCCATGGGAAAGGGAGGCAGCTGAGACCACATCTCTCTGCGCCAAAGTTAATACTGCAGCAGCACTATGTCTATGCCAGCTGCTCAGTGACCCACACAATGGATCAGCCTCTCAGAGTATTCCCCAAACCCTCTGGCCTCTCTGTAGGGGACAGTCCCCCAGGCAACCAGATGGGGGGAAGGGTGGCCTGTAGGTTCAGAACTCTGGAGAGAACGTTTGTCCTGTTTTGTGCCATGCAGACTGGGGATTGGTCTCAGAGCTAGAGCTTTTGAAGGGTAGGAGAAGCAGGAACTCCTGGCTGTATCCTGTGGGCTGAGGCGAAGTTTCTCCGTTCCTGTTGGGAGAAGGGGACTTCCATCCCTTTGATGACAGGAAGATTTCTGAGTAGTCGCCAGTACCTGTATTCTGTTAACTTTTTACCTCTTTCTCTCAGTTTGTCTTAGTGGGGATGGTGTGAACCTCACATACTTCTCCTTTACACCTTCAGCTACTCCACGTTCACTTCAGTCCAACTCCTCCCCCTCTGCACAGGAGCTTCTGACAAAAGTTGTCTCTAGTTGGCCTTCTCTTCAGTATTTTTTAAAAATAATAATTTCTGTCCATTTTATGATTTTCCTTCCCTCCTAATGCTTAAAGAAGCATTTCTCAAAATGCTTCCTAATTTTGACCTGGACAGTTTTCATCTTATTCAAGAATTAATAAAGAGCATACCACTCCTTAGTATCAGAGTTACTAAGGTGAGAGGGAGGAAATGGTTTTATTATTTGATTCAACTGGAGATTGATATTCATAATCTTAAAAGTTCTTGTGCTTTGATGGAAATAATAGCTTTTTTGTTCTTTGATCTCTTAAATCCAGACTGCTAGACTGTGTAATAAAGAAGGGCAAGAATTTTTTTTGAGGCATAACAATATTAATAACTCTTGGTTGTCTTGGGCTATCTTATAAATTTATTTTATTTAGAAATTTTTTTGCTTATTTTCAAGATATAGGCATATGGGACTTTCCTTTTTAAATTGACTTCTGATTTCTCACTTTTTAAATGATAATAAAGAGCAATGTCTGCATGATATAAATTCTTTGGAATATATCAATTTTGTGTGCATGTGTGTGGCCTGAAGCTGGGTTTGGAAAACTTCCTTAGAGGGCCAGGCGGTTATTTCTTCAGCCATTTTGGACAAGATGCTAAATTAAGGCTATTTTTTTTTTTGCTGTTTTTGGCCAGGGCTGGGTTTCAACCCGCCACCTCTGGCATATGGGGCTGGTGCCCTACTTCTTTGAGCCACAGGTGCCACCCTATTTTTTTTTTTTTTTTTTGAGACAGAGTGTCACTTTGTTCTCAGTAGAGTGCTGTGGTCTCACAGCTCACAGGAACCTCAAACTCTTGGGCTTAAGCTATTCTCTTGCCTCAGCTGGGACTACAGTTGCCCACCACAGCACGTGGCTATTTTTAGAGATGGGGATCTCACTTTTACTTAGGCTGGTCTCGAATTGTGAGCTCAGGCAATCCACCCACCTCAGCCTCCTAGAGTGCTAGGATTACAGGTGTGAGCCACTGTGTCTGGCTTAAGTTGAGGCTATTATATAGATAGAAACATTTCACATGCAACTGTTTAAAAATATGAATTGTGATAAAGAGAAGCATTTAGCCAGATTTGTCCTGTGGACTATAGTTCATTAACTTCTAGCTTTATGGACTTAAACAATTGTGCAGCTATTGGAATCACCTCACAGAATTCCTTTGTCTTTTTCTTTTTCATTCCTTACACCCACCGTTAGCTCTTGGCAATCCCTAATGTCTTTTATATCTCTGTAGTTTTGCCTTTTCCAGGCTGTCTTAAAATGAAATTGTATATTATCTAGCCTTTCGAGTCTGGCTTTTTTCCACTTAACATAATGTAACTTGAAATTCATTCATACTGTTCCATATATCTGTAATTTATTTCTGTATATTTCACAGTAGTATTGCGTTTTATGCATGTATCAGTTGGCTTATCCATTTACCACTTGAAGGATGTTTGTGTAGCTTTCCAGTTTTTGGCAATTATGAATAAAATCCTTATAAACATTTGTGCACAGATTTTCATGTGAGCATATGTTTTTATTTCTCTTGGGAGAATACCTGGGAGTTGGACTGTTGTTCAAATGTCCTAGTGCTATTTGATGAAAAGACTGTCTTTTCTCTATTAAATTACCTTTGACCATAAATAATTGAGTGTATTTCTGGATTATTTTCTATTCCTTAGATCTGTGCTTGCCCTTCTGCCAGTACTATATTCTTTTGATCACTAGAGCTTTATAGTGTCTTTGAAATGAAGTAGCATGACTACTTCTACTTTGTTGTTCTTTACAGAATTGTTCAACTATTTTAGTTTTTTGCTTTTCCATATGAATTCTAGAAGTACCTTTTGAATTTCCACAAAAAAATTGTGCTGCGAGTTTGGGAGGATGTTGAATCTGTAGTTGATTTTGGAGATAATTGATATTATCAATATTGAATCATTCAACTCATGAACAGAGAATATCTATTTACACAGTTTTCTCTGATTTCTTTCATATACGTATATATGTATATATATTTTTAAATGTACAGTTAATCTATATTTTGTTAGATTTGTTCCTACGGTGATTTTGGATCTTGTGTTTTTTTCCTTGGTCTTGCTTTCCCTTGCTCTCCTTTTTGGATTTTAGTTTATTATAAATAGTATTTTAATTTCAATTTTCATTGTACAACATAAAAATAGTTGATTTTTATATATTGACTTTGTATACTGTGACTTTCCTAAATTGATGTATTAGTTCTAGTAGTTTTATTATAGATACTTTGGATTTTTCATAGCACAAATTATATCTTCAGAATGGAGATGATTTTATTTTTTTCTTTCCTATTTGTCTTCTTTTTTTTCTTTTTTTCCTTGCCTTATTTCAATGGGTAGGATCTCTGGTGTGATACTGAATAGGAGTGCCTTATTCCTCATCTTAGGGTTAAAACATTGAGTTTTTCACCATTAAATGTGTCAGTGGTCCATTTTATTCTTAATTTTTGGAATTTTTTTTTTTT
>NW_003852403.1:1853743-1871334 GCF_000181295.1 Otolemur garnettii | reverse complement strand
TTTTTTTTTTTTTTTTGCAGTTTTTAGCTGGGGATGGTTTTGAATCCACCACCTCTGGCACATTAGGCTGGCGCCCTACTCCTTTGAGCCACAGGCGCCATCTGAGACTTCCTTTTTTATACCCTGGGTGATTTCAGAGTTTGTTATTACTTTGGAGATTATCCTTCTATTATTGATTTCTAGTTAAATTCCTTTATGTTCACAGAGCATACTTGATGTGTCTTTAGTTCTTTTAAATTGGGCTTCTCAAGACTATAGATTTGTATCATTACCAAACTTGGGGCATATCATGTATTATTTCTTAAAATATTTTTTCTGCCCCACATACATCCTTCTTTGATTTCAATGCCATGAATATTATATCTATTATTATTGTTCCTACAGGTTCATGAGCAAGCTCTAATCTTTTTTCTCTTCATTGTTCAGATTGGATAATTTAGGTTTATCTGTAGTTTACTGTGGTTTTCAGTGCAGTGCATTTTATAATTTAGGTTATTCAATTTTTTCAGTTCTAAAATTTCTGTTTGTTTCCACTTGTATGTTGTTTCTCTGCCAGGACTTTGTATTTCCATCCCTTTCAAGAGTTCACCCTTAACTTTTGGAGAATATTTAAGATAGCTCTATTAAAATCTCTTCTAATTCTAACTTCTCTGTCATTTTGGTATTGGTGTCTATTGATTATCTTTTTCTGAGTGACATTTTTCCTCTCTTTATATTCTAAATAGTTTTGCATTTTGTCTTAAAAATTTAAGCATTGTGTTAAGAAATTCGTGATCTTTGAATTCTATGGAGAATATTGATTTTTTGTTTGTTTTTTTTAAGCAGACAAATAATTTGCTTGAGTTCAGGCTTCAGGCTTCAAACAGCCACCTTTGAGTGGTTTCAACATCAGTTCTCTTTTCAAAGCCATGCTCTCAAGATGTTCTCAGTACATGTGCACACCTTCCAGAGGCTCGAATGGGATCTGAGCAGTGACCTTAGTTTAATCTTGGTTTGTTTTTGAAGGTCTTTAGTGTCTATTTAGGATCAGATCCAAGCAAGTGCTGCTCAGGGGTGAACTCAGTAATTTTATACTGCTTTATGTGGTTATTTTCCTAAGGTTCTGATATTTTGTGATCTCTCTCACATTTTCTGTTTTGCTAAAATCCCATCTTTCTCCTTGTGCTGGAAAGCTGTTGTTTTATTTTTCCTATTCTGCTGCATACCTCCTGCAACTACACCTGTGTCTTTTTTTTTTTGGCTGGGGCCGGGTTTGAACCTGCCACCTCCATATGTGTGGCTGGAGCCCTACTCCTTTGAGCCAGAGGTGCTGCCCTACAACTGTGTCTTACGCAAAGCAGTATGTGCTTGTGTTGTCTTTCATTCCTTGGGATTCATGCTTTGAGTTGGCAAGAAGATATTTAGATATTTGGAAGTAAATTTAATTTTATAGTACCTCTTTTTTCAAATATATTTGCATGTAGGACTTGCTATATTTTTATATTTCAAGTCATTACTGGCAGAGATGAACTTTTTCTTGAAAGGTCTTATAGAATTTTCTTAAAATTACAGCATAGTGTTCTGGGAACATTATTGTTTATTAGAATTTTGCCTTCCTCTTAGGACAGTCTTTTTGTCCATATGATATCATCAGTAAAACTGTAATTTATCTATGCTAGAAATGGGAAATGCTTATTAGTCTTTACTGTAGTCAACATTACCCATTGAACTTTTCTAATTAATTACACATTCCTGGGCCCCCCTAAAGATTCTGAGTCAGTAGGATGTATTATAATAATAAGTAAATAACCTAAATGCTCACCTTCCCCTATTATAGCACTCCTGTTTCAATGCAGGACATTATTTATGGTCTGAGATTCAGAACAGATGTGTCTGAGAAGATTCTGATATTAGTGTTCCTTGAAGGTTGCTGGTTCAGTGTGTGTCCTGAGGCAGCAAGGTGAGGTATCAGCTGAACAAACAAGGTATTGAACTGTAGGTGGGCTGCCATGGGACTCAGACCTGCCATCCAATTATATCCGGTGCTAGTTCATCTTTGTTGAAGTTGTCATCTGAATGAATTGAACCTATGGCTTCTTACTGATAATGGATAAAATCTCCCATTTATTTCAGCTGTTTTTGGAGGCATACGTCTAGTAAAGTATTTAAGATGACCAATTTTAGCTGTACAGCCTAAACTTTTCATATGTATGCTTATGTAACCACCTCATAGTCAAGACATGGAACATTTCCAGCTTCTTTGTGTTCCCAGTCAAGAATTCCTTCCCCTGTATCTAACACTGTTCTTCTGATTTCTAGCACCATATACTTATTAGTTTTTCCTGTTTTCAGATTCCATGTAAATGGAGGCGTATGAAATGTGTATTCTCACATATGTAGTATTTTTAATCAAATGTGGTTTTTTTGGGTTTTTTTGTGGCTAGGTCTTGTTATTTATATTGTTTCTGGCTCCTTTATACTCAAAACACATCTCTAAACCAAACCAGTTTTAGTTGACTTTTATTTTACATTTCTTTTAGGTAAGGATAACATACAAATTGAGGAAATTTCTTGTATGTGCAGTGACTCTACTTCAGCCACTCATATAGTGTCTGTTATTTATTTCCACAGGTTGTTCTTGCCCTTTTTTCCTCTTCTACATTTTCTTCTATCAGTGCCTAGAGATAAAAAGGAGATTTCTAAAATTTTATCTGTCATTTGTTCTTTGTCATGTTAACATTTGGCATGGGGTGAGTTCAGGTTACCCTTAATGTCAATAGTTATTATATTAATCTTGTGTTTTTCTTCTTTTATTTTTGACAGCATGACGGAAGTGGTTCATTGCATGATGTTCAACTATCATTGCCATCCAGTCCGGAACCAGAGGATAGTGATCAAATATATAAGGTATCACTAGATAATGATGCTGAATTATTTTTAAATCCTTTTTTATTACTGAAATAATAATGCAATAACAAAAAATAATAAATATATGAAATCCCAGAGCTTTTCTGTTTTGGGTATTAAATGTTTTGCTCTTAACTTTTGCTACTTTGTTAAGTTGAAATAGTATCTCTGTGGTGCTTTAACTTGAATTTATCAGTTGGATAATTATTTGCCCTTATATTACTACTGGTGCAAAAAGAAAAAAAAACTTTGCTTATAATTATGAATAACAATTTTTAAAATATGACCACCAATAATATTTAAAATGGTAATAGGCAATTGTCATATATAATCCCAGCAGTGAAGAAATATCCTGAAAATAACATTAATTTATCTTTTTATCTGAAAGTATGATAATAGAATCTGAATGTATTTTTTTTTAATTTCAAAATATTAATTAAGGGGGCACAAGTGTTTTTATTTCAAGGATATCTTGTATAATACTTAAGTCAGAAGCTTTGGTATGCTTATTACCAGAATAGCATTCACTGTACCTAGTGGATAAGATTTTATCCCAAACTTATCCTTCCACCCTGCCTCCCTTTTTAGTTTCTCATGTCCTTTATTTTGCTTTATGTACCCATCTATTATCTGCCACTTATTAATGAGGATATAAGGTGTTTGCTTTTCCATTCCTGAGATATTTCACTTAGACGAATGGTCTCTAGTTGCGTCCAAGTTGCTGCAAACAATGTTATTTCAGTCCTTTTATGGCTGAGTACTATTCCATGATCCGACATCTATAGAAAAAAGTATGAGATTCCTCAAAGGGAATAAATATAGACCTACTATTCGATCCATCTGTGCCACTACTGCCTGTCTACCCAAAGAAATGAACATTTGACTTCAGGTGTCTTTTTGATAAAATGACTTCATTTCTTTAGAGTAGACAGCCAGCAGGTGAGATAGCTGGATCAAACAGTAGGTCTGCATTTATTTTTTTGAGGAATCTCCATACTGGTTTCCAAAGAGGTTGTACCAATTTTCAGTCTCAATAACAGTGTATAAGCCTTTCTTTGTCTCTACATACATGCCAGTATCTAGATAATTTTGACTTTTTGTAATGGCCATTCTGATAATGGTAAGTTGGGTATCTCATTATAGTTTTAATTTGAGTTTCCTTGATGATTATTGATGTTAAACATTTTTTCATATGTTTGTTGGCCATTCGTGTGTCTTCTCTCAAAGAACTTCTGCTCAGGTCTTTAGCCCACTGTTTGATAGGGTTGTTTGTTATTTTCTTGCTGATTTTATTGCACTCTTTGTAGATTCTGGATATCAGCTCTTTGTCAGATGTGTAGTTAGTGAATATTTTCTCCCATTCTGTAGGTTGTCTGTTCACTCTGTGGAAGCTTTTAATTTAATTAAGCCCCATTTATTTATTTTTATTGTTGATATAATTGCCTTTGGGGTCTTAGTCATAAATTCTTTGCCTAGGCTAACGTCTAGAAAAGTTTTTCCTACATCTTCTATGATTTTAAGGTTTCATGGTTTACATTTAAATCTTTTATCCACCTTGAATTAATTTTTGTGTATTATGAGAGATAGGGGTCCTGTTCCTGGTACTGTAGTTCTTTCTTCTGCTTGGTCTGCTCTATTCTTATATTTCCCAAGGTGAATTTTACATTTCCAGAGTTCTGTTTGTTTTTTTAAAAAATATATTCTTCAGTAAAATTTTCATTCATTTTCTGAATTACTTTTCTTTGAGTTGGTTTTTCATTGCTCTTGGTTGCGTTGAGTTTCCTCAGAAATTCCTTATTTGGAATTATTTGTCATTTCCGTTTTGTTATTTTGGTTGGGATCTAGTGCTAGGGGGCTGGTGTGCTCCTTTGATGTTGTCCTTTCACTCTGATTCTTTATACTTCTGGAGTTCTTGTACTGTTGCTTCTTGTTCTTGGATTTTCTTTTTTTTAGGTGAGGCTTTTCCTCTTAAGGGCATGTCAGTAGCATATGTTGAGTCAGAACTTCTGGCTTTGCTTGTGGGTACTCTTATGGATGGGTCTAGGTTCTCCATGGGTACTTTGATTATGGATCTTAGTATGGCTGTTTTCTCAATTGCTAGTTATTTCTAGGCTGTGGCAGTGGTATACTGTGGTGTGTGAGAAAATGCCATCTCAGGTAGATAAGGGAAGGTGGAAGTCTTTAAAATCCTTTCTCATTCTCTAGCCCCGGGATCTTCTTAACAGTTTGGATTATCTTGAGATGCCCACTTTAATCTCTGAAACAGTAGGTGGTTCTTGTGGGTAAGAGTCAGCCATGCCATGTATGATCAATGAGTCAATAAATGCTGTAAAGGATTGACTGTACAAGTTGTCCGCCCTGCCAGTAGGTGGTGGTTGCAGGACAGGGCCAATTGCAGTGTTGTTTTTGGGAACCTACCTGTGACTGACTCTAGTCAATCACGAAACATACTTTGTTGTCCCAGGTGGTGGGTGGGGCCCTCCAGCAACCATGGGACTTATTTTCCACCATAGCAGAGGTAGATGGAAGAATGAGGCTGAGAAGGGCTGAGTTGGACCAGCTTCCACAGAGGTCAGAACAAGAGCTGTCTTGGCAGAATTTGAGAATTAGCTGGGCTGAAGTGGTTCTACGAAACCAGAAAATCTACTCATGGGGCAGGGACTGGAGTGTTTGGGATTTGCAAACTGGCTGTTGGAATGGATTTCACTCTTCTTCTTCCCAGCTGCCCTGTGGTCTCCTTCTGGCCTCTCAGTACAAATAGTTCAAATGTAGCTGACCTCACCAGCAATGGCCATGGGCTGGGACCATCTCTGCCCAAAATTCTGCCTTGGACCTAAAGCCCTGCTTTCCTTCAGGGGAACGGGTGCTCCACGAGTGTGCTGTGGCTTGAACCCACACCACACTCTATTTTTATTTCTGCCTGCATGTGCTTTCTGGCTTGCCAAGATTAGTTCATAAATCTCCCCTCTGTGCCCTGAGCAGCACAATCTGTTCTTGGGGATATGGGATCTGGTCTCAGGCCTGTCCCCTGCTCTTCCACATTGAATCCCTGACTGTGCCAGGGGAAAGTGTGCTGGCTCTGTGTTGTCTGTTGAGTGCTCAAGAAAGCTTAAAGTTCCCCTGTTTCAGGGTGTGTCCTGCTCTGCTGGAGCAGCCAGGTGAGCAACATCAGGGAGGGCTTATAGGCAGGGGAGCTCAAGTCCTAAGACCCCTTAATCCTCTGTAGGTCTTAAGAGGAACGGTATGAGCTGCAGTCTCTGTGGAAGACTCAGTGTAGTGAATGTGCCAATAGAGGGGAACCGCTTCTCTTGAGAGCTGGGTTCTGTCATTCTTGGGGGTGCCTGTGCCACATGGCAATGGGGGGGAGGGAGTGGAAAAGAGTCTGAATGAAGGATTCTGGTTTCTCCTGTTACCCTTCCCAGTAGGAAGCCCACCAGGAGTGTCCAAGTTCTAAGATCACACAGTTTTCCGAGGAGCCACCAGCCCTCTGTGGCCACTACAGTCTAAGCAGGAGTTGGGAAATATTTGCATGGGAATCAGTGACACAAAAAAAACAGAAAGGCTGAAACTCTCTGGAGAAGACACAGGCTCATAGCAGGTGAAGAAGCAGTATGGCTCCTGCCACCTCAGCTCAGGTCTTTTGTTATGGGGAGCAATCCTGAGGGACTTGGCAGACTGGTGCTTTGTTTTCAAGAAGCTCCCAAGTTAATTGGTGGCAGCAACTTTTGGGCTCCTGAGGCTAGAGAAGCCCTCCAGTAGCTTGGGCACCCTCTGACTACCAGAGGTGTGAAGTGAGGAGAAACAAAAATCCTGCCTACCCTTCCACAGGACTCCCAAGTTTTTCGGGATTGATCTCTGCCAAAATATTACTTCTTGTTCTGCCCTGCCCCTTCTTCCTATGTAATCTCTGGTAGATTCTGGCACTTTTCCCTCAAATTTACACTGAGCTATTTTTTTTTCTCCCCACCTCTTATCTTTTCCATCTTTCTGAGATGATCTGGCAACTCATGTTTGTAGTCAGCCATTTTACCCTCTCTCTCAGAATCCAGATTTATTATAATGTTTGAAAGTGTTTTTCAAAATAATTCTCTTGAAGGAAGCTCTTTTGTTTTTAAATTATTTCTCAAGGCCACATTTATTTCTTAAGCAAATGTAAATACTCTTAATATAGTGGAACCTCTATATTAGGGACTATATAGGGACTATAACAAACTGGTCAACATACAGAGGTGATCAACATAAGTAACTAGGTCAGCTGTACTGATACGTATATATGGTACATATCTAGTCAATG
Source organism: Otolemur garnettii (assembly GCF_000181295.1). Taxonomy (NCBI): domain Eukaryota; kingdom Metazoa; phylum Chordata; class Mammalia; order Primates; family Galagidae; genus Otolemur; species Otolemur garnettii. The sequence goes on along the minus strand of NW_003852403.1, from coordinate 1,864,154 downwards.
AAAAGTAGGTCAACTTAAGGAGGTGGTCATTGTAGGGAGGTGGCCAAAAGTGGAGGTTCTACTGTATTTCCAAGTAATCTTACTGGCTTTCAGTTATATTTTCAGGGCAGACTAATCAGTATTTGCTAGTCATCTACAGTAACAACCATAAAACACTGGTGGCTTATCATAACAATTTATGCCTCACTTACATTACATATTGGTGGTAGGTCATCTGGAATTCTTCATGTGTCTTCTTGCTTCTGGGATCCAAACTGAAAGATCAGCTCATATTGTGGGACACGCTGTTGTTGTGCCAGAGAGAAAAGAGCTTTGATAGAACCACATGTGAATTCTGCCTGGATGTGATACATGTCATTTTCAAAACAATTTAAGTGGCCAGTCCTGATTTCAATGGGGCAGAGAAGCATCATTTTCTCATAAGGTGCAGAGTTATTTATTGGAAACAAGTCTGCATATAAAACAATCAAAATCAAAATAGTATAGCATGGTAGTCACATATGGTTATCCTTGTTTTTTCAGTTTTTGCCTATTTGTCATTTTCAGATTACTTCCCATGTCTTGGCTTTCATACCAGTACAATAGTATTCCAAATCAGCATGTCATTAGCATGCCAACTCTTTTTCAAAACTCAGTTCAGAACCATTGATAGATGTTCTTCAGTGACCTCTTAGTTTGTTAAGTTTTTATGACTTTTGTGCTACAGCATCATTGCTTCTAATTCTCCAAACAATGTTGTGCTTGCGCTCACCTCCATATTGTTATATTTCTAATCCCTTACCCTAACATCCAAGGTCTACTTCATATCTCTATCATTGTTCATCTTTTAAAACCCATAGGAGACACTCATTTCCTGGTGTGCCTATCTTTGTGTATAAAATCCTTAGAGCAGGCTGGGTGCAGTGGCTCCTGCCTGAATCCTAGCATTCTGGGAGGCCTAGATGGGAGGATTGCTTGAGGTTAGGAATAAGGAGGTTGGGACCAGCCTAGCAAGAGTGAAACCTCATGTCTTCTAAAAATAGAAAAATTAGTTGGGTGGGGTAGGTGGGTGCCTGTAGTCCCAGCTACTCAGGAGGCTGAGGCAGAGGACAATTGCTTGAACCTAGGAATTTAAGGTTGCTGTGAGCAATGATGATGCCATGGCATTCTAGCCTGGAGCAAGAGAGTGAGATTCTTGTCTCAAAAAAAAAAAAAAGAAAAAGAAAAAATCCTCAAGAGCAATGTCTAACATATAATAGTAAGTGCTGTATATATATTGGCTGTTAATCTTCTTACTACATTGTATTTTGATGGCTATGTACTAGTGTTTTATCAAGTTGCTACACTATATTTCGGTTGTCCCCTTATAGGAAAATTGTAAACTTGTAACTTAGAGATAATACCTTGTTACAGATTTTCTCATACTTAGGATCATTTCTTCTCCAGGAGTAGCATAACTGAATCAGAGAGTACATTTTTATGACTCTTATGCATACAATATATTTGTCCAGAAAAGTTAATTGCTGTGTCTGATGATGTACTATTTCTGTTATCTTACTAATCACGTTGGGTATTTGTCCCCCTAATTTAATACCTATAAAACAATATCTTCAATATTTTAATTTATATTTCTTTAACAAGCTAAATAGAAGATTCTTCCAGTTATATGTATGCTTGTGAGAAATGGCTATTTGTCTGTTGGGTCCTTGAAAATTATATGTTTGGATAAGCTCTTAATATGCTTAATATATAAATCCTTTGTTATATTTGCATGGATTTTTACCAGCATTTAACTTTAATGTTAATTGTTTATATACTTTAAAATTTTATATAAAGAAATATATGTTTTCATTTCTTAATAGCTTCATTTGCTGCATAGCTTAGAATTGTGTCCTTCTGAATAAATCCTTAGACATGTATTTTTCATGATCTTTAAGCCAGTTATTGGTCTTGATTTATGAATTTTTTAAATTCTTAAACTTTTAAAATCTGACTGGAAATTTTTTTTGTATGTAATAAAGTCTTTCCCAATTATAGAATACATAACAGAATTTTAAAAATCTTTTCTTCCTCACTGTTTGGGATGCTTCTGTGTTAAGAGAAAGCCTTTGTAAAATGTCTGCTGCTGATCTCTTGTTAAACTGCAGTATATATATTTTTTGTGCCCAGCATGTCTGAAGGAGATGGAATACTTTGCTCAGTAATAATACATTTTAATTATTACTTAAACATTTTTTTCTTTCTAGAATGATATGGTAGATATATCATCCACATATATTCTAATTTTTTTGCTAATACTACTTCCTCAGTATATATCTCTGCATAGTTGAATAGTGGTACATAAAATGGGCTAAGTCTAAGGTAATGATACTTAACACTTCGCATATTTAACTAGATTCCTTTTTAACTTGACAGTTGGTTTCCATTTAATAGCATTTGAGATTTCTCATAGTGAAGTTGACAAGATTGTCTTTTTGTTTGAGGCAGTGCTTCGCAACAAGTGGTTCATGGGAAAAGGATTTCCCTTGTTACCCTTATACATTTATTTTTCTGCTGATTTCTGAACCAGTCATGAAATGCTTCCCTTTGTTTCTTATGCCTTTTGGTTTTTTTGACAGGGCAACTCTTAGGCATCTCTTGAAATCTAGCTGAAGTTACTATTTTGTATGTCATTTATTTTACTCTGTGGCCCGTGTTCCAGTTTCTCTACTTGGGAAAAGGGTATAACAATACCTACTCCAGAGTTCAGTCAAGATCAAATGCTTAAGTACTTGCAAGTGCCTAGTTTCTGATACCTAGTAAGTCCTCAATGAATGTTAGCTGTTGCTGTTCTTATTGCTTATTTTCTATGTGTCAGACTCCATTAGAAGAAGTCTTAGATTTCTTTTTAATAGGGGATTTCCCCCCAAATTAATGAATAACTTCTCATTCATTACTGAGTCTTTGTCATTGATTTAATACTTCTTGTTATGATATTTGAAATACCTTAAATATTTTAATCTTTCAGAATGAAGATTTATTAAATGAAATAAAACAACTTAAAGAAGAAATAAAGAGAAAAGATGAAAGGATTCAACTATTAGAACATCAGCTTGTGAGTATTACCGTGTAATATAGTAGAAACTTTCCAATTGGGCAACAGATAGTATTTTCTTTTCTAAAACTCTGAGCTGGAATTAGAGTTTGACTTTATTTGTAGCTTTCAAAGTTGTACATTCTATTATTTTTAGATTATGTGCACTTTAATAAAAGTATGAGATATAATGTTCAGTATAAATATTGAATATTCAGTGTGAAAAATGATTCATTTTCTATGACCTGTTGGGGTTTTAAAATCTATAAATTTTCATTCATTGTATTGATGTAGGGTAAATGACTATCCTTCAGATAATTTTAAGAAATAAGTACTGGTGAGCGGTGCCTGTGGTTCAAGGAGTCGGGCACGGGCCCCATATACTGGGTGTGGCAGGTTCAAGCCTGGCCCTGGCCAAAAAAACTGCAAAAAAAAGTACTGGTGAGTTAAAAACAGGATATTTTCTCTTTCTCTGAACAGAGTGAGACTAGTATTCAGTCTTAGGTAGCTATAGAGCTATCAGATTGAAGGATGTGCCAGGAAAATGTTTCTTCCCTATGGATGATACTGAGGGATCCCTCAAAGTCATGTTTGAAAGTTTATAATTTTGTAATTGTTACAATTCCAAATGTTAGCCTCATATGAAAATATGTGTGGTGACTGGAGAATTATAATTTAGTTCATAATAGTATAAAAGGCCATGATAAAAAGAAAATAATGGCCTAAAAGTTACAACAGTAAAAGAAATCTTTGCTGGAAGTTAAAAGCATATTTTGATTTAGTAAGGCAATTTAGCAGTATGAAATATTAATCTCACCTAGAATAAAGATATACTGAACTCTGAGCCACTGAGGTCAGATGACAGATTCAACTCATAAATTAATACTTAGAACAAGACAGATCAGATATTGTGATTAAAGTTACAAAGAAAATTTATGAATCCGAATAAAGAGTAACCTAATATTGTAGATTAAAGTCCTATAAAATATAAAATTGAAACAGAAAATAATAAGACCTCATATTTGTATTTCAAAACTAAATACAAGAACCCAGCCAACTTTCAAGGGAAAGAAGGACAGCAATGGGAAGTTGAATTAACTCCCAATTTTTGTGAAAATATATTACAGAGCACAAGATACTGTACCTTGTGCCCTTTAGAAAAAAGGTTATGAACCTCACATTTTGTATCAAAACACATTTTTATTTATATCCAAAGGTGATATTTTCAATATTTTGAAAAATATGCTATCAAGTTAACAATGCATTCCAAACACTTAAGAGAGAAATTCAGAAATGACTCAAGAATAAGACAGTAAAGATTAAAATGAATCAGTGGTAAAATGGAAATGATCTTTTGCGAAACTATGTAGTATAAATTTGCACACCATTAGTTGGGGGAAGTGTACTGGTTTTTATTTTGTTTAATGTAAATTAAATGTTATTCGAATGTTGGAATTTGTTTGAATTTATAAATCTTTAATTTTTCTGAAATTAAAAAAAATTTAAAAAATACTAAGTCACTTTTAATTTTGGAAACTATTTAAATTAAATAAGTTTGAGGAAGGAGACAGTAACATGGTGAAAGGATTTAAAAGTACTGAATTTTTTATCTTCTATGTGTACAAATCAGTATCCCAAGTTATTTTTTTAAATAGATCATTGCTATCAAAATAGCAATATTTGTGAAATGCTTTAGATAACATTAGTATGTTAGAATACTGTATCTTCCAATAAAGGAAAACTTAAAAAAGGCATAAAGTAGAAAAATACCAAGGAAAACCTAAAAATAGCAACACTTAAAGTTATAAACATTAAATCAAATATAGCAGATGTAATAGTCTATTTAATAATATTTAAATGGGCCTATCCCTTAGAAAGAGTTTTCTTAAGCATTTAAAGGAAAATCCAGGTTCGGCGCCAGTGGCTCAAGTGGCTAAGATGCCATTCACATACACCTAAGGTGGAGGGTTCGAATCCAGCCCAGGCCCGCCAAACAACAATGATGGCTGCCAAAAAATAGCTGGGCACTGTGGCGGGTGCCTGTAGTCCCAGCTACTCGGGAGGTGGAGGCAGGAGACTCGCTTGAGCCCAGGAGTTGGAGGTTGCTGTGAGCTGTGATGCTACAGCACTCTACCCAGGGGGACAGCTTGAGGCTCTGTCTCAAAAAAAATTAAAAAAAAAATAAGGAAAATCCAGTAATTTGCCTTTTATAAAAGTAACTTAGGCTTGGCGCCTGTGGCTCAAGCAGCTAAAGTGCCAGCCAAATACACCTGAGCTGGTGGGTTCGAATTTAGCCTGGGCCCTCCAAACAACAATGACGGCTGCAACCAAAAAAATATAATAGCTGGGCGTTGTGGTGGGTGCCTGTGGTCCCAGCTACTTGGGAGACTGAGGCAGGAGAATCACTTGAGCCCAGGAGTTGGAGGTCACTGTGAGCCATGATACAACAGCACTCCACCCAGGGAGACAGCTTGAGGCTCTGTCTCAAAAAACAAAAAGTAAAATGGCTTAACAAGGCTGTGCATAAAAGGTTGAGAGACTCAGAATAAAATTATTCACATAAAATATACTGGAGATTCGATATTAAAATTACAGAAGTAAATTTAAGGCTGACAGGATTATGAAGAGTTCACTTTATATTGATATATGATTAATAAATAATGAAAATGATCTTTTCATACTGAAAAGCTTAATAAAATGTGCTTTTAACCTCACTATGCATATTTAAAAAGTAAGAACAGTTCTCTTCATAAATGAAATATATTACCATCTTTAGGTAATTAATAGCAATTCCTTAATATATTCTGATATCTAGTCCAAATTCAGATTTCCCGTGGTGTTCCCAAAACATTCTGTAATTTGATTTGTGTAAACTAGAATCCAATCTAGGATGGTGCATGACAACTGATTATATTTCTTAAGTCTCTTCTAACTTATTGATGAGACTAAGCCAGTTGTCTTGAATAACACCTTGAAAATAATTTTTAGAAAGATATAGGGAATATCAAAGAGCATCCTAAAGAAAAAAAAAACGTTAATCTTCAGCAATATATACCTTGAAATTCTCTGTATCTGGTGTATTTATCCTAGGAATCATATTTATTGTGTAGGAGCCTGCCACTTATTTTCTTTGTGCTGTACATAGTTTGCCTACAGATTGCTTGGGAGGCTGTGGTGCGTTCAGCTAGAAATTCTGTTTGAAAACATCTCAGAATTGTATTAGCGCATTTACAAATCATAGAGGAATTGTGCCCTGTACCAAGAGAACTTTGTGAAACTTACTTGGAAGTTCCTCTTCTTGAATCTAGAGACAAATATTTACTGTGGTTTTCTCTACATAAATTTAGAGCAGGGGTCTTCATACTTTTTAAACAGGCGGCCAGTTCACTGTCCCTCAGACTGTTGGAGGGCTGGACTGCGGGCCCCGGGTCCAGTAAGCTGCTAAGCAGGACAGGCAGCAGCGGCAAAAACACTGGTGGGCTGGATAAATGTCCTAGGTGGGCTGTATGTGGCCCATGGGCCTTAGTGTGAGGACGCTTGATTTAGAGCATTAGAGAAGATTCACTGCTCCTCGTTGAAAATGGTGATCCTCTGGGAAGTGAATGTCTTATTAAATGGGTTTTAAGAGGCACATGTTCTTTTTGTAGTGGGGAATGAGAAGTCATTCAGAAAGATTTTAATAATGTAAGATTTAGTTATTCTAATCTAAAAAGTCACTTGTTCAAGAGAATTTTTTTTTTTTTTTTTTGGATACGAAGTAGGATTTATTATTGGTAGGCGCAATTGATAGGCAACAGTGTTAAGTCCTCACGAGTGCAGGGCCCGCCACTTGTCCAGGGGGCCACGATTGGGGATGTATTTGACCCCACAGCCATCTGGGATGAGCCGCTTCTCAGCCACCATGTCTTCAAATTCATCTGAGTTAAACTTGGTAAAACCCCATTTCTTGGAGATGTGAATCTTCTGACGGCCAGGAAACTTGAACTTGGCCCTGCGACGGGCCTCAATCACATGCTCCTTGTTCTGTAGTTTGGTGCGGATGGACATGATGACTTGGCCAATGTGAACCCTGGCCACAGTGCCCTGGGGCTTTCCAAAGGCACCACGCATACCTGTCTGGAGCCTAGATTGGGGACAGCACAAGGTCTAACACATGAACATGTATTGGAAAGGAATGTCTCCAAGGTCCCTTAGAGCAACCTATACAAGCAACAGGCTGCATACACTACTGAGGAGGCTACTATTTGCAGCCAATGCATGTTCAAGAGAATTTTAATAAAGATATAACACTGAAAGTAAAGACAAGTAACAGTATTTTTCACATTTATCAAAATTAAAATTGCTTTTCCATTTTAATTGTTTTTCTTTCTTTGCATCTTTAATGTATTTTCTTAAACTTAGAAAAAGTTGTCAGAAGAACCATAGACTAGGAGTTATGACATTGTCTATTTTCATCACCTCTCTAGTGCCTTTATATCCAAATTTGGGGATTTTTCTAGGTGGTTTGAAATTTTCTTTTTACTTCTAGCCCTCTATTTTTTTAAAGTGTTTTTTTGAAACTACTTTCACCTGTAACCTCTGTTTATAGCAGATTTTTATAAAAGTAAGGTGATAGTATAAGGTGTTAAATTCATATTTTATGTGAAATATATTGATATAAAATCAGATGCCAGCACTCCAAGAATTTAACTGAACAGTACAGAGGTTTCACTATTCAAACTTTATACCAAGATGCTAAGCATTATTGTTATTTTCACCTCAGTATACTGCCTAAATAATAGTTATTTAGAAACATTTGCTTATTGACTCCTCAGAATAATCTTGTGAAATTGCTAGTGTAGAATTTTCTTTATGGAGACATGGAAAGGGGAACTCAGGTTAAGCGGGCTATCAGTGAAGTATACTAATATTTGAAAAATCCGTGACAAGTCTGGGTTCAAGTCTTGACTTAAAGTTTCATACCCGTGTTCTCTGAGAGAAGTTTTATAGTATCACCTAATCCTTTTCTATAAGTGGGAAGAATAAAAATAATCCTGATCCTATGGGGTTGCATTAGTTAAATTAACTATGTATTTAAACTACCTAATGTCAGGTCCATGACTATGTGATAAATAGTAATTCTTATTTAATGACTTGCTATAAATAAATACATATTTTATGATATTTTATTTTCCAAGTAAAAGTCTCTAACTAAAAGTGAATTAAAAATAGCAATTGTAAACTCAGATAACAAAGTAGATAGGTCTGTCCATTTCCATGGCTCCTTATTGGTCATTTGTTTAATGAAGTTCTGTGTTGACTTTTCTGGAATCCTCTTGGCTGTCCCTTTATGGTCATAAGATGTCTGCTGTAGCTCTCTGTGTCACACTCTCACACAAACACCTAAGAGTGGGTAAAGTGCCTATCATCTGCAGTGCTTATTTTTAAAATTAAGGAACACTTTCTTAAGAAATACCCTGAACTTTTCTAGTGTTTTATTGGCTATATTTGGTTTACTTGTCCCTTAATAAACATAGGGACACTAGGATTAACCAGATTGGTTCAGATTAATAAAAATCTATCTCCTTGGAGAAAGAGATTAGGGTGCATTTTCATTAATATGGGACTGTATAGAAGGTGAGCATCTGAATACAGAGTGTCAGCAATAAAGAAAACAGATGATTCAGGCATGGTGGATCAATCTGTAATTCTAGTACTTTGGGAGGCTGAAGCAGGAGGATTGCTTGAGGCCAGGAGATGGAGACCAGCCTGGGCAACATAGGGAGACCCTGTCTCTATAAAAATAAAATTAAAAAATTAGCTGGATGTGGTGATATGTGTCCCAGCTATTCATGAGGCTGAGGTGTGAATATCATTTGAGCCTAGGGGTTTGAGGTTATGGTAAGTTGTGATCTTGCCATTACACCTTCAGCCTGGGCAACAGAGTGAGATCCTGTCTCTTTAAAAAAAAAAAAAAATGAAAGAAAGAATAAAAAAGAAAGAAAGCAGACGGTAGTGGTTTTATATATGCTTAAGTGTTATTAAAAACTAGATTTTCCAAGTAATGGAAAATTCATATATTTGCCACATATTACTTTTCAAAATATGTTAACATATTGACCACATAAAAGAAATTGCTCCTATTTAGGATTTTCAGCTTATACGATGGCACAAAAGCAATATGCATTCAGTATACTCCTCCACTTAAAATGAGGTTATGTCCCAATAACTGCATCAGAAATTGAAACTATTATAAATCAAAAGTACGTTTGCAGTGATGTTATGATGGATTTATCAGGATGTAACCCTTTCATAAATTGAGGAGCAACTGAATTTCTGAAATCTCTGTGGTCAGGATAGAATAGTAATATGCTTACCTTATAATAAGTATTATTATTATTTTTTTGGAGACAGAGTCTCAGTATGTCACCCTTGGTAGAGTGCCATGGTGTCACAGCTCACAGCAACCTCAAACTCTTGGGCTTAAGCAATTCCCTTGCCTTGGCCTCCCAAGTAGCTGGGACAACAGGCGCCTATTTTTTGGTTGTAGTTGTCATTGTTGTTTTTAGCAGGCCAGGGCCAGGTTTGAACCTGCCAGCCCTGGTTATGTGGCTGGCACCCTAGCCACTGAGCTACAGGCACTGAGTCAGTTATTTTAAGTTTATGTAGTAATCAATAATGTCTTAGGTTTTCCTACAAGAAAGTATATCTACTTCCAGTGGGGTTGTTTAACAAATAATACAGTGGTTTTCCAGTTTCACACTAAGGTGGAATTCTCTTAGCATTCTTTTTTTTTTTTTTAATTTGATGATTGCTTGAAAGAGATTAGACAATTTTGTGCTGTATAAATGAGTGTGCTTTGAATGGGATCATGTGTAGAGAATTTATTTGGGACCTGTGATAGTAATAGGGATCTTGTCAAAAGGCAGAGATACTTCACAATATTTCAGTCCAATAAATTCGACACATCATGAAAGTGGCTTTGCAGTACTGTATATGTGAATAGACAACTTGTCATGTGGACTGGCGGCATTTAATATCCAGTAGAGTCCTCTCAAATATACATTAACAAACGTGCTAAAGGCTGGGTGAGGTGATTTACACGTGGAATCCCAGCATTCTAGGAGGCCTAGGCGGGAGGATCGCTTGAAGCCAGGAGTTTAGGCCCAACCCAGACAACATAGCAATCTCTACAGAAGATTTTAAAAAATTCACTGGACATGCTAGTGCGTGCCTGTAGTTGAAGCTACTTAGGAGGCTGAGGCTATAGTGCTACAGTGACTGTAGTGCCATATAAGTTAGGGAATTGCTACTGCACTTCTCCCCCTCCCTTTCCCCCTCTCTTTTTCTTTTCTTCTTCTTCTTCTTTTTTTTTTTTTT
>NW_003852403.1:1787406-1853723 GCF_000181295.1 Otolemur garnettii | reverse complement strand
TTTTTTTTTTTTTTTTGGTTAGGGTCTTGATCTGTTGCCCAGGTTGGGGTGCAGTAGTGCGATCATAGCTCACTGGAACTACCGACTCCTATTCTCAAGCAATCTTTCTGTGTCAATCTCACAAGTAGCTAGGACTACAGACAGGCATATGTCACCATGCCAGTCTAATTTTTTCAGTTTTTTTTTTTTAATAGATACAGTGTTTCACTATGTTGTCCAAACTGGTCTTGAACTTCTGGCTTAAAGTGATCCTCCTGCCTCAGCTTCCCAAACTGCTAGGATTAATAGGTATCAACTATTATGTCTAGCTATGTATTCTTTACATATTGTATGTCACTGTTTGTATTCTATGTCCATATATTTAATACTGTATATATTGATATACACATATATAGTGTTTTTTATTGACAGCATAGAGATTGGCAACAGATTGCTGAGAGTAATTTGGATTATTTAAAATTCTAGACTTAACTGGCTGATTCTCAAATCCAATCCTTAAATAAGATGAGAGACTACTAGAAAGACCTTGATGTTTGCTGTAGTCACTTTTTTCTTCAGAAAAGTAGCCAGAACTATTTTGTAATGTGACTTTTTTGTTGCTTTGGTTTTGTACTCCCTAAGAGAGCCCCTAATTACCTTGTTGGCCTAAATATCCAAAATTAAACCAATGTAAAAATTTGTATTTTTGTTTAGGCAACTCAGTATAACAACCACCAAAAATCTAAAGAGGAAAAATGCATGCATGCTGATAAATATACCCAAACACCGTGGAGAAGAATTTCTGTGAGTAACTTGTGCTCTTAACCTCCTCTCCTGTCTTGCTATTTTAATGCTGTATTCCACGCTTTTTTCTCTAATCTATAATAATTTAGACTCTGTCTTGGCTGTTAACTTTTTGTTAGGTAAGTTGTTTTTTGTTTGTCTCTTAGTGTTTATGTGCTTTCTAAAGCTTCTCTTATGTGTCTTATATAAGTGAATGTGCATTTAATAGCTTTTCCATTCTGCACCCTGTAGCTCATTTGGAGTGTCTTCTCTTCTCTCATTGCATGTATTTATGAGAGAATATTTCCACATGTCCAAAAGGAAGCAGGAGTCCAGTTTGCAATCATCCCACTTTAGCAGCATAAGAGATTTTGAAAATGTATGATGTAGTATATTCTCTTTTGGGGGAGAAACTTTTGAAATATGTTTTATTATTAGAATTACTCAAATAAATGTTGAGGGTATTAGGAAGTAAAATATGTGAAGATAAATGTAGTAAAGGCTATGATTTAGGCCAAACTAGGGAATGGTTTCTTCTAAATGGTAGACAGTAACCTTGTATTCCATGCTTATTTGTTGTTTTTCAAAAATGTTATAGCTCAAAACATACTTAGTGCTAAAAATACCCTATTGTTTAATCTGAATTCAGCTCAGGATGTGCCTGAGCCAGAGAATCATCATATGGCCATTAGTCAGCGTTATCCTATTGTGTGAGGCCAGTTAACAGACATTTCTTATTAAGAAAATGCCTAATCAGCCAGCCTTCACTCTTTTTTTGCTTTGTATTTAGCAGTGGATTCCTAGTAACACAGTGAACATAATGACTAACGTAATGAATAGTCCAATTTACAAAACTTGGCAATAGGCCTTTAAGGTTTATAAGATATTATTTTGTTTCTTTTCAACTAACAAGTCATTTCTTGTGTGTGTTCTGTATAAGGTACAATGGTACAAGGTTAATTTATTCAACAAAAGTTTGATGATCCTCTCTCATCCCAGATATTAGGCTCTTGAAGTAGAAATTGAGAATTGGGAAAGGAGATACATAGACAAATAACAATTTCTCCACTTACAAGTGCTTATTAAAGGAACTAAGCCTCTAAGGTTCAAAGGATGGGGAAAGTCTAGTTGAAAGAATCCAGGAGCTTGGCGAAGAAGGTGAAGATTGTGTTTAAATCATAGAAGGAAAAAAAAATGCCAATAGAGATGATACATCATTTCTTTAATGTCAAAGACTGTGGAAACTCATCTGTTTGTAGACAAAAAAAAAAAAAAAAGATCATGCCCCTTGAGTTATAGATGGAAGTTTGGACTTTTCAGGTTTCTCTAATTTCCCCACAAGGATGTTTGTGCCTTCTGATGACTATCACTAAATAGATTGGTAATTGCATTAAGTGTGAGAAGTTCCCTTTTGCCATCCTCATGCCTGTTCTGCCTCCCTGAACCATTTTATTCTGGAAACTGGGTATTAGTTAGCCTCCTCCTCAGAGGAAAGTAACTGGTGTGAAACTCCTCATTATGGAATATATTCCTGAGTTAGTTTTCCTATGATCTTGGGGTTAAGTAAAGATCAGTATTCCATCCTCATACCCTAATGGACCCAAACTTTAGTTTTCCCTGTCATCTATGACTATAGGAATCACGTGGCTAAGTAGTTTTGTTTTATAGATAAGAAAATTCAAGGAGGGCGGCCCCTTTGGCTCAGTGAGTAGTGCACTAGCCCCATATACCAAGGGTGGCGGGTTCAAACCCAGCCCTGGCCAAACTGCAACAACAAAAAATAGCTGAGCGTTGTGGCAGGTGCCTGTAGTCCCAGCTACTTGGGAGAGAGGCTGAGGCAAGAGAATTGCCTAAGCCCAAGAGCTGGAGGTTGCTGTGAGCTGTGACGCCGTGGCACTCTACTGAGGGTGACAAAGTGAGACTCTGTCTCTTAAAAAAGAAAAATTCAGGGAAATTAATTGGAATATTAAAGATTCCATAATTAGTTAAGTGGCTGAGTTAGTACTAAAACTTAGGACTTCTAATTGCTACTTCAAGGTTCTTGCCCTGAAAAGTGCACTGAAGAATCTTGGAGGATGAAAGGTTTTGCAGATAAAAATTGGAAGAATCTCTTTGGCAAAAAAAGCAGTGCACATAAAGGTAAAGAAATGGAAGATACAAATAGGCAATAAGAAGTACATGACTTTTGCTGGAATATTGACAGATGTCTAGGGAGATAGTGAATGTTAGTGTTAAAACTCACTTGAAGGTAGAATTCAAAATTTTAACCTGGACATGTGGGTTTATGGAGTTGTCTTTAGTTAAAAATGTTATGTATTTATTTCCTTAGTTTACTAATAATTATTAAGTGTTAAATACTGAGTTTTTTTCTGATTTTTTTTTCCCCTTTGGACTTAATGGGATTCAATGGAAATACGTTATTTTGGAAACCATTTACAAAAATTACAATAATTCTCTTTTATGTTTAAAAAAGTTACACCTTACTGTAAACATTATTTTTTTATTAGGAAGGGATGATGGGATGTGGATTGCAGTATGATTCCTCTTTGGGAACATTTAATTTGTTAGGTGGTAATTTGGGAAATTAAAACACATATTATATTACAAATCCCCATGCTTAGTGTAAGTAAAAAGTTTTGATCCAGCTAAGCCTTGAGAAGGTTGAAGATTATAATCTGAATCCTGTTCTTCACCATTTCTTAAACTATTTAAGAAATTGAAATGTCCTCCTCACACTGTCTTAATCAGCTGAAGGTTGTGAATTTACTTCAGAGGTTTGTGAGGCAAATGTTAGGATTTCCTGTGAACATTTTCTAGACATGAAGGAAGAAATCTTGCTACAGTGGAGGGTGGGAGAGAATGGTGGAAGAGAATGAATTACTGCCTATAGAATTTATTGGTAGCAATTTAGGAGGTGGAAAAAATGAAAAAAAATAAGGTAGAAACTTCAGTCAGAACCTGCCAGAAGGACAGTGGTTGGCTACCAACAGTAGCAGAGGAATGGAAATTTGAATGTATTGAGCCCAATTTAAATTTTTTTCATAGATTTGTCCAAAATGATTTCAGTATCATCTAATGGCTACAAATAAGATCTTTGATGTACAAAATCAATAGGTAATAAGAGGAAGAAACAAAGTATTAGAACTGGGTAAAGGAAGGAAAGCAGGTAATCATTTACCAGATACTCAGGTGCCTGCTGCATACCAGGCACTGTCTTAATCTGAAAGTGTAAATTGGAAACCTCCATTATGCCTAAATGGTATTAGTCTCACTTTTTTCTTGCATATGAAGAAGCTGAGACTAAGAAGTTATTTGTGCAAGTCCTTATACAACTTGTGTACAGTGGTCTAATGGAGAAGCCATGTTTTCAAACATATAGGTATTAGTTGACTCTTTTGAATGGCTGCAGAAGTAAGGTGGCTGGAAGGAATAGAGAGGAGAAAAGGGTCAAAACTATGGGAAGAGAGGTCAGAGGCTTGATCTCAGTGAGAGATGATGATAAAGACTTACTTCCCTGAGAGGTATCACTGTGTGCTAGAGGTCTCCCCAGGCCATCGTAATAATCTATTGAAACAAACTTGTATTTTATGTTGTGATTGCATAAATGATCACGCGAGACACAGATTGACAGTACACACTGCAAGAGGTGAGGCTAACCATAGGTGCAGGATAGCCCTGAGCAAAATTGATGAGTTATGAGATTGATGGCTGTTATAGTAAGTATGATTTTTAATCCTCTACATTTTAAATTCCTGGGAGAAAAATATTTAAGGTTGAAAAGTTTTCAGTAAGAGTGTTAAAAAAAAAAAAAATCATCCACAACTAAATTTGATTCAGTGCAGTGTTAATAGGAAGAAATCTGTTGACATAGTAAACACAAATCTTCTCAATAGAAAGAATGATAAAATTCAATACCTTTTCCTAAAGGAATGAAAAAAAAAATTAGACTACCAAGAATACTTTATAAATGACATGGAGCCTAAAAATATATGCGTGAAAGAGAAACACTCTAAAGGGACTTTTTCTTTGACCTGTCCCTTTTTTATTGAGAAGTAACAATATATTCATTCTACAGCAAATGCAAAATAAACAATTTAAGGGAAATGTAAATTATTCAAATCACACCAACCACTGTATTTTATATATGGTCTTCCAGCCTTTTTTTGTAATGTATGTTATATGGGCGTGTGCACAGATCTGTCTCTGTTGAGGTGGAATCATGTTGTACACATTGTACTTTAAACTTTCCAGGTTAGTGGTGGTGGTGGTTGCTATTAGTATTATTTGATTTGATTTTTTGCTAAACCAAAACTGATAAGAATGCATTACTTTTAATCAACTAAGAATGAATTCCCCTACTGAATGGTCCTTTGCAAGGTTCTTGAAATACATTCCCACAGTTTTTTCTGAAAGTCTTATACAGGTTTATACTGCCACCAGTTGAGCAGAAAGTGGCTTGGTGGCCATGATGGTAGGTTTTATGGTTCAGGTGTTTGATGTTAGGTTCTAAAAGCCTATGAGAGTTCTCTTTACAAAAGAAAGAATACAGAAAAGCTCTCCTTGGCCAGGAGGACCTCCATCACACTCATTTTAGGTGGTCCTGGGAGGTTGCTACCAGCTGTTTCTGTTATGAGCATTCCTATTACTTGGTGTTTTCTTTAAAAATTCTGACTTTCTTCCTCCTGGCTTAAGACCCATTTTTAAAAATTATGTTATTTTTAAAATTATGTTATTTTCTGCATAGATCCAGCCTAACCTTTGAGTACTGATTATGCATTTTGATCATCAGAATCCTGGGAGTGTCCTTCTGCCTACAGAAATATTGGCTTCCATACTGCAGGTCCTTTGGGGGTTGGAGCTATACTGGTAAAGATCGAAATTGTTTTGGTTTAGATCTGATGTGGGTGTTACTTGTGAGATTTAGCTTAGCAAAGAAACAGTAGATAATGACCTGCTGGGTGCTACTCGTTTAGGGTGAGACAAAGATTTCTACTGTTACAAAGTTGCCTAAGACATGCTGTAAGCTTATTACCTGATATTTTAAGTATCCAGAAACAGTGTTCTCAGCAGTGAGGGCCAACATGGAACACTTCTTACCTATTGGAATAAAGGGAGAAATACTTTGCTTAGGAAAGTAAAGTAGTGGTATGAACTACTCTGAGCCCTGCGTTATAAGAAGGCAGCCACAGTAAGACTAAATTCCACGCTGAGAAAGAAAGCTGCCTTAGAGCTGTGCTGTCCTACACAACTTTCTGTGCTGTCCAGTGCAGTAGCCACTAGCTATGTGTGACTGTTAGCCACTTGAGAATGTGTCTAGTGTGAAGAAGAGAATTTTTAATTTGATATGTTATTAATTTAAATGTAAATAGCCACATGGCTAGTAGTTAGCATCTTGAACAAAGCAGCTGCAGAGCTAGAGATGTCTACTTAGATGGATATGGGAAGCCAGCTGGGGCAGTAAGTAAATGAAAGTTAGTGAAGGCAGTTTTTATTATAAGAAATAAAAGAAAAATCAAGATGGAGTTTGGATTTAGGTAGGGGTAAATAAGAGGGAAAGAAGTAAGACTCTAGGAGCAGAACATTATACTTTCAGAGGGAAGTGGACAAGTCTTTTTCCTTCATCTGAGGTGACCAAAAGGTGAAATGGATAACACACATACAAAATAACAACAGTGTGGAAGGCGTTTAATCACTCACACAAAAAAGGTTGAAGAGACTCTGAATATTACTGGGGGCAGGGTGGGGGTGGTTATATGAGAAATCAAGATCCATTCTAAACATACAAACTTGTAAAACTATTTTAAAATATGACTTTACTAATCCATGTATAAGCATATTCTTAAAAACAGCATTCTCTTTTTGACTATATTATTTTCAGGTGCTTCCAGTATTGTTTTAAAAGTGTTTAATATCAGTATTTAAAGATATGAATAGTTATTTTGCACATTAAGTAAATTCTAAAATCTTGCAGTATCACCTTTTACTTTTGCTTGAACATTTTAAGTTAACTAAAGTAGCCAAAATACTGGAATAAAAGCCTTTCTGGAGTCACAGAGATGGCAGGATGGACCCAAAGGATTGATCTGGCCTGTCATGTATTGAACTGATGTGGATTAATCTGAAAATTGAGTGTAGCAATAATCAAGACTATTATATCAATAAGAAAAGGTACCTACCAATTAAAACTCAGAACGTACACAGTTTGATCTAATACTAGTTTAATCTCACATTTAAAGAACTCTATATAGCAAGGAATCAAGGAAAAATTATTTTATATACATATGAAAATGCTGTGTTGGAATTAGTTTCTAGTCCTGAATCAAAAATGATTCCATGTTATAGCATATATAACAGATATGCCTATATAATTTATAATATTAAAATTCAACAACTGGGCCAGGCACAGTGATTCATGCCTATAATCCTAGCACTCTGGGAGGCCAAAGTGAGGAAGATTGCTTGACCTCCAGAGTTCAAGACCAGCCTGAGTAGGGTGAAAGCCTGTGTCTGCTAAAAATAGAAGAATGAGCTGGGCATTGTGGTGAGTGTCTGTAGTCCCAGCTACTTGGGAGTCTGAGCAAGAGAATCGCTTGAACCCAGGAGTTTGAAGTTTCTGTGTAGGTTGACACCATGGCACTCTAGCCTGGGTAACAGGATAAGGCTCAAAAAAAAAAAAAAGAAAGCAATCAACAACTGGAATATGGTCAGCATTATCAGCAATCCTTTGTGTTGAAAATTAGGTTCATATGTCTCATATTTACTGAGTCATGTATGTTCTCATTATAACTGTGTATGAAATAGAAAAGATACAATCAGAAAGCTGTCTTAGATATGTCACAAATACCATAACAAATATTTATAATTTCCAGAGGAAGAAGATTTTGCTTTCTAGCAATCATAATTGACTATCAAAGTATCCAGCTCTTTTATTTTCTTTCCTAAGGTATAGGATGGAATGCTAACTGAAAACAACAATGTAGGCAGAAGATGTGTCTTGTGAATAATCTCTTCTTCTAAGTCCATTTTCTTCTAGACAATATACTTTCCTGATTTGGAAGTGAGCAGCATTACTGTTTAATTTTTATGTGGCAAAATGTCTTGATTGGAAATTTAGGTGTGCCATTTTTTTCTCTCTTTATTCTTATGGCATTATTATTCATCCATATATCTATCAAAATATTTATAGATACATATATATCTCCAAAAGGACTTGGTGGGGGTATCCAGCTTTTAGCTTCTCTGTGCCACATTGTTAGAAAAAAACTCTTCCTGGGCCATATATTAAATACACAAACACTAATGAAAGTCAATGAGCAAAAAAAAAGTCCATGCTTAATTTCTGTGATATCTGCCACCATAGATAAGCAAAAAAGTTCTCCCATAATCCACATGTGGCCCATGGACTGCAGATGGAACACCTGTGAAAGAGATTCTTTTTTTTTTTCCTTTGAGACACAGTCTCATTATGTTGCCCTCAGTAGAGTGTTGTGCTGTCACTCTCAACCTCAAACTCTCAGGCTTAAGTGATTCTCTTGCCTCAGCCTCCCAAGTAGCTGGGCTTATGGGTGCCTGCCACAGTACCCAGCTATTTTTGTTGTTGTTGTTGCAGTTGTCTTTGTTGTTTAGAAGGCCCAGGTAGGGTTCAAACCCATCTGTCTTGGTGTATGTGACTGGTGCCCTAACCACTGATCTATGGGCGCCAAGCCAAGAGATTCATTTCTTTGCCAGGGTCTTTATATTTACTATTACTTATTTTAAAATGCTACTTGAAGTATTTTAATTAAGTGAAAAGTATATATACAGTGGTATTTAAACAAGAAATATGATCCAGTCATACAGTAATTTTTCATTGTTTAATGTTTACTCAATATTAGACATTGTCATTGAATACAACTGTGTTTCAGTGAACTAAATGTTGACCAGAGCCACCTGTGTTGCTGAGACATAATGTGGCATGCAAAATTTGTGACAACACACCAATAATTCTATTATGCATGCCTTTATTTAAAAAAAAAAATGCCGTGACTTTTATAGATACACCTGAAACCAATAACTGAAAAAATAGAACTGCCTTTTAAGGTCAGGAACAAATTAAATATGGGTATTACAGCAACTGAATGGTTTATTGTTTAGAAAACCATAAAGATACAGTTTTCTAAATCTGTATCCTCCATTATCAAATAACAAAGCTATAGAAGGTATTTTCTAAACTTTGTTTAAAAGTATCCATTGAGAGAAGCAAGTTTGTACTGTAATTAGAAAAGAACTGTAAGAAGTTACAAAAATAGTACGGAGAGATCCTCGTGTCCTTCAACCAGTTTCTCACAATGGTTACATTTCATATAATTATAGTACAATCTCAAAATCAGGAAACTGACGTTATGTATCTGCTCACTTGTATATATGTTTTTATGTGATTTTGTCACTTAATGTAAATAAAGAACTGCAAATAAAAGATACAGAATTCTTGACCCACCACAAAGTTTTCCCTTATGTGGTTCCCCTTTATAGTCATAAACACACCCTCCTCCCGCCATTCCTTATCTCTGGAAACCACTTACCTGTTTTACATCTCTGTTATTTTGAGACTTTTGTATAATAGGTGTCAAACAATGAAGTCAATGTTTTCTGTACACATTTTAAGAACTACATAAGACACTGTCACACCCAGAGGAGAGTAGAAGCCTAGACTCCCCAGTCTGCTTTTTGAAATGGGAACTGGGTCTGGGAGCACTGGTTTCTTTGTGCATTTGGCAGGTTAATTTGTACAAGTGGTCTGGCTACTTCCTTCCTGATTCTTTCGCTTAGAGCAGTGGTTCTCAACTGGGGGTCACAACCCCTTTGTAATGATGAAAATACATCCTGCATATCAGATATTTACATTATGATTCATAATAGTAGCAAAATTACAGTTACAAAGTAGCAACGAAAATAATTTTATGGTTGGGGGTCACCACAACGTGAGGAATTGTATTAAAGGGTTGCAGCATTAGGAAGGTTGAGAACCATTGGCTCAGAGGGTCAAGCTTTCCTTAAAGCTTTTTGTTTGTGTTCCTTGACATTTAGGATGTTGCCTTCTTCATTACCCAGTTTAAGATACGTTAAGCAAAAACAAAAGCCAGGAAACTCTCCCATGGTTTTCCTTGGGACCCAAGTTCCCTACCCTGTCTGCCTTCTTCTCTCTGCCTTTCAGAGTTATGTGTTTTATAGGCGTATATAGTGTCCCGCTGAGCTTAGCAGCAGGAGAAGGGAAAAGTGTATCTATTCAACCTTGTCGTATAACTGGAATTTCCTAGTCTATTAAATGTTGATCAGGGTATGTTTTTTCTCTGCTGTTTAAGTCACTTGATAAGAAGCTATAATTGACAAGAAAAAAATTAAGTAGGCTGTTATTCATCAGGTGGTTATATTTACTAGAAGAATATTTTTAAATATTCAATCAAAACAATGAAAAGAGGAAGAAAAATTCCCTGAGATGAGGAGCTATGAGTGTTTATAAAAACAGTGATAATAATTTAGGTAGGATCAGTAAAAGCTTTTAGGAAATGGGTTGACATGGGTTTTGGAGGCTGGATAGGGTTTTGACCTATGGGTAGAAAAGTAGAGAAGGGATTTTAAATGGCAGAAATAAAATAAGGAACATTCTTTGCTTTTGTGGGCATCAGCTCAGGAGGCAAACTATCCAGTCAGCTACTAAGTGGCACCTCTTGGCGGATCTGTTCGTGCATGTACTTCACAAGGAAGCCTTTCTCTTCTTCATATGTTCAGGCCCGTCCCAGAGATTATGGTTTGTTGGACTTTGGGGAAATGAAGATGAGTATCATTGGCTTTGTTTTCTAAATTTCTTAGGTGATTTTAACATGTGGCCAGGACTGACAGTTGTTATAGCTCTATTTCTAAAAAAAAAAAAAAAAAAGATAATTTAATTTAATTCAGTTTAAATTGGTAAATAGTTATTTAGCATCTGCTGTGTTTGCTAAGGAGTTTTAGGCTAGAGAGGTAAAACGATTATCTTTTAAAACTCTGCCACGTTATATATATAGGTCCTGTGACAGATACTTTCAGTTAAATTATTTCATGAATTAATGATAAAGCAGGAAAGACAGTTTAATGTGAAGTTGGCTACTTTAAAGGGTATATAGAGTTATAATATAAAAGTATACAATGACTGGAGTGGAGGTAGGGACAGATATTTGAGTAACTGAATTATAAGAAGTAAAAGTAAGAGGGTTCTTAGTGATGTACCTGTCTACACTTGCATTTTGACAAATGAGGAATCTGATGCTCAGAGATTGGAGACTTTCTCAAGTTCACAGGGTTTGTGGGAGGAAAAACAGGGTCCCTGACTCCATGGTCAGTGCTGTTTCCATAGACCTCCAGAGTTCACTTATTTGTTTGCTGAAGAAGTTTATGACTACTTCTTTAGCATGTTTGTGATGTCCCATCGGAAACTTTCTTCACCCAGTGTAGAAGCTTGGTGAAACATAGAGAGGATTTGGTTGAGACATGTTTTGTGTAAAGCCTTTGAACCAAAACATGTCCCAGACAACAAAATAGATTTGTAACAGGTAATATCTATGAAGAGGACCTGGGGTCGTTGCCCTATAAGTACTTTCTAAGCTATCTTTGCAAACATCCAGGCTAAATTAGTGAAGAAAGTATAGTAATTTCAAAAGATATGGTTTTTATTTATCAGAATATTTTAAAGATTGTTCATTCTATTTTGTTTATTTTAGCTGGTTTTTCTCCTCATCAACATAGAAAACAGATCTTTTTTGTTTCTGTTTTATATTGAACAGTGTAGGCTTATTCTTGATTTTTTGCATAATTTTTCTCTTATTTTGTTGGTACTCTTTTTTTTTTAATTGACAGGTAATACTTGTACATATTGATGAGGTACACAGTGATGTTTCAATACATACAACATAGTGTGATCAGATCAGGGTAATTAGTATAGTCATTGTCTCAAACAGTTATCATTTCTTTGTGTTTTATAGCTATTTAAAACTATATGATTTTTTTTTTTTTGAGACAGAGCCTCAAGCTGTCCCCTTGGATAGAGTGCTGTGGCATCACAGCTCACAGCAACCTCCAACTCCTGGGCTCGAGTGAGTCTGCCTCCCAAGTAGCTGGGACCTGTGATCCCCACCACAACGCCTGGCTATATTTTTTGGTTGCAGCCATCATTGTTGTTTGGTGGGCCCGGGCTGGATTAGAACCCTCCACCTTAGGTCTATGTGGCTGGCGCCTTAGCCACTTGAGCCACGGGTGCTGAGCCATAATATTGTTAACAGTAGTCATCCTGCCATGATATAGAACTCTAGAACTTATTCCTCCTAGATTAGTCTTAAATTTTTGTTTTGTTTTGTTTTGTTTTGGAGACGAAGTCTTACTTCCTTGCTCTGGGTAGAATGTCGTGGCATCCATAGCTCACAGCAATCTCAAACTCTTGGATTCAAGAGATCTTTTTACTGGGCAGGCACAGTGGCTTACACCTATAATCCTAGTCCTTTAGGAGGCCGAGGATGGGTAGATTGCTCAAGCTCAGGAGTTCCTGTCCAGCCTGAACAAGAGCTGGACCCAGTCTCTACTAAAAGTAAAAAAGCTAGGCAGGCATTGTGGCAGGTGCCTGTAGTTCCAGCTACTTAGGAGGCTGAGGCAGGAAGATTGCTTGAACTCAAGAATTTGAGATTGTTGTGAGCTATAACACCTGGACTCTCTACCCAGGGTGACAGAGTGAGACACTGTCTCAAAAACAACCAACCATCCAACCGAAGCAGCCCTTTTTGCCTCAGCTTCCCTAGTTTCTGGGACTATGAAATTTTTTTTATTTGAAACAGTGTTTATGAAACCTGTAAACACTGGTAAACTATGTCAGTATTTTTAATACAACATTATTTCATTATGTCAGATTAATGGGTCTGAAAAATTATGCATACTTTTTTTCACAAATTTAACTGGATATGACGATGAATCTCGGGGTCGTTTTCCTTGATGATATTTTAAGGGTGTTTCAATCATTTTATTTGTGGATATGTTTCAGTGGGTGAGGAAGCTAAGAACACAGAGACATGAGACCCAGTCTGGTTCCATTTATGTGACATTGAACAGTTACATTCTTGAAGACTCAGTTTTGTCTGGAAAGTGAGGAAATTGAAGTAAATGACAATTCAGATGTATTGTAATTCTGATAATTTGTGATTAAAATAAGTACAGCTAAAAAAGGTACAAGTTATTTAAATTTTTAAGTATGCACGTGTAACCTGTGGCCTGCATGTCACATTCTTTACATAATACTTAAACTCACAACATCTGTGTCTTTTTAAATACTATGTTGGTTCTGCTAACTTCAGCTAATGTTCTTTATTTTTACCATTAATCTTATAAAAACCTATAATTTAAAAAGAAATAAAACTTTTATATGGTAATTTTTTATATTGTCTGATTTATAAATTGATGCAGTTTCTGTGTGTTTAATACCTAAAGTCTCTCTCCCTTTTGAAATTCCTTTCTTTTTCTGCAAAAGACTAAAATTTGCTGCTTTAATGATACATGATAATGAATGTAATGTATACCAGAAAAAAATATTATTTCTTATACATTAACTACAAATATTAGAGGAAAATAATTTTTTTAAATATATGAAAAATAATTAGGTTGGATTATGATGTGTTTTTAATAATGTGAGCTGTTTGTTTTTTTTTAAGAATGAAATCTGTCTTGTTAACACTATTGCTCTGTGTTATTTAAAAATAAAACAGTATGACTTTTGTTTCAGTTCCCTTTTTTATTATGCCTCCCTACCCCATCTCTCTCTGCACAGGGTGGGTATTCTGCTCCCTCCTTCTCTCCTTGGCAGGGCTCCTTCCAGGGGATCCCACGGACTGTTCCACCGCACCGCAGACAGAGTGAGTCTGTGTCTCTCACTCCTCTCCTGCTCTGGCTTCCCCTTCATGGTACTTCCCTTCTGCATGACTTGTCTCTCCCCAGCACCTCTTTTCCCATCTTGAGTATCCTACAGGCATCTGTTAAATCAGCACTCCCTGTGGGTCTCCTCTCTTAACATTTCCTTTGACTGCATGTAAACAGACCTCTCCTTAGAGCCTCATGGAAGCTATCTGAAGTTAATTTCATTCTAATGCTGTTTAAACCCATTGCCAGTGACCCTTGACCTACTGACATGCATCTGTCTTTAATGCATTTTTTTCAAGACCTTGAGATACATGAAAAAAGAAATTATTTTAACTAGTTATTTTAAAAATGTACATGCTGTCTATAGTGGTATGATGGACAGATGCATACTGTGTAGGGAGCAGGCTTACTAGACCATTGCACATTTCTTTAAATATTTTTCTAATCAAAAGGCTTGGATTGCGTTTTACTGTCTTTTAAAAGAAACATCTTCTTAATTGTTTTTTTCAAAAGTATTTTAAAACAACTAAAATATCTTTGTAATTTCTCAGCTGCTTTACAACACAGAAGAAATGGCTTTCAGACATGCATGATTTACTAACATTTCTAATGATTTAGTCATTGTTTGGCCTTAAAACTTTTATTTACATTAAATCCACTTTTCAAAACAGTGTATGTTTTATGTACTTAAGTATATCCGGTAAGTTGGTTATATTTTATCTTTTTTGAAAAGTCACCCAAACGAAAAGCTAATATTACTGAAGAAGAATTACAAATATAGTCAATCAGAGATTATTTTATACCTTCTCCATGGATTTGCCCTGGTTTGTGATTCATATCAATTTTTTCATTGTCTTTATTTGCATGATGTATCCAAGATTCAAAAGGAGGACATTTTTAAGTAATTAGGAATTATTTAAACCATTTTTTTCTTTAATTAGTTAAAATTAAGAGGTATCAACATGAATTGCAGACAAAGGTATGAAGTGGTTAATTTTTGCTGTTTTGCCTCTCGCTTCCCTTTGGAACTTTTTGTTAAAAAAAAAAAGTTTGTATAGGCTTTTCTATCAGGTTATTTACTATCAGAGTCATTTGTTTAGTGGAAGCAATGAGAAGTTTCTTTTCCTCCTTTTCTTCTCCCACCACCTCTCATATTACATTGCTAGTTAAACTAATCTGAAATTTCAAAAGGCAGTTATAATAAATGATGTATTTCTTAGGCTTGTAGCTAGTAACCGGGAAGGTTGGTGGTTCCCTCAGATTAGCATACCCACCTTTGTACATACCAAACCCCACTTTGGCCCACATCATTTTCCCCTACCATAGTTCTCCATTCTTCTCCTTCTCCTAAATTGAAGTTTAGAGTTAATTATTCTGAAGTACAAATAATTTCAGTTTTACATTTCAAAGTTTATTTCTCGAAAATACCCACTTTACTAGTTTCTTATGTGTATGTCTTTAAAATTTCCTTCCTCCTCCCTGAGTCACTGGCCTTCCGTTTTCAAGTACTTCTTGAACCTGTTTGGTTCAGAACTGTCTTTTTCTTTCTGACTGTGAAGTTTTTGTTTAAACTTTTCTAGATCAAACCTTCTTTATGCATCTCTGGGTTAGCAAAAAGAAAAATTTGATTCACCAGAGTTTGGATTATTAGTCACCTAGAAAGTATGGATATTTTGGAATCTTTTCCTGAGCAAGTTCTCATGACCTGTGCACCTAAGAGAACTGGCCCTGGGATTTGATTACTGAGACTTGTAGGACCCTGTATGGGAAATAATAACTAGAAGACTTGTTCACAGCTTTTTAATAGCTCTTACTGAGCTTAAAATGTTCCTTTAGAGGGGAAATTTGTTCTAAACTTCCATACTATTTTGGGTCCAACTTGAGAATAGCTGAAGTAGTTTACCAATCAAGTGTTTTTTTTCTTTTGAAGTGATGAAGCCTAGAGAAGAAAGGTATTGGATCACTGAAGTAAAGTCCAGTGGTTTTATAGACAGTTGTAGAATAGTTCTCTTTTTTTGCTATAGTGAACTTGTGTTTAGTGAGATAATATTTATTTCCATATTTAGTCAATATGTGGCTCCTACTCATCATTTTTGGAGAAGTTGATTGTATAAGTAATGGAAATAGTTGAGGTATCACTCCTTCATTATAATGTTTCATTAAAAAATTCTTTCTGATGCTCTCTTGAACACTGACTCAAGTGAACTGCCTTTATCTATTAAATGCAGAGGCCAGCTAGGCTTGGCTATGAATCTCCAGTAAGGAAAATCTGTTCTGTTTTTATTTGATTGTTGGTTTTCCTTAAATTATAGTAGTATTACACTTTCCAGTATGAAAATACAGCCTACTCTAAGTATGCAGAGTGTGAATGAGTTAATTTTTATAGGAAATATTTAGCCTTGGTCACTCCAGAAAGCTGTGCTGACCAGAAGTATTCTTGTTTTGTTTCAGAATAACTCTAGGCAAATGGAAATAAAAGAAAGATCCTGGTCTTTCAAATATTTTTCTTCTTTCTCAGGAAATGTTGATTTACCTTTTTTTCTCAAGTATATTACTAGTTTATACTTCATGATACTCCAGATTTCAAATTAAATTTTTCTCTACGTTAGCAGAAAATATTTACATGTAGACATATCAAAGTCTTTCTTGCTGTAACTAGGTACTTTAACTTTTATCCAAATTGACTTACCTGGCACTGTATGAAGTGGGGAACCATAAATAATCTATATCATAAGAGAAAAATTCAATTAAAATATTTGCTTTTGGCAAGTAGAAAGCGTTAATGGTAATCCCAAACAGCATTTCTTGCCAGCCATATGCAAAAATTATATTTTGAAACAATATCTATTTTTTATCATGGCCAACTGGGCTACTAAAATCTGACTTTCAGTACCTTGGTTAAAAAAATTTAGAAATCCTATCTACCCTTACCTTCCATGTGCAGTAGTAACTCAGATGAGAAGGGGAAAAAATGGTCTTGAAACAACAAAAATCACACATACATGTATATATATCGTAATGGCCCAGCACTTTCTTGATGCCGTTTTGCCTGATTTTTAAATGTATATTATAATAAGTAATGTGTTGACCTGCACTACAGTAAGAATGGCAGATTTATACTGTCTTATATCCTCCTCTTAAAACCTTTAGGAGGTGTTCCATGAATCTTTTTGACAAGCAATGATTATAAATACATTTTTCATCATGACCCAGTATGTATTTACTGAATGGAAGTGTGTATTTACAACCTCAATGTACGTGTATCTGTGTGCATGCGTTCAAAATAAAGATGAAACATTTTTGAGACAGTCCTTTTTCTTAGGACATTTTCTTCTCTTCTCCCATTTTTTAGAAATGTTGCTAGCATCCTTCAGTTAGAAAAACACCATTCTATTTTGCCCACATAGAAGTCTGAGCATTTAGGTTTTAATGTATCAACTTTAAATGTAAAAGCTGAGAAGTTTAATGCTATGCATAGATTTTATGTGTAGAATCATAGTAAAACTTTTTTGAGGGGCAGAAATATCCTTATTTTTTTAATTTTCTAATGATTAAGCTGATGCCAGGGAAAAAAATCATTGGATAATAGAAGTGGCTTAAATAGTTGATGAACCCTTTATAAGACCCAGCTGTTCCTCACTTCAGCCAAAATGAAGATTTTACCAAATTTTCACTCTTAGCATTGGCCTTCTTATCTTTGGCTACACTTTCTCACTTGAGTATTTCACTAGCTTTGTATCTGTCTTTTCAGTCTTTTTGGCTAGAAAATTGTTCTCTCAGGGTTCATATCTTTTGGTTAATTTTTTAAAGAGCTACTTAAATTTAAGTTTTTAAGAGCTCCTTAAATACTTAATTTTCATATATTATCATATAGAAAACATCTACCTTTTAAAAAATTTAGTCATACATTTAAAAAAGGGAAAAAAAACTAATATTGATTGAATGCTTATTATCATTTTTAATGTCTCAAGTACTTTTCTATGCATTTTATTTAAATTACCATCTGAGCCTCGTGACAACACAAAGAACTATTACTATTCTATTTCATAATAAGGAAAACATAAATTAAGAAAACCAGAATAATGTAGTGATTTGCTCAGAGTAAGTGTGAGCAAACCAGAATTAAATTCCATTCTGATTTCACAATGTAAACTTTAAATATTTACTATGAATACTTTGACCCTTTCTTTAAAAATATACATTTTTGGGTGGCGCCTATGGCTCAGTGAGTAGGGCGCCGGCCCCATATACTGAGGGTGGCAGGTTTGAACCTGGCCCCAGCCAAACTGCAAGAAAAAAATAGCTGGACGTTGTGGCAGGCACCTGTAGTCCCGGCTACTTGGGAGGCAAGAGAATCACTTAAGCCCAGGAGTTGGAGGTTGCTGTGAGCTGTGGGATGCCATGGTACTCTACCAAAGGTGATAAAGTGACACTCTGTCTCTACAAAAAATAATAATAATAATAATATATAAATACATACACACATATTTTCCTTATTTATGACAGCAATCTAGTAGCTCATTATGGAGAAATTATAATATACAGAAACACATTTTGATATATTTCCTTTTAGAAGTTCTTTATTTTATAAAGTTGAAATATTATATATTTTAAGGTTTTTGTTTTGCTTTTGTCACATAATACCATTATATATGTAAATTTATTATATAATAAATGCTTTTTTAATTGGCATTTTAATGGCTGCATGATAATGCATTTTCATGTGGACTTAGTATAAGTTAATTTTTTCCTATAGTTAGGCATTGATGTTGTTTCTAGTTAGAGAAACTATTGCAATGTAGTTTATCCTTGTGTATACATCAGTGTGGGCATCTCTCTTAGGTAGATTTTTGGAAGGATATGACTTAATCAAAGGGTATACACTTTCTATGGGCAGTTGAGGTATATTGTGGAATTGTCAAATATGCTTATAAGATATAAATTTATATGGCTTAGTCTGATTGACTCCAACATGATGACTAAAATCAATTTTATATGTAAGGATAGCTTTTGCTTCCTTAGAAATTAGCTGTGGGAGTGACTTTTCATAAAAATAAAATATTCTGGAGATGAAATGCAAATTAGAGTAACTCCATAAAAACTAATTCAATTTTACGGTAAGCTGACTTTTACTTAAATACAGTTAACATAGAATGTGGTACCGTGTACAGTTTGGCAGCTATTTATTACAGCCATCAGTTAATTGGCTAGAAATGTGCATCTAACTCATGGTCCAGTAGGCGTTCCCCACAGATGGGGACATGGGTTAGTTTCTTGCAATACCTTACAATTATGAGAAATGCAGCAGTTTGTGTTTTCTGTATAAGCCTTTTATTACCATCTGCTCTACAGATTGGGAGATTGTTTCTTTATTCATTATTTGTTTTTGTACCATAGTGTTTGCAGTATCTTACCCTGGATAAATATATCATGAATATTGGTCACACCAATGGAATTGTATTATTTTCATACTGTTTAGGTTTTTTTCTGTGCTACTCTGCATCCACAAGGTAGATGCTAATGGATCCTGTGTCTTTGAGATATAGACCCATGAAATTAATCACCTTACACTGATTGTGCCCCTGTAGTAAATGTTTGTTTAGATCACTCTTGATTACTTTGATAATTTTTTAAAAAAGTTAATTGGTCATCAACTTAGAAATGCTGTTGAACTTATTTCAGAATTTATTTATCAATAATTTATACTTATCAACCAGGTATTCTCTTTAAGGTTTTTGAGATCTAGAGGCACCATTCCAAGATAGAGAGAAATAAGAACATTCCTGGTTCCTGAGAAGCATGTGAGCTCTGATTGGCCTCATGTGAACTCTACAGCAGAAGTCACAGAATCTAGTTACATGTATATTACTAGGGACCCAGTTAAGTCTTCCATCTCTATGGTGATGTGGAGCCTCAGTTCCAATTTTATCACATTAACATCAGATTATACCTTTAGTGGTCTTTAATGCAGTAGTAGTAATAAAAGTAAACAAAGTTTTTTAGTTTTGTAATGTGTAGAAAGCTCTGAAATTATTACAAATTTTTTATATTCTTCATAAGGGATTGATAACTTTTGGCTAAACCTTTTTAGGTCTTTGGAGTATGAATATTAAATGTCAGACTCATTTTCAGTATTTTATTTGTTAAGAATCTTTGAGTGAGTGCTGTTACGTATGAGGAATTTTACATACACCTTCTTGTGGTTATGAATATTTGTACTTATTTGCAAACTACTTTAGTAAGAAAGTATGAACCTATTAAAATATGTTTTAATGTATACAAATACATTAAATAAAATAATAATGACTAGAAAAACATAGCAATTGCAAAGCAAATACTCTGGCTGCTACCCAGTCATGGCAATCCTTGGTGTTGTGTGTGGTCTCTGATGCCGTTGTCCTGTCTTTTTCTTGTCTCTGCTCTCCCATTATGCTATTGGCAAGGAGTTGAGAAGTTAGTCCATTACTTCTCTGACAAAGCGTGGTACAGTACAATTTTGGATTTTTCCTACCACCTTCCTCATAATCACTTTTTGTTTTAATTTTTTTCCAGTTGCATGATGCATGTCAGAGCCTGCATGAAATTACGGGCATGATAACAGATGGCTCCATTTCAGTCTTCCTTTTTACCTTTAAAATGTTTTTAATAATAACAATAAACTCAAAGGTACTCAGAAATTTAGGTAATTCCTATATCTGTCGTGTAATAATACCATTTTTATAATCTATAACATTTTTTGCTTTCTACTTTGTACACTGTAACATATTTTTACTGAATTCAGGCTTGACTTTTTAGCTGCTGTCTTTTTGCTTAATGATCCAGAAGAATACTTACAAAAACTGGCAAGAGTGCTTTTCCATATGCTAATGTTAGATTTGAAGTGTTAATGAAACAGTAAAGGTGAAGAGTTTTGCTTCATGATGGGGTGCTAATTTGTCTTTTTGCATGTTTCACTCCAGGGGTGACTATGGATCCACCTTTCTTCAGAAATACTGCTATACTGGGTGGCTGGAGTTTGGTGTCTGAGAGTTAATCCATGTAGGCTAGATTAGCGAAGAGGGTAATAGGGCATTATCCAGCAAAGTTAGTACTGGAAGGTTGGTGTTGAATATACCTAATATACCTATAGTTTTCATATAAGTTAAAACTTAATCATCTGGCTAAATTGAGTATTCTGAAAGCCTGTGAACTCATCAGAAATACCCAAATAGCATAGAAAAATACATGTTAGTACTGCATTTTAATAAATTCTCAGATGGTTCCAATTCTGGCTTTGCTATTTGCTAAAGTATAAATTTGAACATGTTATTTAACTTCTTTTAACTCTAATTTACTCCTCATTTATTAAAAAACAAAAAAAGAGGACAATACTTTCCACCTAGGGATCTCACAATAATTAGAGATCATGTATGCGTGTATACGTGCAAAAAAAAAAGTGTGGATCTCTTTCCTTGGAAAGAAGGAAACTCTGTTCTCTTAAGAGACCAAGTTTCTGTGATATTCTAGGCATTGTATTAAGTACTTTGCATGTATCTTCCAAGAGGTATGGATTTGGTATGATCCTCACTTTACAAATTTGGACATTTCATTTCAGGGTAATGAGATTATTTTTGATACCTGACTAATAATTGATAGACCCAAGATTCAAACTTAGATTAATCTGACTAAAAACGGAATCATTTGGGCTCGGCGCCTATAGCTCAACTGGCTAAGGCGCCAGCCACGTACACCTAAGGTGGCGGGTTCAAATCCCCAGCCCGGACCCGCCAAACAACAATGACGGCTGCAACCAAAAAATAGCCGGGCGTTGTGGTGGGCGCCTGTGGTCCCAGCTACTTGGGAGGCAGAGGCAGGAGACTCGCTTGAGCCCAGGAGTTGGAGGTTGCTGTGAGCTGAAATGCCACGGCACTCTACCCAGGGGGACAGCTTGAGGCTCTGTCTCAAAAAAAAAAAAAAAAAAAAAAAAAAACGGAATCATTTGATTCAACTAATCATTTCGATTCATCTCAAAATCAACTAACAATTTGAAAGTTCTCTCTGAATTTTATAATACTAGTTCTTGTTCTTATCTTCAGGAAAGCAGTTAAGGAACAAAGCTTTAGCTTATGTATTATATTATATATGCTTACTGTGGATTTAAAACATTTAGATAGTTTTGATATTATTGAACTATATACTTGAAGCTCAGAAAACCTCATATGTGGTATTCTGTAATAACTTGTTTATTATAATACTGCTAAAGAATTTGTCTTTTCCCTCCAAGACCCAGTTATAAAAGGGCTATGGCTTGAATTCATCATTCTTAGACCCTTTAATAATTGCAGATGAAATTTATTGCGCACATACTGTGTTGGGAGGTCCTATGCTAAGTAAGTGTTCTATGTGAATAAACATTTGATTAGGATTAGAAATGGGAAATAGCTGAATGCTTGTTAAGACAGTTTTCCCAACCCATTTAGCGTAGAAATGTCTTCAAGTAAAAAATATTTGGTGGTCAAGTTTATAGATCATTATGAGAGGTACTGTTGTTTAAATTAACATGTAATTTAGTCCTTCCCGCTATCCTTCTTAACATAAATTGTTAACCCCAAATTTATTTGAAGAAAATAATATTTTTCTATTATCAGATTGACTTTCATCAAGTTTTTTTTTAATTGGTTTTTATGGGGCTGAGTGCGGTCACTCATGCCTGTAACCCAGCACTCTGGGAGACTTGAGGCAAGTGGTTTGCCTGGGCTCACCATTGGAGACTACTCTTAGGCAGAGCAAGACCTGGTCTCTAAAAATAGCTGAGCGTTGTGGTGGGTGCCTGTAGTCCCAGATACTTGGAAGGCTGAGGCGAGAGAATCACTTAAGAATTTCTCTGTGAGCTGTGACGCCCTGGCACTCTATGGAGGGCAACAAAATGAGACTCTGTCTCAAAAAAAATAAAAATAAATAAAATAAAATAGGTATTTTTTTTTAATCAATGCTTTATTATTGACTTAACAGGAAAGTGTCACTTTGATAATTTATGGCCAAAGAAACAATTCTTGAATATAACACTAATATTCATTCATTCATCTATTCATTTATCTAGTAAATATATATTAATATTTACTCCTGACTACGTGCCAAATACTAGTAATAACAACTACAACAAAAAATGAATAAAGCATGGTATATGCCGTTGCTCAACCTTACAATAATGCTTGTTACTGATACTCTTGACCTTGATGCATGAAACCATTTAATCTGAGAAATCTCAGAATGGTGTACTAAAGTGTATGTATCTAATGAAATCAAGACTTGAAGTTGCTGCGTCCAATTAAAGATATACTCTGTGTCAAAACCGATTCACATTTAACCACCCCATCCACAAGTTGCAAGGATTAGAGTTCTACTCATCTGTGAGTGACTATGGGGAGTTTGCTGAAACCCAGTCCCCCCATTAGTACGGGATTTCATTTTGCCCTGTGGTTCTGCTCTGTGGGCTGCTAAGGTTATGAAATGCATGGGGTAGTGGGCAGCTTCCCCAGAGGCCTTTTTAGGGTACAGGGCAGGTACCTCATCTTGCCTGTCCACCTTCAGATTTCTTTCATTACGCTCTAATTTTTCTGCAAGTATCCTAAATTTAGAGCCTTAGAACTTAACTACCTGGGGTGTTAGTGATAGCTTACTATCTGTTCATATTCCAAAAAATTTCATCCCCTCTGGTTGTTTTCCTCACTGATTCCACCAGAGTAATGATTGTAAAACACGCATTGGATTTCAAATTCCTCTACTTAAAATCTGATCCAGTCGTGTCTCCCACTGTCTGCAGCAGAAAGTCAGAGCTACTTAGCCTGGTGTGAGTTTCTTTAGGAGCTGGCTCTTACCTATACTTTTGCTCTGTCCTTTCAAATTCAGTCTTAACAATTTGAAGTGGCCAGAATGTACCATGTGTTCTTTTTTTTTTTTTTTGGCTCTATGATTACCACACACTAGTTCACTACCCAGAATGTTCTTTCTTTCTTGTCTACTTGGAAAATGTTACTCATCCTTTTAAAACTCAGTGCAGATTGTCTGTGATTCTTGGATGCCTCCTGTGACCTCTCCAGTCAGGCACATGTTTTCTTTTTGTTCTCATATGTTAATGGTTGAGGCACAGTCTCATCATTTCTTTACTTGATTGTCTCCCGAACTACGTTCCTGGAGCATAGGAACAAATTAGTTAAGTGTCAGACTTTTCCACACCTAGCACAGTACATGTTCCTAAATAGACATTTTAAAAGTGAAAGCCTTTGATATTCCTTCCTATTAGTCTCATTATCTATGAGAATATGGCATCTTTTTATTTTTAACATTCATTCTGCAGAACTGAGGGCATCTTTTTATGGCTGTAGAAGCAGCAGTGGATGTAGACAAGATGAATTGTTAACATCTTGCCTTTGTGTTAACACAGTTGAGTGTGTAGAACTTGGGGGAAATTGTAGTATAAGCAACAAGCCATGAGAGCATGTCTCTGCTTTGCTTGGTAGATGTTAAGAAGTAGCTTGTTCAACTTGTTGGCAGGTAGTTAATGATAGTGCAGTCTTTAGTGGGTAAACATCTCCACATATCAGGAGCAAGTCATTTCCTCAGTTCCTACATTATAGTCATTTCTTATTCCTCTGGAAAGAGACGTTTTTTGCTTCCTAGTAGTGGAATTGATTTTCCCAAGTATAGTTTTCAAAATAATAATAAGTTATATCCTGCCATTAAACTTAATTTTTAATAAAAAGATAAAGTCTACATTTAGCATATAGACAGTACAGATTTATCTAATGGTAGTTAGTTATGTAACTATACTTAGTTAAGACTGAGTATTTTATTATTTAAAATTATTTTCTAATTCTTTAATATTTGATATGAAGCTTTGTTGCATTTAATACAAGCAACATACCTTTCTGACTCTGTTGTGTTTCTACTTATTTCTTTGATGAGTAGTGGTCAATTTAGTAATGTGGGCAGTCAGAACAGTGAAAGTTCATTTACGCTTTATGATGCTTTCTTCTGGAGGTTGGTTGTCTTAGTATTTTATTATTGGTCTTACCTGGAGAATCTGGCTTTTTAGGCTTTCTGCTGATAGCACATGGCTTATACCTTTTTTCCCTACTGGCAGTAGACATACCACAATAAAGTCATTTTTAAGGTTATCACTGATATTTTGAAAAATCTTAAGTTGAAGATTTTAACTTGAGGCTGGAATATTTTACTGTGTTTGAAGGTGAAAAAGGAAAACCTCACTTCGCCTACCACTTGTTGATGCCGCCTCTTTCCTGGTTACTTCTTTGGTTTCCTTTGATAGATTGTGGTTTGTTTAATATGATCTTGCTCTACTTTTTCACAAATCTTTTCTAAGGGTTTTGATCACTTTGGCATGGTTATTTTTATCTTAGGAACCCCAGGGAGAGTCTATTGATGTAATTATGTGGTAATTTTAGTACCATCTTATGTTGAGGGACAGTATATTCATCTCTGTGGTGACTTATTATGAAAATACCCAGTGGTGTTAAAGTCTGGGACGTTAGCTTGAGGCAGCAGCTGAGATGGCTTGTGTGTGGTGTACATTCTGCAGAATGAGTTAATGTAATGTGTCTCTGTACTGATTAATTTTCAGTAGTCATTGTCTTGATTTTTTAAAACTTTCTTAAATTTTTAAAATTTTCTTAAATAACAAGCCAGCTCTCTACCCTCATAGTGCCACTTATCCCTTGGTGACTCAGTGGACCTTGACTCTTAGCCCTGCCATAATCTAACCCTGACTACTAAGCCTGGGCAGACATTGTCTAGTGCTGGTCAAGGGGGTGAAGTAAGTGAAAAAGCACAAAAGATGCAGTATCAGTAGATCAGCCCCCTGTGTTGGAGAAATTAGAGATACAATGTAGATTTACTTGTGGATTAGCAGGGTTAAAAAAGAAAGTGATTAGCAAGAGCTGGTCCTTGAAAGTTCACATATCAAAACCTTTTGCCAAACTCTGACATTTTAGCTCACCCTATTTTATAAAAAGTATGTGTGGGGGGATAGCAGGAGGATTATACATTTGTTGCAACCATTCCTATATTAGGACAGGCCAGTAGGCCTTGCCGGATATATTTTAACTATTCAGGCCAGTGAAAGATAACTTTAAGGTTTTTGTTTTTAACTGGATGCCTAAAAGTAATGGGAATTCCACGTTTCCTCAGATTTTTATAGAATATCACCAGACAGTGAGCTGCAGAGAAGTATATGTGAGAGTGTATTACCCTGAAGAACTTTGTGATCATAAGCCTCTGTGCTTTGGTTCTGGTTACAGGCAAATTCAAATTTGTTTTACTCTCTAGCCATCATTCAAAGGGCTGATCATTTTTAAATTTTACTGAATGGATGTTTACTATTGGTTAGAGTAGATTTGTTTTCCACACATCAGCCATAACACTAATGAAACAGAACAAATAAGCTTTGAAACATTTTATTCTGAAACTTTTCAAAAAGAATATTAAGAATAGGTTAGCATTAGCTAAATGTATTGACTAGTTTTTGTTTAAACAATTAGAATTTCATATAAACTAAGAATATAATATTTATTCTAAATCTTGTTTATCTGCTGGTAATATCTTGACAGAAGTATAACATTTGGTAACATGGTGTACAACTTTATTTTTTAAAAAACTTTAAAATGAGTAATATTCTGAAGATCACAGTATCTGAATACTTTGTGAAGATTAAACCAAAGTGCTATAGAAATCATTCTATCAAGCTTTCTTATATATGAGGTTTTAAATACCTCATGACTCTCTTAGGGTGACATTTTTTTCCATAATGAACCAGTATTTTAATATTTTCTTTTCCCTTTTTAATTTTGTATCTTGTTTAGTGTTTATTGCCTGTATCATTTTTTGTTTGCATTATCACTCTTATGTGTCTCATGAATTTGCTTGAATATTGTAATTCATTTTTTTGATTAAAAATCCACACTCCATATTAAAACATAATAAGTACCAACACAGCCTTATTGGAACTTAATTTATATTAATTATGGGTAGCATTTCTAAAATAGATTATTGCTAATGTTGTTTTTAATTTTAACAGCCTCAAGTACTACAGCCTTCCAGCAGCCTTCCCAGACCCACAGACTATGCCCAGGGAAAACTAATAAAGCCGCAACCTATCGAGGCCCACAGTGAATGCACAACCCAGGGCGTGCGTCAGGGCATTGCACTTCTGGACGAAAGCTTTACACATGGCTTGCAAGAAGAAAGCAACTATGGTTTGGAAGACCAGCCATTTTCGTTAAGCTCAAAATTCACTATGGATGTGGCTAAGTGTACATCTTCTGAAGGAAACTTGAACATGACTGTGGGTGCTCAAGAGCCTTATCATTTGGCAAATAATCAAATAAATGACATGCAGTTTGTACCTACTTCCCTTCAGACACCTTCCCAGTCAGGTACAGTGGACCAGGTTAAGAGAGTTGGAAGAAATCAGTCTCTGCCAGTGGGCTATCCGTCTCAGTCCAAGTCCTTGCAGCTTTTAAAACCATCCATCTTGAATTCTTTGGTACCTCCTCCAGTTTCTGAATCATCTCCAAGTAGGACTCCCACTTGTAAGAAGTCACCGGTAGTCACAACATGTAATTCGACAAAACTTCAGCCAACATCTAGTCAAACAAATCTTGCAAATAATCCGAATCTGAAAGCATCAAAGCTCCGTCCTCCTTCAGGCTCTTTCAAACAAAAACAAATAAGCAGCTCCCAACTCGAGCCCCAAAGCTTCCAGGCCAAGACAAGTATCCCAAGGCCACTAACACAACGAAAAGAAATCATGCAGAGTTCAAATGGCAGTTTGCATTCTGGGGACTGTTTGGCCTCTAATCGATATTCTCGTCTTCCTAAACCAAAGATACATTAAGTATGTAGCCATCACCTGCCAATTGGTTTTTAAAAAACTATTCTGTAATAGCTTTATGTGCAGTTTGCTACAAAGGTGGAGGTTCCATGAAAAGCCTGCAAATCTTAAAATTAAAATGTGGAAGCTTCTACTAGTTTGGCTCTTCCATTTTATATCCTGGTTGAAGTACATGCCATTTGAACATACTTGTCTCAGGTAAACACAAAAGTTTGCTGACCTATTAAAGAGGCCTGCCACAGGCTCTAATCATGTCATCACATTAGATGTGCACATTAGCAAATGCATAATATTCTACTTAGCGGGCAAGAAATGTGCTTTGCTGGTTTAGTCCTGTTAAGGTCTGTGTTTATTGTGGTTGTTAGAACCTCACCTCTTTTCACTGTCCCTCCTGTGAATATGGCTACTATTTTAAATATGCAGTGATAATGGAAGATGATGGTCTGGTAAGCAGAGTTCTGGCTAGTGTTTGTGTATTTAAAAAGGTCTATGCAAAAGCTTTGTGATGAATAAAGGAGATTAGGCTTTTAATGGAAGGTCTATGTAAGTTTTATTTTTTCTTGCTAGGATGAGTAAGCTACTGTCACTATTCATTTCTCAGAAAGTTCTCCAAGCTAAAAATGTTTCTTACTATATATAAACCAATTATATGTTGCTTTAACATCTTGTTTTACACACACAAAAACCCAGTTCATTTGTGTTTGTATTTGTTACTGGGTAAATTTTGGAAAGCTTGAGATACATCTTGAAGCCTGTATCTAAAGATGTATCCACTTGTAACATATACTGGTGCTTGAGTTTTGCTGGTAATTCAGTTTTGAACTCTGTAGGTATGTGGGTCCATTATAGTCATTTAAGGTTCCATGGCATTTATTTTATATTGTCTTTAATCATAATATTTATATTTATTGACTTTCTGCTAATATCAGAAGATGAATAATAGACTTGAAACATTTGCACAAAACTTTCATGGGATATAAACATCCTATATCTAGGAATTTAAAACTATTTTCTATAGCAAAACAAGTTAAAATATTTTGAGAAAAATTAAGAATTTAAGATTATCTTAAAAGCTGGAATTCATAATAGTTTTTTTTTTTTTTTTTAAATTCTGAGTGTCCTAGGTTTCCCATTTCTGTTGATATATATTTGAATGACAATTTCTTGAGAAAGTAGATTTTGGAAGGAAAAGAGAATCAAAGATGGGAAATTATGTTTTATGAAAAGGTACTGAAAGGCAATATACCTATTTATTTTAATGTGCTATAGAAGGTAGCTGTGGAACCTCCAAGCAACCATGTGCACGAACTTGATCATGCTTTGGGGCCATGTGTCAGATGGTTCAGTAAATTTGCTTTCCTTTTCTCTCAAATCATGTCATCTTTAGGCTGTGAAGATGTAGCTGCTTTAATTGAATGAGTATCATTCAGAAAGATGACCTTGTAAGATCAATGTTTATTTTAAGCAGCTAACCAAAAATATATCAAAAGGGATTATGGCCAAAAATTCACTCAAATTTCTAATGATTCCTTAAAAAAGAAACAACAGTAAATCCTTAAGTTTCAAAAGTGTTTGCTGCCATTTTGATGTGGTCTTCCCTTACCTGTCAAGAGAACCATTCAAGTGAATTTGCTGTTCAATGGATACAAACCATTCTTGAATTTGATAACAGACGAGCAACACAAATCTAGCATTACACTCTGATGAGCCAGCACTTCCTCCGGCGTAGCAGGGAACTTTAGAAAGTTCTTCACATAGTCCAGATGCCGTTTGTGTAGTCATCAGACACATTAGCAATCGCTTCTTTCCTCGTGCAGATGAGCCATCATGGCTGCAGCTACAAGTGGGTACGTGTGGTCTTTCATGTTGAAGGAGGAAAAACCCTGACCTCATATATTGCAAATTGGGTGTTATCATATTTCCCTAAAGTAAAACATAATAATGACTTAAGAGGTTTTTGGTTTATTTAGAAGCTGATATATACACACTTAGGAAACATTATTTATAAGTTGGCCTTATTCTTAAGGGAAAAGTTAAAAGTTTTTAATTTATTTTTATGTTCCTAGTCTGAGGGAAATGTCTTTATTTAGTACATAAAAATGTTGGCTCCAGTAATTTGTTTATTTTACCTGCTGTATTTGTTTTCTCCCTGATGAAATGTTAACCTGTTAGTTCAATTTCTCTGTACCTTGTTGTGTCTTAATCTTGGCAGAAGGTTGGCTCATCAATATAATTACGAAGCATAATCTTTTTAAGAGAAAAAAATCTAGGATGCTTGCCTACAGTTTTCTTTAAAAACTGCGAGAATATCATGCTTGTCTGCTCCTTAGTAAATGTTAAGTCAGCATTGGATGCAAAGACGTAGCTCTATTG
Source organism: Otolemur garnettii (assembly GCF_000181295.1). Lineage (NCBI taxonomy): Eukaryota > Metazoa > Chordata > Mammalia > Primates > Galagidae > Otolemur > Otolemur garnettii. The sequence goes on along the minus strand of NW_003852403.1, from coordinate 1,823,788 downwards.
AATAATCAGAGATCAACTTTTCACAGTTGGCTTGATCTCTGTTTATTGCTTCTGTAAATCAGCTCTGTGCCAAGTCTTCCTCCACAGGGATTCAGACCAGTTATTCTCTTAGTTCCTGTGAAATCAGTGAAGGCAGTTGCAGGATGTAAATTCTAAGTCCTGAGAAAGAGGTTTTATGGGATTGGTTAAGTTTCACATTTGTGAAAGAAGAAATTAGAGTATGCAGAATTAGGTATTTGACTATTAATGGGATGCATATCAAATTTTTTTTAAAAAGCCTAACCTATGGTGTTTATCGGTACTGGTGCAGATGGTTTAGAGGCATTAAAGGATTATAGGGTTATGTCACTTAGAATGTTTCTCATAACTGAGACCATCTACCATTTTTCTTTTAGAGTCTCATTTTCATTTGTGCAATATTTTCAGGCATATAGGCTACTGTTCATTCTATTTATATAGATATTAGGGAACTAAGTATTTTAACAAGTAAAAATCTGAATATGAAAGAATATCAGATTTGCACTTTAAATGAGCTTAATTGCTTGGAGTTGTGCCTGAAATATCAACATGCCACCTATTAGGTGTGGCTTTGTTTGTTGAAACGAATTACTCTATAATTGTTGCTGTTTGAAAATATCAGTACAGCCTTTCACAGAATTATATTCCCAGCATGTCACTTTTCCCATTAAAGCACTAAGTTTTCTTTGAATGTTCCATTGTCTTCTTAAATATTTTATTCATTTTTCTCAATGCATCAAAGAGAACGTGATCCCCTGTAGCTGTCAATTCCAATTGTTCCTGTAGAGTAGATGGTGTTACAGACACAGAGGTACACACTTGAGTTTCTGAGCAGAGTTTTCATACTGGCTTCCTGGTCTCTAGGGCACTGGAGATGTCCTTTAGAATCACAAACAGGCTTCAAATGAAGATCAGTATGACTGCAGCACCATTTCAGTTTACTCTCCATCTTACAAAGTAGTTTTCGTGTTGCTAAACAAGTTGGGGTGGTTATGTTTGCATGTTTATGCAATAATTTGAAAATTAATTTTAGCTGTAATACAAATACCTGATGTTTTTCCTTGGGGATGATGGCCTTGCTATTTTTCTTAATTCTAATGCTTGAATTCTATTTTCTAATGATTTTTCCACATCTCCCTTTAAGTTTCCTGCTGCAGCAATTTGAAAGAATACTTTTGCATACATGATTTGTGATGGTGCCCATCTACAACTATGTCATTCATTGAAGATATGTTTTAATCTTGTTGGAGAAAAGCTACCCACTTTCTCCTTGATAAAGCATTTCCCTATCAAAATAATACTGACCTTAAGAATTTAAAGTCTCTAAGTCATTACTAATAATGAAGAAAAATAATATCTGCAGTATTGTTTTCCCATTGTTTTTAAAAACCAGTTCAGAGTACATACTGTATATTAGAATTTGCCTGTAAAATGAATTATAAAAACCAGATGTAAAGTCTCTCCTGAAAATGTTGGCATAGTAAACAAAAATAAAGTTCATAATTATAAAAGTTATCTTGTCTTCCTCAAAACTGACTTCTGTAGTTTACTTTTCCTCTCGAATCTGACTTTTGTCCTCCAAGATAAGATACTGTTTATTTGCTTGATTTGTTTCAAACTCTGGTTTTTACTTTATATGCTTCCTTCTACACACACATCACACCTCAATCCTGGATTGAGTAGGCATTGAGCAATGTCTTATTGTGTCTTTTTACAGATCCTATAAGTCATCCAGTATTTTAATATCTGCTTTATTCTAGAAAAATATCGATATATTGAATATTTGAATAAACATTAAACCTTGGGTTAGAATGCTGCACAGAGGGGGAAAATGCTATTGTGATTTTAATAATAATTTTATTGTTTGTAAATATTTCATGCACAAAATAGTTTGAAGCAAGAAAAGTGTTTAATAAAACTTTACATAATTTTTCGGGACAAGAGGAATAAAGAATTGCTAATTTTTAGTTTTCAATTTAATCATGTGAAATACATGTTATATAATAAGATATTTAAAAGGTTTTGCAGAGATATATGTTATTAATCCAAAATGTCTACATATCTTCTGGAAAAAGAGAGAGGAAAATTTTATTAGTAATAAATTAGATGGCATGTACTACCATTAAGATACCTGTAAAGGCCATCTAAGGATATTAGCATGTTCTTTCCTGCACCGAGTCAAAATTTCCCCTTTTTATTTGTCAAATGTGGTCATTTCAGTTTCTTCATTTATTCTATTGATTCCACATTTTCCATTCTTTCCCTTACAGAAAAGACAGTTAAGTGTGAATTGGGTAATTGGGTGCTTCTTCAGTTAATTTGGTTTAAGTAAATTTGGTGTGGTCTGACATGCGTCAGGAGCTGGGCTGGCTGCCTGCTGCACAGAGGGGAAGATGATATAGTTGCTGCTTCATGGAGCGTAGGAAACACAGTCATTTTTAAAATCACCTCCTCCACTTCAGGACTGAGCCCTTCACTTCCCTTTCCTGTTCATCATCTTCCTTTGAACATGATGGTAAAACTCCCTTTGGCTGGCGTTTCCCCTCCAGTTTTATTTCATTCTTGACCTTGTACCTGCCTTGCATTGTTCCCATCTTTATAATGTTCTCATCTGTATAATTTTGTTTTTAATATCACTAGAATTTTTCTTCTTCTTCTTCTTCTTTTTTTCCAGACAAATGTAACTCTGTTGCCCAGGCTAGAGTGCCCTGGCATCAGCTTAGCTCATAGCAACCTCAGGTACTTGTGCTCAAACCATCCTCCTACCTCAGCCTCCTAAGTAGCTGGGACCAGGCACCTGCCACCATGCCTGGCTAGCTTTTCTGTTTTTAGTAGAGACAAGATCTTGCTCTTACTCAGGCTGGTCTCAAATTCCTGAGCTCATGTGATTGATTTTTCCACTTTGGCCTCCTGGAGTGCTAGGATGACAGGCATGAGCCGCCACACCCGGCCTATGTAGTTGGTCACATTCCTTCTTAGTTGGTCACATTCCTTCATTTCCCTCGGAAAACTTGGCTTTTTATAATCTGTTTTATTTATTAACTCCCTCTTCAGCCATATAAGATATTATAGAATACTGTTTTTCATCTTAAATTCTTAGAATTTAATTATGAGGCAACTCACCTATCTTAAGCCACCTTTATTTTTAGAAACTCAGCCTGTAAGCTCTCACTTTCTGAAGCTTCCCCATAGCATTTAAGTTCATGCCCAGGCCTTGTTGCCTTTCCATCCCATTGTCTTACACAGATCAAATCTAGTATGGTCTGGTTGACATTTGGGGCTTTTTATGGGCTACACAATAGTTGTACATATTTATGAGGTACCCAGGATATTTTGATGCAAGCATACACAGTGTAATGATCAAATCTGGGTAACGGATATCCTTCACCTCAAACGCTTAACATTTTTTTGTGTTGGAATGTTCCAAATTTACTCTTCCTAGGTATTCTGATATAGCCGATAGTTATTGTTAACTGTAGTGGCCCTGTAGTGCTACTGAACACCAGATTTTAGTTCTTCCAATTATTTTGTACTCATTAACCAACCCCTCTGATCCCCCACCTCTCCACTACCCTTCACAGCCACTGTGTAACCACCCTTCTCCCATCTCCATGAGACATTTTGTTAACTTCCACATGTAAGTAAGAACATGTGACATTTGTCTTTCGGTGCCTGAACATGTCCTCCAATTCCATCCACGTTTCCTGCTATTTTTTTTTACCATGGGATCTCTGAGAAATTTAGTTCATTGAGAAGAACCTTTTCCCCATTCATGAATTCCCCCCTCCTTACCCAGCAATCAAATTAGCATCATAGCTATGCAAAAGTGAGAAACAGTTCCTCATGGACACTTCTCTGATTTCTTAACTATTAAAAATGGTATTGCTATTTTCTGGATCCCAAAACATAACCTGTCTTTTAATCTTACACAAATTTGTTCATTTTGTGTTCATTTTAATCTTACACAAATTTGTTCATTTTGACTATGAATAATTCTTTGGTAGTATTTCTACAAAATGGATGTTTTCTGCAGTCTATCTTAAGTGTCATTGTGTTAAAGTGAAAGGTAGCTGCTTTTATTACCTACAAGAAACATTCTTGAAATACTTGTTTGTGTACCCAGCTCTGGATGTGATCTTGTGATAGGTGAATGAGGCAGATCCCCTGTAATGGAAGAGATCAAATTCCAACAGTACAGATGGGCCCCAAACAAACCACTGTTAAGAGAGGAAGAGATGTCTGGGATCGCAACTGAACTGGCTTCCAAACCATTCTCCCTCAGCAAATGTGCATTTGTGTTAGGATTAAAAAAAAAAAACCAAACACCTTACCAAAATTTAAGTCATTACAATTAATCTGTAGTGGTAATGATACATTCAACCTAATCAAGACCAAGACCTGTTTTAAGCATATAGTCAATTCAAAATATTTCTTGAGTTATAGAAAAATTTTAGCTGAGCTTTTGTGCTTAAAAAGGTCAAGTGCAAATGTGACTTGCAAAGAAAAACAAAAGTAACAGGATCTGTGAGGAATTATTAATCCAAGTTGTTTCTTAACTTGTATTCCAGACTAATGCTGAGATGCAAACATGGGCTGTCTCAGGTCCCCACTTCCAGAGACTGTCTCAGTCTTTTGTTCAGAGATCTAGGGGCTAGACCTTGTTCACGAATGTTTAAGAAAAGCTTTGGGTCAGACCTTGGCACTCAGCATCCTGGACCCTGATCTAACTGCTCTCCTTCTAAAGGGACCTTGGAAACACTTTCAGGGATCATTTCTACAGTTTGTTGAAAGGAGTTTCACTGTGGGCAGAGTTGGGGTGTGTGTGTGTGTGTGTGTGTGTGTAAGTGAGAGAGAGAACTCTCCCGCTTTTTTAAACTTCCCTGGAACTTAGAGGTGAAATAGAGACTATGAGCTTATACCCATTTGTGAATATTGTGAAAAGCATTACTTAAGTCACAGAATGGGCCAACCACATAAGTACAAAGGGCCAATAAAAAGGAAAAAATTATTGACCTTTGCTAGCAAACAGATACAAAATAGAATGGTATGTTACTTACATACCTTCACATGCAAAGAATTATTTAAAAGAGTGGAAAATCAGAAATAACCCAAAGGTCTGGCAGTAGGAGAATTATTAAATTATTTCATTTATATAACAAAATGACTCTAGTCAGCTAATGCTCTTGAAGAATATTTACTCAGCTTATTCACATAATATTCAAAATATCATTGGGTACAAAAAAATTACAAAACCCTGAAGGCAGTACATTCTCAATATGTATGTGCTTACAAATACCTGTACAAAAGAGTTAACATGTTCTCAAAGGTAGTAGCATTATGGGTGGTTTTATTTTTGTTCATTTGATAAATCTTCCTTTTTAAAAATTGTGAGACTGCTATTATAATCAGAAGACTGTGTGTGTGTGTTTGATGACAGGGTCATTTTTCTTGCCTAGGCAACATTCATAAGCCACTGGACACACAGCCATCCAATTGGTCACCCCTGCCATGGAGTTAATGAGTCTGTGTTCATGGCGTCCTGTCATAGGATGACATTTCAGGAAATTTTATGTCAATTATGCAAGGCAGCTGACGGCCTATTGGCCTATAGCCCTGACCTCAAAACGAGTACTTCTGCATCACTGTTTTATGTTTCATTTGGTAGTTGGTTTAGGAACACCTTCCTTTACGCCTCAGGCATCAGTCCCATCATTGACAAAATCTACTGGCTTGGCGCCTGTGGCTCAAGTGACTAGCAACAGCCACATAGACCTGAGTTGGTGGGTTCGAATCCAGCCTGGGCCCACCAAACAACATTGATGGCTGCAACCAAAAAACAGCCGGGCATGGTGGCGGGTGCCTGTAGTCTCAGCTACTTGGGAGGCGGAGACAGGAGAATCACTTGAACCCAGAAGTTGGAGGTTGCTGTGAGCTGTGGTACCACAGCACTCTACCCAGGGGGACAGCTTGAAGCTCTGTCTCAAAAAAAAAAATTCTACTGCTCTCAAACTTGATGAGTTTGTCGCCTTAGCAATGTACACACCAGCTAGACTTGGAGAGAGTCATCCTAACTGCCACCAGCCCTTCTCTGTGTTCTCCATGTAGTATTTTCTTACTGGTCTTTGGTTCTATCTTCTGCATCCTGCTAAGTAGGAGTGCTACAAATGAAAACCTGCACAGATTGGTCTTTTCCCAGGTCCTGCTGTGTGCACGTGTTTGCTATGGGTCAAATCTTAATATATTAACTGGGCCTTCGTGCCTGGCATGACGGAATACATCAAGCCCTGGGCAGATTGTTAAAGTATTGTGTCCTGGTGCTAGAAACCGGAACAAGCAAATCCCAGGGCCCTGCCCCACGTTTTTTGGTTACTGGCTTAAGGATTCCTCTGGTCTGTGCAAGCTGCTGCCTCACTGCCGCCAAGGAGACAGACCCCCAAGTGTTAACTATATCATTATTTATGGTTTCCTTAATATTGAGCAAGACCAGCATCACCGCCACCTTTTTTTTTTTTTTGCAGTTTTTGGCCCAGGCTGCTGGGTTTGAACCCACCACCTCAGGTATATAGAGCTGGAGCCCTACTCCTTTGAGCCACAGGCACCGCCCCCACTACCACTTTTCTAATGGGTTATGTTAATAACTACAAATGAAGTTACATGACCAATGATTATTTTTCTTTGTTTGAAAAATGGACATTTTAACTTTCTTCTGAATAACTCCCCCCCCACACACACACAGCGTTTGACCAGTTTGCTTTTCTGCCACTTAACACTTGGACATCAAAGTGGCAAGTTCAGAACAGCAAAGGCAAGTGTGTTTGCACTGTTTGTGTTCAGTGCCTGGTTCTCTGCTGGGCCTGAGAGGGAAGAAGAGACCGTGTGGGTCAGGTCAGGGCTCTGAGCGGTGGGCGTGGGGGCTGTGGAAGGTAGCGCGGAGGAGCTGCCTTTATCCTCTCCTGCTTTGGGCTGCAAGAAGACCAGACGGTTAGATGGCTATGCTGTCTATGCTTTCTTCTTCTAGTTTCTGGGTGTTCCCAACAGGCAAGGGGTTTTGGTGCAGTTTCCTACAATCCCATTATGTCGCCCTAGCTAGCGTGCTGTGGCATCACAACTCACAGCAACCTCAAACTTGGGCTTAAGCAATTCTCTTGCCGCAGGCTCCTGAGTAGCTGGGATTACAGTCGCCCACCACAACGCCCAGCTATTTTTTTGTTGTGGTTGTCGTTTAGCAGGCCCTGGCCAGGTTCAAACTCACCAGCCTTGGTGTATGTGGCTGGCGCCCTAACCCCTGACTACAGAAGCTGAGCCACACAGTCCTTATATGTTATATATGATTTCTGAAGATCTGAAATCTTCAAACAAAGCATCATACTCTGCAGGCCCGTGGCCCTCCCCTGAACTCAACACTGACTAGAGAGGAGATAAATCATCTTTTTAGAATCAGTGGGTTTTCCAGAGCTGTAGAGGCTCATTTCACTCTTTTTCTTAAAAAGCCATTACTTTTAGAGGTATGTTTTACATATATAATTCCAAGTGTATAATTCAAAGATTTTCTCAGTAAACTTAGCAGGTGTGCAGTCCCTGTCATAAATCAGTTTTGAACATCTCCAGGACCCCTGTGAGGTCTCGTGTGCTCCTTTGCTGTTAATCCCTGCCCCCTCCTGCCTGTGCCAGGCATCACAAGGCCGCAGGTACTGTCTGTCTCTATAAATTTGCCCTTTGGGGACTCTCCATATAAACACAATCATATAAGATGGAGGTAGGCCCTTGTGTCCGATTTCTTCAACTTAGCATAATAGTTTCAAGGTTCATTGAAGCACTTCATTCCTGCTTATTGCTGAATAATATTCTGTGGTTGTATGGACAAACGCATTTTGTCTGTCCATTCACCAGCTCAATTTACGTTCCAATTTTTGGCTGTTACGAACAGGGCTGACTTACGCAATATTCATGTATAAGTCTTTGGCTACATGCTTTTATTTCTCTTGGGTAGATACCTATAAGTTAAATTACTGAGACATATGACAAATTTGTTTAACTTTTTAAGAACCTGCCAAACTGTTTCTAAGGCGGCCATACCATGTTATGTCCTTAACAACAAAGTGTGAGGGTTTCCATTTCTCTGCATCTCAATAACATTTGTTCCTGTCTTTTTTAATCATAGCCATTCTACTGAGGGTGAAATGGTATCTTACTGTGGTTTTGTTTTTTATTTTTTTTATAATGGTTAATATGTCGATCAACATTTTGTGTGGTTTTTTTTAGTCATTCATATACACAGTATGATCTTTGGTGAAAGGTCTATTCATTTTTTTATTCATGCTTTTTGATGGGTTTCCTTATTGAGGTGTGGAGATTCTTTGTATGTTAACACAGGCCATTTATCAGATATGTGTCTTGCAGATATTTCTTCAGTTTGGTGCTTGTCTTTATGTCTTTTGGAGCACTAGAGGTTTTTTATTTGGATGTGGTCAGATTTATTAATTTTAAAATGTTTGGTATCATATCTGAGAGAACTTTGCCTATTCAAAGTATTGAAGATCTTCTCCTATGCGTTCTTCTATAAGTTGTCTTAGCTCTTACATTTAAGTCTGTGATCCATTTTGAGTTAATTTTTGTATATGGTGTGAGGTGAGGTTTTTTGTTTTTTTGGGGTTTTTTTTTTTTTGATGGAGATATCCAACTGTCCCAGCACTGTTTGTTTAAAAAAAAGAAAGAAAGAAAGAAAGAGGCCATGCTTTACCCAGGGGATTGTCTTGGCACTTTTCTGCAAGTAAATTGACTTTAAATATAAGAACTGCTTTTTCTGGACTGTCAGTTCTTCTGTACGGATCTGAACATCTGTCCTTATGCCAGTCCCACACTATCTCCATAACTGTAGCTTAACAGTGAGTTTTGAAGTTAGCAAGATAAAGTTCTCCAAATTTGTTTTTCTTTTTCAAACTCATTTGGGCTATTCTGGGTCTTTTATAATTCCATATAAATTCTACGATCATTTGATCAAGTTCTGCAAAAAAGCATGCTAGAATTTTGATAGGGATTTCAGGGAATCTATTCAATTTGGAGAGAATGGTCTATTAACAATATCGTTCAGGCTTGGCACCTGTGGCTCGAGTGGCTAAGGCGCCAGCCACATACACCTAAGGTGGCGGGTTCGAATTCAGCCCAGGCCCGCCAAACAACAATGCTGGCTGCAACCAAAAAATATCCGGGCATTGTGGCCAGCGCCTGTGGTCCCAGCTACTTGGGAGACTGACACAGGAGACTCGCTTGAGCCCAGGAGTTAGAGGTTGCTGTGAGTTGTGATGCCACAGCCCTCTACCCAGGGGGATAGCTTGAGTCTCTGTCTCAAAAAACAAACAAACAAACAAACAAAAAATATCGTTTAATCCGTGAACATGAAACATGTCTTCAGTTATTTAGATGTTCTTTATGGTCTTTAATTTTTCTCAGCAATGTTTTGTAATTTCAGTGTACAAATCATATACTTCTTTTGTTAAATTTATTCCTAAGTATTTTATTCTTTCTGAGGCTATTATGAAAGGAATTATATTCTTAATTTCTTTTCCAGATTGTTGATTGGTCATACATAGAGATAGAATTGATTTTTGTATGTTAATCTTGTATCCTGAGACTTACTATCCTTCCTGATTGGTTCTAATAGTGTTTTTATGGATTCCAGGGGATTTTCTACATAAGGGATTATGTCATCTGCAAATAGAGAGAGTGTTATTTTTTCCTTTTTTCCCTCATTTCACTTGCCTGCTTACACAGGCATTTTGCTCTTGAGGCTGATGTTTCTGAACCTGGAACTCCCTCAAGAGACTAACTTCTTCTTGCCATGAACCCCTGCACTGGTTTCCATGGCACAAGAGGACAGCTGCGATATACCAAAGCAGCCTTCCAACTTTGGGGAGCAAGAGGGCAAAGTCTGTGCTCACTGTCAGGAGCCTATCACATAGGCCCACGTGGCCAGGGAGCATGGCCTGAGGTCACTGGACCCCTTAGCTTAGGACCCCCTTATTCTGAGAGCCCCAAGGAGTATTTTCAGTGTTTTATTCCTACCTTATTTCTCCATACACTTTGCAGCAGGAGCTGACTGGGCCCCAAATGATGACCCCTAATTGTGTTAATAAAATTCATCTAATATAATTTTATCCCTTATCAGAGAGAGAAATAGTGGGAATCTTGCGCAGAGGCATTTGAGAAACGGAGTCTAACACACTGTAAGGCCTACTATTTTAGATACACGACCTCCAAACTGAGTGCAGGGCCTCATGTCTGATATTGACTTTTTAGCACACGAAGAGATTTAGAAATGCAGGCTGAGGAAGGATCACTTCTTATGGGACTCAAGGAGCTTCACTTTAAATTTGTTTTCCAAATAGACTAAAAAAAATGTTATAAAATCATCTTTGTTACTAAAAATGGCACAAAATACAATGAATCTCAAAGGAAACATGGAGTTTTGGGGTTTCTGGAGTTCTGAGGCAGAGAAATACCACTGTGACCCCCAGGTGGGTACAGAATGGGGGAGCTTATCTTTGTTGTAATAGTTCATGTTTGTTGAGGGCTCTGTACTTGCCAAGAACAGAATTAAGTCTTTATAAATGCAGCCCTAATACATGAAGGACCCACCTTGTTTAGTGTCGGTGCAGGGTAAAATGGGAAAACTGAAACACAGTTCGGCAGCCAAAAGTAAGTTCCCAGTCACAGTGGAAATCTTTACCTGCTTTGTCAAAAATATGTCATGGGATCCAAAGACACTCTGGATCCCCCCCCAAAATGTGATGGGATCCCAAAGACACTCTGGATCTGCACAGTGACACTCATAAAAAGGTCTGTTCACCTCTCCAGCCCTCTTCTGTAAGCCTTTCCCACTGCCAAGAGCAATCCCAGGCATCTCTCTTCCAGGCTCACCCACTATCTCCCTCTCTCCCAACCCCGTCCTAGACCAAAGGAGCAGCAGGGCCAGGAGTCACTCCTTTCTCTTGGGCTCAAAGAGGAACCCATGGGCCACAGAGATGCCCTTTTCCATCATCTCATAGACCAGGGCTCCTCAAACTTTTTAAACAGGAGCCAGTTCATTGTCTCGCAGACTGTTGGAGGGCCAGACTGCAGGCCCCAGGACCAGTTGGCTGCTAAGCAGGACAGGCGGGGGCAAGGCAAAAACACCTGGCGGGCTGGATAAATGTCCTAGCTAGGCTGCATGTGGCCCGCGGGCTGTAGTTTGAGGATACCTGTCATAGACTCACAGCCCCATAAGTATAATAACTCTTGGGTCTAAATGAGTTCTGCGCCTTGTGGTGTGAGGCATGCTTTATGTGTTAATTACCATGATAATAGTTCATAACCCCTGATGTTCTCTGTGTACCAGGCGTTGTTGTAAGTACTTTCTGTATTGACCTCTAATTCTTGCAACAAGCCTAAGAACCAGACACTAGCCTCCCCATTTTTAAGAGAGGAAGCTAAGGTTCAGAGAAGTTAAACAATCTTCCTGAGCTCATAGCTGTTAAATAGCAGAAAATAATTTGAAAACAGGTCATCTGCATCAGAGGCCATGCGCTTAGTTATAAGGCTCTTACTATTTCTTAAGGTATATTTCATCTCAGTTCATTTTCACAATAGCTCTTGCTTTTTCACATGATAGAACAGAAACTCAAGGTAATAAAGGCCAATGGCTCAAAGTCACCTAGCTAAAAAATAGTGGAATATGCCCTGGTTGGCCGGTGAGGGTCAGGGGTTGGGGTAGGGCTCCAAAGGTCCTTTGGTCTATTATACAATGCTGACATCTACTGGTAAGCTCTGGAAACTTCCTTACCATACACACCCTGCCCATTTCTAAAAATGATTTTTAGTTTCTTAAAATTTCAGAAGACAGAAACCTTGCCAAATCCCCAAAATATTAAAACAAGTGCAAAAGGACACTGACTAGATGATAATGTAAGTGTGGCTGAGGTAATACATTTTAACAGAGAGCAGGCTAGGTTCTGAGTTTCCTGACAGCCAAGGCAAAGAGGGAAACCCCTTGCTTTCACTGACCAATAAAAGGTGGATTAATTCATTGTAGGAGTTTTCCTGCCCTTGGACCTCACTAGCAATTCAACAACAACAGCATTAAAGACATTGGAGGTGCTTTTCATGTGGACATTCATTAAACAGGAAAAGCTAACTTTGGATCCCAAGGGAGCAGGTCTGCCATTATATAGAGACCCTGGCTCAGCCCTTCCCCAGGCAGTCATTCCTGGCATGGGAATGCCTCATGAAGGCCTCAGCAAACTCTATCCACTAGGTCTTTCAGAGCTAGGCATCACTCACATTTGGGTTAGTTTTGGTTCAGTTATGTTTGGAAGGCAGCACTGTGGGTTTGCATCCTGGTTTGGACTTGAGGGGTGGCAATGATGGTGTTTTCTTGTGCTGCGAGGAACTTAGACCTGTGTGGTCCAATAAAGTAGTCACAAGTCACATGTGGCTACTGAGCACAGAAATTGCTGCTGGTCTGAACTAAGATGTCCTAGAAGGGAAGGTAAAATCCTGCACCAGATGTTATACTAAAAAAGGTAAAATATCACAGAAATAATTTTTATACTCACTAAATTTTGAAATAAATAACTTCATGCTAGATTAAATAAACATGTTATTAAAATTAATTTCACTTTATGTTTTAAAATGTGACTTTAAAAAAATAAAAATTGCTTCTGTGACTAGCTCAGTATTTCTGTTAGTGATAATCCAGACCACTTACCCACATCTTCCTGGACCAGGCACTGTGCTTACCATGTGCAATGCTCAAGAGCCCCAGGGATCTTTTGTGCTTTCAGGGAGAGGACCCTCGTCTTATCCTCTAGATGCAGGCTGGCTTAGGAGGAGATTGTCAAGAGCCTAATGTGGACCACACCAAAGCTGAGTTAGAGTTAAAAAATTTGGCTAAAATGTTCAGTGGTCCCAACTTTGCAGATGGGACCCTGGCTCTGTGTGTAAACAGCCTGAGTACACGGGCAGGTATTGTCAACAGTGGCAGAGAAGGGAGGGGAAAGTAAGTTTGTTCTTCTAGAGAAGCGGTCCCTAATCTCTTTGGCACCAGGGGCTGGTTTCGTGTTAGACAGTTTTTCCATAGATGGGGGAGAGGACGGGAGCATTAGACTCGTAAGGAGTGCATAACCTAGATCCCCAGTAAGGCTCATGCCCCTGTGAGAGTCTAATGCTGCTGCTGCTGGAGTTCAGGCAGTGACACAGTGATGGGGAACAGCTGGAAATACAAATGAGGTTTCACTGGCTTGCCCCCTGCTCACCCCCTGCTGTGTGACCCAGTTCCTAACCGTCCACAGATTGGTTCTGGTCTGCTGCCCAGGGGTTGGGAACACAGTTCTAGAGTCTGGGTAAAACAACCCCATGTACCTGAGGTGGATTGATAGCTGTTTTGAAAAATGTTCTCCAGTCTCTAGGTGTGTGTCCCACCAGTGGGGTTCAGGTCTGGGCTCCAGGATTTGGACTTCACTCACTAAGGCAGACTCACGTTTGCATTACATCTGTTCTGTTACAGCCCTCAGAGACCAATCTTTGCAAATTTCCTTTCAACTTTCAAAAAGCTGGAGGAAGGGAGATTAGCTCATTACAGCTTTTGTAAAATTATCAAAACCTCAAGTGGGTACATTTTCAAGCACACAGGAACCATAAGCCCCCAGTCACAAAACTGAGCTCATAATTGCTGTGGTTCCATTTTTTTCTATATAATTACTTACAATATTAAAAGTCAATTTCCCAGAAGTTTTAGACACTTTTTTTCTGGCTGCACCAATTATATTAACAAACTCTCATTTGCAATCACAGCAAATGACCGTCAACAGCCAGGGCACCATGTTCCATGTGATGACTAAATGAAGCAAAATTCTTCTAAAGAGTCCTTGGAGTACAACAGACTGCATGTTTGGAAATCTTTGGCCAAATCCCAAAGGATGGCATCAAGCTCCCAGGAAGCTGGCCAAAACATGAAAGCAACTTGGGTAGATAAAGTTGTTCAAAGTTTCCAGTCTACTCTTAATGTTCCAATTCTTGAGTAAGATTGAGTAGGACCAGTGCCCACCCAAGTTATCAGAGGTAAACGCCTCCAACAGAGAAACTCCCATGGGACTCACTGTGAGGTTTGGTCATTCAGTTAGTATGAATTTCAGTGGTCCTGCAAAGGACACAGCTCAGAATTTCCCTGGGTGGCTGGCATGGGCGTGGGGGTGACTCCCTGAGTCTTCCAGAATGAATGGGAGAGTCACTGAGTGTGCTGTGCTCTGTCTTGTTGGCAGTTAACCTGGGCCATGAGCTGTCCTCAAACCTTCAGGGCAGCCCTGGAGGGTCCAAGCACTCCCTCAGGCTAGAGCTGTCATGGGAGAATAAAGCCCAAGGGCCACTACCTGCTCAGTGAGCCTCTAAAGGGAAGATCAACCTTGGGGGTACAGACGTGGGGGCTGTGCTTGCTGACAGCCCTCCCCGCTGGAGGATACTCCTCTGTGGCCGTCATGAGATTCAGTTCTGCCCAGGGCCTTCCAACATGTGGAGCTTGAGTAAGGCCTGTCGAGGGGCTACCGGGGCTTTCCTTCCTCTCGCTCCCAGGTGGCGCTTCCTTTTCTGGGATCCCCAGGCAACTGCGCGGCGCCCCGGGGCCGCCTCATTGTTTCCAGGCTCTGTGTTCCCAGGTATGGCCACGAGAGGGCGCGCGGCTCCCGCTCCGGAGCAGCCTCGCCTCGGGGCTTGGTAACCGGCAGGCGAGCTCTGTGGTCTGATCTGGTCTGGTTCCCTGGGTCCCCTTCCCCAGACGCTGCCTGAGCGTCTGAGGGATGCCTTCGCTGATCCCTGAGGTTCCCCCGACGACTTTTGTTTCCAGCTTGGTATCCTGACCTGCAGCATGGCCGGTTCTGGCCCATTGTCTGTAAATGGTGCTCTCCTTGCAGAGATTAGGAGAGGATTCTGCAGAGTTCACAGGCGCTCTCAGCCCTTCTCCAGAGCAGGGAAAGGGCAGAATTTGCTGCGGGGTGGGGGGTGGGGGAGGACCTCCTGAGGTCCAGACTGAGCCCCTAGAGGGGAGAGGCCCCAAGACCAGAGGAACTGGCTGGCTCCGTTCTCCTGGTACTTCTGTGCAACAAGTTTGTGCTTCTTCAGTCTTTCAGAGGGAAAAGTTGCCTTCGAATTGGGGATTCCTGAGCCTCAGTCCTGTCCTGAGTGACACAGAGAACCTGTTACCGGATGAGAAGAGGCTGGGACCTGAACCTTGCCCAGGGGCTGGCAGAAATATGGGGCCTGCATAGTGCTCAAGGCCGGCAGCCCTGAAGTGTACCAGGGCCCTGCCACAGAGTGTTCGGTGTTTGCATGTTGTTGGTTTTGCAGGGCAGGGAGCCCAACCAAGAGCAGGGAGCTTAAGGAACGTACCCACACTACCCCGCTGGCAGGGCGGAGTGGGACTTGAATTGCTGCAGTCTTCTTGCTGCAGCCCCAGGACCTAGACTCGCTGAGGGTGGACTCTGCTGTCTTAGCAGCAGGGGCTTCTCAAGTTCACTCTCTGAGCCCAGCATCCTTGTCTGCACCATGGGCAGGGCCTCAGACACTGAAAAGCCCCTGTGGAGGTACCTAGAGCAGGTGTAGCCCCAAAGTAGGGGTTCAGGAAGCAGCTGGCCTCTCCCTTTCTCCTGACTGTCCAGAGAGCCTGCTGACCCAAGCCTGGCAATCCCTTCATGAAGGGCCAGGGAGGCATCAAGAGGCAGGGGTCCAGCAACCCCAGGGAGATATTTTTGTGGAAAAATAAGTGAGAATCTGGAGTTCATTTATTCAACAAATATTTAAAGACTGCCTGCTCTGTGTCAGAACAGTTCTAGTTACTAGGGACGCAGAAGTGGCTGGAAAAGAGAGAGGACCCCAATCCCTGTCTTCACAGAGCTTCCCCTCTGGGGAGAAAGACTGAAAATAAGCGAGATGAATGAGTTAGCTGATGGACTGTTAAATGGTAATGTGTGCTATGGAAAAAGAGAGGAGGAGAAGCATGAGAGAGAGTCTGTGTGTCTGTTCATCTGAGAGTCCATGTGATGTGTATGTCTGTGTGATGTATATGTGTCCATGTTGTGTGTGTGTCTGTGTGATGGATGTGTGTCTGTGATATATATGTCTGTGTGATGGGTGTAGTTGTATGTCTGTGGGATGTGTGTATCTGTGTGATGTTTGTGTATCTGTGTGACATTTGTGTATCTGTGTGATGGGTGCATGTGTCTGTGTGTCTCTGTGCTGTGTGTGTGAGTGGTTCCATCTGTGGTCAGGAGGCCAAGGCAGGCCTCACAGAGAAGATGCCATTTCACTTGATCCCTAAGGAATAAGAGCCAGATGCCCCCACCCTGCGGCCAGTGCCTGCCAGGACTTGGGAAGCAGAGTTAAAGTTACGGTGCAGATGGGGGACATATGCAGGACCCCCAGAGTCCTCAGTGCTGGCACCTGCAGAGAAAATGCTGAGTTGTGATTCTGAAAGCTCCAGACAGCAATTCCTATAAAAATAAGGTTGGAGCCTGGAGACAAGAAACTACAAAAAGGTGGATGTGCTGAGGCTGAGGAGTAGCTGGTTACAGTTGTGGGATATTTGCATATCACTGTATGGTACCCACAGTGAAAAACTTTGGAGGCCAGACAGAAATGCTTAAGTTTGAACTTAAAGAGTGTTTTTTTGTTGTTGTTGTCATCATCATCAGTTGTTGTTGCTGATTGTTTTGTTTGTAACAAGACATTTATTATTCACAGCAGTGGGCTGGAATGACTC
The DNA here is from genome assembly GCF_000181295.1 of Otolemur garnettii. Lineage (NCBI taxonomy): Eukaryota > Metazoa > Chordata > Mammalia > Primates > Galagidae > Otolemur > Otolemur garnettii. The sequence goes on along the minus strand of NW_003852403.1, from coordinate 1,806,987 downwards.
CTCCATCCTCATTTTCATTACCAAGGGAAGTGTGGCAGGCTGCAGAAACCCAGCACAGCAGTGAAAGGGCTGCAGCCTGGGCACCCTGCTGGCACCATGTTTCCCTTGCGGGTCCCAGGTCCTTGCAAGCACTGGATGGTGCCCAGCAAGCCCACCCACCCTCACCCATTCCTTCCCAGAAACTTGCCATCAGTGCCTAGAATAGCACAAGTATTCTCTCTCAGGTTGTGACCCCACTCTCCTCCCCCAATTCCTGGCAGATGAGAACTCAAAAAGGTCTCTTGACTTGAATACTGGCCCATTTCAGAAAGCTGTACCATCACCATTTAAATTTTTTAAAATAAAGTTGATCAATGCGTTGTGTTTCCTGGGTTGACACCCAGTCCACCTGAGAGTTCTCTAACCATGTTTCTGAGGACCAGGGTAGTGTCTTCAGGGTCCTTTCTTCCAGCTGGCCACCTCCCTGTGCATCAGTTTAGCAGTGCCTTTGTGACAGTGTTTTCTCAGCATCTTCCCTGAGTTCTCTGAAGTCCCTGAGTTCTCACTGGCCATGGAGGAGCCCCAGTTAATGGAACACTGTATTGAGGAAAGGCTGAGATAAGGCTTGGGCCCTTACATTCTGTTTCAATGTAACCCCCACCCCCACCCCAGTCTGCAGGAGGCTAACTTGGCAAAGGAGATTAGTAACAGAGGTCTTTGTCGCAGAGGGGTGCAGGTGGTCACACAGCCCTGTCCAGAGTAATGACTGTGGAGGGGTGGAGCATGCAGAGTGCCATTCTGGACACAGTGCTGGGGAGAAGCAATGTACTCTGCATAACTGAGTGTCAGCTTCTCACTGGGTGCCCGCTAAGTTAGATTGTTTTTCTCTGGTAATTGGAGCCTTAAAGCCACCTTTCCTGAGCAAGGAGTCTATTGTTTGGATGTGATCCCAGCCTTGTTCCTTAGCAACCTCAGATAAATATGTGGCTGCACACTTGACACCTTGTTCATCGATGAATTCAATTTGCATACCCTGGACCCCTACCTCCCAGTTCAGGTAATCGCTGATTCTCAAAGTAAAGAGGGAGACAGAGGAGAAAAGTGTAGGCAGCTCCTTTGGGGTTGTGGGGGTGGGGGATCAGCTGTCTTTGAGTTCCCTGAATCCTGAAGATTCATGCTGAAAAGGTCCCAGTGAAATCCTAAAGCCACGTTCCCACTCTGTCTTCTATGTCACAAAGCAGACAGATTCATGGGTCAACCTAGAAAGTTGTGGCTGTGGCAAACCATGGAGATGACAGCAGGATACGTCAGAGCAGTGGCAGCACGTCTCTGCAGCCACCACCAGATTCCCAGGTCCCCTGGGTCAGGGGAGAGGGCTCAGCGTGCCTAAGGCAGGATTCATTTATGTGATGGGAGAGTGTCCAGGTCCTGGAGTAAAGTCCACACATTCTTCTGTCCACTGCTTCTGTCCACAGCAATTAAAGCAAACAGACAACCTCCAAAATTAGAAAAGATATTTGCATGTCACAAATCAGGCAAAGAGTGGATAACCCTAACTCTGTTCATCTGGTTTTAAAGAAGTCATGAGCTAGAGGTGCGGACAGCTGTGGACTGGTTCCTGTGACTGGGCATTCCACTCCCAGATAGCCAACTAGGGCTCCAACTAGTGGAGGAACACGACATTGTTTTACCATCTTGACTTGGTACTTGAGGTCTGCAAAGCCTCAAGACCTGAAAGCGGAAAGTCGGTATAGGCAGGCGAACGGCTGCAACAGAGGAGGGGAGCTATTTGGTTTCTAGAATAAATCCTCTTCCTTCCAATTCCATTCTTTCTTTCTGAACCACTTTGAGGCTTGCCACTCAAACACACCCCTCAGCCTTCTGCATTGATAGCACTGAGGGATTAGCGCATGGCTGTCTTGTTATGCCGGGAGGAGTGACGGTGACTGTTGGTGAGTCATCCGTTCTTCCTCGTGGTCTTGCAGAGATCTCTGCATATCTCTTCACCACTCTCCCCACTCCCAGTACTAGAGATGTGGAGTGTTCCCAAAGACACAGACAGGAGACGTCCCACTTTGCCCGAAGAGAAGGCAGTGAAAGAGGAGGGGGGTAGAGTGAGGAAGTGTGTCAGAGAGGAGTTCCGTCAGGACAGGGGAGGAAGGAGGGCAGGCAGTGAAGGATGAAGAAGGAAGAAGCCCACAACCTGGGGAGGAGAGAGGCATGAAACCCAAGGGTGACAGGTGGATGGATAACCAAATAACAGAAGTGAGGGCGGGGAGGTAAAGGAGGAGGGCTTGGGGGTGAGGATGGGAAAAGAGGAAGAGAAAGTGCTTGTGAGAAAGAGTTAAACAAGAAAGGACAAGACAGAGTGAGGGGAGGAGAGACCAGGACAGGGATCAGGTAGGCAGAGGGCAAAGGTGAAACGTAAGATGAACGGGTGTGAAGATGGAGAGCAGGGAGCACTGGAGAAGTTGGGGAGATGTCAGAGCAATGGGCACAGCAGAGCTTGGCCAAATAGTGTTTTATTTAGAGCCAATGCTGAGGAGGCAGTTGCAACACCCCCAGATGCCCTTAGGGTCCTATCTGGAACTTCTGCTGGGAAACTTGTTCAGTGTCTCATGGATGAGCCTGCAAGGGGTCACCCAGGGCACCCTGGAGGTCAGGGCTCCTGGCCGGCAGATGGCCAGCTCTGCATGCACGGTGACTGTCTCTGCATGATCAGCTTCAGGACCCCAGGTCCCCAGCTCAGTCCTCTACTGACAGCCCAGAACATCTTGTCAGAATTTGGCCCTGACTTCCCTAGTGGTTCTAGCTTTGGAAGTCCCACCTCCAAGAAACCCCTCAGTCTTGGGACATCCTGGGGTGATCCTGCTTCCCTGTGACCTCCCTCTTTAGGCCTCTGCCTATGTCCCCATCTGTGGCCTGTGGATACTATTCCTGCGAGGGTCCCAGGCTGTCCCTGGAAGGGAAGGTGTCAGGACAGGTGGCCAGTCTCCTTCCTGGCCCTTCCTAGGAGTTCCTCTCCTTCATGTCCCTGGCAGGCAGCCTTTACCCCTTCTCCAGAGCCTCCTCCAAGTCCTCTTCTCTAGGTCTGGTGGGCGTTACCTCCTCTAGGAAGTTATATTGAATCCCTCACCCCCTCACCCATGGATGCCCCTGCCCTCCCCACGCTGTAGTTAGGTTGCTGGGGCTCAGATTGGAGTGTGTAAGGATGGGGCTTGTTTTCCATGCAGACTACCAGCATCCACAGTGCAAAGTTTCTGCAGCCCAGAGGGTATAACTTCCTTTTAGCTCCTGTACAGGTGTGTGCAGGGCAGCTTTCCTCCAGCTCAGCACAATCCAGAGCTCCTGGGATTTGTCTCTATCAACAGCCTCCCCACCTCCCTGCCTACAGCCCTGGAGCCAGATCTTAGCTCTTAGGGGCAGGAGCCAGCACCCCTGGGCAGCAGGCTGGGATTCTCTGTACCCCTGGAGGCCCTTCCTGCACACTGACTGCCTGTGTCACCCATCTGGGGCTCATGAACATAGGAGGGCCTGTGTGTGTTGTCAGAGGTGGCCAGATGAGGCTTCTAGATTATGGCAATGAGTAGATGGAGGCCTGGGTTTTGTGTGCAAGTGTATGTGTGTGTGTGTCTGGGAGTGTTGATGTGTGCTTTCTGTGTATGCGTGTGTTGCTATGTGTGAGAGTGTGTATGTGTGTGTTGCTGTGTGGGAGTGTATATGTTTCTGTGTAATTGGGAGTGAGCATACATGTTTCTTTTTATGTTTCTGTGTGTATTTCCATATGTTTCTCTGTTCATACCTGTGTTTCACACCATGTATAAGCATGTGTGTTTCTGTGTGAACATTTGTTATATGTGTTGCTGTGTGTGTGCACACCCACATTCCCAAGCATGTGTATGTGAGCCTGGCCCTCAGCAGGGGGGTGATGTGACAGGTCCTTTTCCTTATTCTGTCTGAGGACAGGATAGGACCCTGACTCCTCAGCCCTAGGGGGTTCCCACTGGCCTCTCCTTGCCTGGGGCTTCACTGAGGCTTGCAGTGGGTGTGCCCATCCCTGCTCACCAGGAAAAGAAGAGGGGCCAGGTTCCCAACCACTCTCACCCTGAATAGAATTCTTCAGTCACCCTAGATGAGGTCTGCTTGATACCGCAATGTCCTTATGCGTCAGCTCTCACTCCTAGAGCCTTCCACTTATGCAATGATTGACCCCCTGCCCCACAGATTAGAGTCTGATTTTGTTTTGTTCCTGGAGCATTAGCTCACCTCCGTTTTAAGGCCCTGGAAGTTACCTACCAGTTAGATCAATGTTTCCAAGCATTACAGCCTTCCTGTCCTGTAATTTAAGTGCAATATCATGTTCTAAAGATCCTGATTTGCCTCGAGTTTACACATCACATAAGCAGTTTCCCCTCCAAGAGCCATGAAACACAGTGGACAGGGAGCTGAGGGCCCAGCACAGGTATTCTAAAGCAGTTAACCACCAGCCAGGAAAAGCCATTGTGAAAGCAGGGGGCAGAGCTGTGGCAGGCAGACTCTATCCCCACCCGCCTCAATAGATTGCAGGATTTTGCATCTGGTTTGACTACTCAGTAGCCCTCCCAGGTCAGGAGGGGCACTGTGGCTGGGCTTGGGTCCTTGGGACATTGCTGCAGCCTCCTCTTCCTCCCTTGCTGTCCACCTGGACACAGTGAGTGACTGGGGGGTGGGGGATTCTGGCCCAGTCTGGACCCCTCCTCTATCTGTGCTTCTCCCCAGCCTTCACCGCCTTGTGTCTTTCTGGGGCATTGCTTTGTGCAAAGACTGATAACACCAGGGACTTGTCAGGAAACACGTTCCCTACAGGCCCCCTAGGATTCACTGCAGCTGATGTTCGAGCTGCTTCTCCTCTGAAATGTTGCTTCTAAAACTTGAAAATAGGAGCAGATTTCCAGCAGCCACTCCAAGTCCTCTTGGTGGGATGGAATAATGAGGGAGAACTGCACCGTGACATCTGACACAGAACATTTCTGTTTCCAGTTTACCCAAATAACAAGATGGTTTCATTTATAATGAGATAAACGGAGAGTACTGCTCATAAGGCTTGGTGTCATTATGGAACTATTTCTATGTTAATGACGACGAGCAGAGAATGCGGAAATGGCTGTCACAGATTGAAAGGGGTTATGTTAAATGCGCCTGTTGCAATGGAGCTGCAGCAGAAGGCCCCATTTCAATAAGGAGATGAACAAACCATGTCTGACTTGTGTGCTTTGTGGAGCACAGGATGTTTGTGCCCCTGTAGGCACTCCCTGCTCCGCGATCTTCCAGGCAATCTCTCTCTATGCCTGGGGTCATGGGTTCCTGGGCGTGATCCCAGGGCGTCCTTGAGATTGACACAAAGCTCAGGACATTAGCTGGGAAGGAGATAGACCATGATTTAAGGAGCCCAGGGAAGAGACCTGAAGTTGAACACAAGGAAACTGACTCTAAGCTGAGCAAGGGACAAAGCCCATGGCAGGAACTCACGTAGATGACAGAGAACCAGATCCAAAATGGCTAAGCAGAAGGGGTTCAGGCGCGGCTTGATTTGGACTTTGAGGAAGCTGCAAGGACACCGTTTCTTGTGTTCCTTCTTTGGGATCGTTTCTCCTCGTGCTGGGTCTAGTCTCAGGCTCCTACCCTGGTAGGATAGTCACATCTTTTAAGGCTCTAAAGACAGAGAGGGAATACCTTTCTAGGAAACCCACTAACGGTGCCGCTGCTGTGGGGCCCTGGGTCTGCACTGAGGGCAGTGAGATGACCGATGGGAGCCTGTGGGAGGCTCACACTCTAGCTAGTAGCATCTAGTAAGGGCGGGGTAGGTCCATTCTCCCAAAGGTCTCTTTATTCAGTCAAAAACCATAACCTGTGCTGACAACATAAAGCATAAAGTTAATTTTAGTAATTCAAAGAGGACATCCCAAGCATATGAGTAGGTAGAAAGCAGTGATGGCCAAACAGGGCAGGAAGCTGGGGAGTCCAGCTCCCTGAGAAATGATGTGGGCTGCAGGTTGAGAGGTGGGGTAGGGAGAAGCCAGAAAAGAGGCAGAGCAGGGGCAGCTGACCCCATGAGGAATGAGGAGGAGGTGGCCTGCAGAGTTGGGCAAGCAGGCTGTTGAGTCCAGTGGGCCCTTCCTACTCCAGCCTCCACAGTGAGGCTCTGGGCCTTCCTGATGTGGCTGTCAGCAGTTCTCTAAGAGGCCTCCCTACACTCTCAGGGAGGCAGCAAGAATCTGGTTACTTATAGACAAGCCAGGACTCTGAACCCCCTCCCACGGTGAACCCATTAGCAAAAGTTCTCAAGATTCAGATTTAGACATTTTATTTCCAATTTCTTCCTATCTTGCTCCTGTTCTGAGTCATTAAACAGGCTGCCGGCTCCTTCCATTTAAACACACACACGCTTGCAGGAGGCAGCTCTGGGTGCTCTGCAGGGAGCCCGAGCTAAAGGCTTTTCTGCCAGCACTCAGCCTGGGAGAAGTGTGGGACGGAGTCCAGTCATAATCACTCCCTTAATTACCAAGAACCCTCTCGCAGCCACCTTGTGGCCAGAATTCAACTCTCATCTTTGTGAGAATAATCCTTTCATTAAATGAAGGCCAAAATAAGCTTTGGGAGGGCAGGGATTTGAGCTGACATTGCCAGTGTCCAGCATCTACAATATCCCCAGCACCTAGAAGGCCGCAGCAGTGATTTACGTCACTCATGAATGCAGGGGCCATTCAGCACTGTGAAGATGGCCACTCTCCTGGAGCTTGCCTATAAACGGAGGTGGGTTCAAACAAAATATTGTGGGGTCTCATTTCACTTTTATAAAACATTGAATCAAATAATTCCTAAAGTTTATCTAAAACAAGGAGCATAGAAAAATAGCCAAGAACATCTTGATATGAAATTTTTCCAGATAGTAAACTTGCTTCAGATATTAAAACCTGTTATAAAGGGATGATAATTGAAAGAACAAGGTACTAGTACAGATGTGGATGTATCAGTGGGCAATATTAAAATGCTGAGATACACCCAAGTGATATAAAATAATCAAAATGGCATTTCAGAATGGTGGGAAGATGATTAGTCTCTGGGCTCAGAGCAGCTTGGGGCCTTACCATGTCAAGACCCCAGCTTATCAAGAGGTCACAGCTGCTGGGGAGATGGGGTTTTGAAAATCAGGCAGTGTCTACATGGCTAAAAAACTAGTTGTTTAAACTATTTTTAAAACAGTTGGACATATAAAACTTTGAGTTTGGCACTGGCAGGCTTTTGAGCTAACAGGTGTCACCATGCTTAGAGACATAAACAACCTTGGGGCTAATATATGGAGACCACCTTTGGCTCACTTATAAAAGAATGAGCAACTTCAGGGGCTATCTGTGCTGGTGGGACGACTGCCTCCCTCTCCAGAGGAGCGGCCTATGAATGAATCCAGCGGCTTCCCAGTGAATCCAAGGTGGGCAAGCCGCCTGGCCTTGGGCACTAAGAGAATCCAGGACGAACAAGCCACCTCACCTTCTGTGCTTCATTTCTCCACCCGGCTCCTGCCAGCCAGTCTCTCTCTCATGATGATCGTGACAACAGGCGGCATTTATTGAGTGCTTCTATGTCAGGCACTCTGCCAGCTGCTTTCATGGACTGTATCATTAAAGATACAAAGCACATTTATGAGGTGGCAGATTTATGTCTCACCCCCATTTTGCTCAGACAGAGAAAGGCCCTGGCAATTTGCCCAAGGCCACACAGAGAGCGGGGAGCAGAGTGTGACCCTCCCCACACCCATGCAGGTGGCTCCCTCACCTCTACGCTCCCTTCCTCTCACCTCAACTCGCCCCTCAGCTGTCCCCCTCCTTTTGGTACAAGTGTGTTTCATGTCACTTCTGTAAGGCCTTCTTCTGGTTCTAGCTCATTCTCCTGTATCAGCTCACAGGGAGATACAACCACATCAGTTATTTAAACAGAGTCTTTAACATAAAGAATTGTTCACTAGGTATAAAGTGATTAGCTCCATAACTAAAGGAGCACAGAAGGGACTCTAGTGTCACAGAGGTAGTGACTGAAGGAAGCATCTCCCACCCCCAGGACTGGAGGATTAAGAGAATTATTACAACTCAAAAATTTCCACAAGAGCACCGTGAAGCTGGAACTCAGATTGCTGAGTAGGGGATTCGGGCCCATGCTTGGGTCGCTGCAGCGGGTAGGATGAAAAGACCTGCAGACTGAATTCAGCTCTACTGCTCCAGGAAACACGCCTCTGCCTGGGTGAAGGAGCATGGGTGGGGTGATGCGCACAGAAGCAGGACGCCAGCGGGAAGCAGCCAGTCCTTCTCCGTCCTCCGGCGCCGCTGCCACCCCGCAGCGCCCCCTACTGGCAGAGTCTAATAGGGCACAGCTGGCGAAGCAGAAATGTGATTTGCCCGGTCCTGGCCTCAGCATCACTGAGCTGAGAGAGAAGGCTGGGTTTGGAGCTCGAAGGCGATTACTTCATAAGTGGCACACATTTCTATGGCCAAGATTGACGCCTCATCCCTCAGACATCAGGATATGCTCCCCACCCATTTCCTCTCTGCTCGGCGTCCTGGCAAACCTGCAGGGCTTCAAATCCCCACATAGCTTGTTCTTCTTTGGTAGGGTACAGATGGCAGAGTGCCAGGGTCACTCTTCAAAATAACTGAGACATGTATGGACCTGATATGTCCTCTGCATGCGGAGCCTGAGGCTCAGCTGTGTACACTTCACCACCCTGGGCGCCTTGGAATCCATCATCTGCTGACTGTGAATCCCAGTCCTCCAGCAAGCTCCTTTGTAGGGACACATGATCTGGCAGGGACAGAGGCAAGCTGACTCCACGCCTCGCCCACTCCCCTCCTCAGCCGGTCCTGCGCCTTCCTGTCCTGCCCGTTTGCCTGAGTGTGCCACCAGCACCTTGTAGAATTTGACCTTTCCAGAAATGAATGATTTGATTTCTCAGGCAAGTAGTGACTATACTGTAGGCTTTAGCCATATGAAAGTAGCACATCAATTAAATATCTGCCTGAGAATTCTCTCTGGGTTTCTATATTCCAAAAGGATCCACAATAAAATTAACTCCAAAGTTACTGAACTGAGAAATGTACAATTACTGTCTTGTTGGTGCAATAAAATAGAAAGGACTATTTAGACATTTAATTGGCACAAGACAACATGCAATGGTATGTTAATTAGGCATCAATTATGGCAGAGTGCTAATTGACATTTGATAAGCATTCTAACTGATAACCAATGTTTGCTCTGCCAAATTAAATGCGTCAGTGGGCTGTGTTTGACAGCTGGGTGGGGGTTTGTTAAAGGGCTGCAAGTGGTTGGCGGCCTCCAGATGGCTGGGGCTGTCTCTGGAACATCCTTCCCCTTCTTGGGAAGTGCTTCCAAAGGTCAATTAGTTGAGTTTTCCTCAAATGTTGCTTTTGGAAAAAGAGGTCATCCTCCTGCTGGAACCAGGACTTGCCTACCTAAGAGGGAAATGATATTCCTGTCCGCTGTTTTCTCTTCTCAGCCTGCTCAGTGCCACATTTGAACCTAAGTTCTGTGGGTTTTCCAGGCAGGTCTATTTGAATGCCAAGGCTGGCTCCTCCACTGGCCAGCGGTGTGCTCCGACTCTCGCCATCAGTTTCCTGCTATATGTAACAGGGATCTTGCCCAAGTCTCAAGACTGTTGGGAGGAGAGTGGTGGCCCCAGTTCTTAGCACAGAGCAACTCAGGGCCTCTCAGTTTCTGTTCTTCACTCCTTTCTCTTTCCTCCCGGCCCCCTATTCCTTCCCCTGTGTTATGCTTTGTTTTACACTATTGGATTGTGACACAGATGCCGTCTTTCTTAATTTTCCATCTGAGCTGACTTTAAGCCCTGACCATCATCCAAGGAGCAGTGTGTTTTGGGCTCGGGATTTGAATGTTGGTTCCACCATTCACTAGCTGTGTGACACTGAGCCAGTTGCTTCACTTCTCTGTTCTTTGGTTTTCTCATCTGTGTTCTAGAGATAATAATGGTACTTGTATCTTTTTTTTTTTGAGACAGAGCCTCAAGCTGTCCCCCTGGGTAGAGTGCCGTGGCATTACAGCTCACAGCAACCTCCAACTCCTGGGCTCAAGCAAGTGTCCTGCCTCCGCCTCCCAAGTAGCTGGGACCATAGGCGCCCGCCACAACGCCCGGCTATTTTTTGGTTGCAACCATCATTGTTGTTTGGCGGGTCCAGGCTGGGGATTGGAACCCGCCACCTTAGGTGTACATGGCTGGCGCCTTAGCCGGTTGAGCCACAGGCGCCGAGCCTGGTACTTGTATCTTGTGTTGATGCAAACACTCGGAGTGGTGCCTGTGCTTGGAAAATGCTCAGGATGTGCTGGCTAGTTTAGTCATCAGACCCAGTCATCTGCAGTGAAGCCACTGATCTGGATTCTTAACCAGGTGACTTATTTTTTTAACCAGAAAACAACTCTTGGGGACTATAGTTAGCATCCACAGTCCCTTGTTTCCAAAGGGAATGTGACAAGTGTCCTCCCTTCATCTCCTTTACTTCCTTTTTCTTGAGGACTGCTAGATAATTTCAAACAGACTCTGGCTGCTATAACATGGCAAGTGCCTGCTTTGTTAAAAGAGCATGTGTGTGCCCTTGCATGCCAGTATACACACCAGTTAAGAATTAGTACATCTGAGTTCTATTAGAGTGCAAGAAAAATATGACTCTGTTACTCATCAGAATTCTGTTCTAAAATATTGCTTGAGGACTTAGATCACCCAAAAATCTATGCCAATTCAGTGAAAACTAACTTATTGAATAGCTAATTTGTAAAAGCCAACTTACCAAGTGAAAATCCATTTGCTGAATCATCAAGTCACTGATTGGCCAGTGCCCTGAAAATCATCCAACTCTCAGCCATGGTTAGGATGGGTGGCTACAAATAGTTTGCCATAAGAGCAAGCAGCTCATGGAAAAGTAGACTCAGAGGCTAAGGTAAGAGTAATTTTGTTTTTAAAAAGCGAATGTCCTTAAAAATAAAGAAGACAGGGAGCTCCATTTAGGAGAAAGTTCAGCTGTTCACAGTTAAATGATGTCCACCTAAGAAGTGCTCTACCTCAGAACAGTGAAGCAGACAAGAGTTTCATGTTCAGCCGGCCTGGGAAGGCTACTCTGTGGTTAAGTAACTGTAAGAAAGCAATGATGAAACTAAAATGAAAAGTAATCCTCAGTCATTTGGCAACTTGATCATTTACAGATTGGCTTTGGTAAATTAATTTTTAGCGAATTAGTTTGTTTTCTTCCCCAGTATGGCCTTAGCTTTTGGGTATGCAGATACCAAAGTGAAAAAGGCCAATTTAGAGGCCAGCCCTCTGTCTCTAGGGAAGAGGGCCTAGAGGTAGAGTTTGGTGTGGCGTCCACATGTCAGCCAGAGCCGAGGCAGGGAAACCTGGGGTGGGGAGTGAGCCCCTAGGTGGTGATGGGACTAAGGATTGAGCCATAGATAGTTCTTTGTTCCTGGAAACATGCTTATAGGGATGCTGGACCCCAAACATCGCCAAGAATGGGACATGTGGAAGTTCAGAAGAGGTGCTTTGGGCCCAAGGCAATAGGCAGGGATCTGGGGGCAGGATCCCTCATTAGTCCCAGGCCTTCCATTAGGAGCAAAACAGAATTGGCAGAGGCTGGGGATAGACCTTGGCACTCAGACTAAATTAGGGACCCCAGGTGCCCTGGACGTAGGCTCACTTACTCAATAAAAAATATTGTGTGTTGTGTGCCCATAGTAGAAAGGAAATATTAGCTGAATATATTGAGCATTTACTACATCCCAGAACCATGCTAAACACTTGTGTGCATTGTCTCACTTTCTCAAGTGAGCGACTCTGTAAACAAATTGCCATTTTAATTCCCATTTTATGAAAAACTGAGGCTCAGAGACATTAAGAGATTTGTATGAGATCACAGAACGAACACGAGTCTGAGATTGTCTTCATGTTTAGTGTGGTATCACTCCAGATCTGTGCTCTTGGCCCAAATCTCACCTGCCTTCTCACTATGAATCATGCTTTGCACTGGATTCTGGGAACAAAGTAGACCCAATCTCTTCTTTACAGAGCTATCCCAGTCAGTCACCAGGCCTTATCTTATGCTAGTGGGTCCCTCCAGTTATCTGTGGGCTTTGGACAGAAGAGGCTGGGCCTTAGGAAGGCCTGAGCATGCACAGGGCAGGTGTAAACAGCAGGCAGATCCAGTCTCTTAAATTCCACCTGCTCAGCCTCATACCCCACCAACTCACAGGGGCCTCTCTTCCAGCAAGCATTCTATGACACTTGCTGAGTACTACACTGGGACACCCAGGAAAGGAACCATGGTCAGCTGGCTGAAGGTGATGGATTGATTGGATGGGTAATGGAAAATTTTTATTACTAAAAATGACCTCATGCTTAGCTATAGAAATGAGAACTATGCTATCTATATGTATTCTTCCTTATATTGATATGTGTTTGTTTTTACACATTAACCAATTTCCCTTCTCTTCTCTCTCTACTGCTTATGTTTGGTAGTTAATGTTATAACTTTAAGTTAACCAATAGAACAAAAGGGAATTATAACTGAATGGCATAAAGAATAAGCATTATTCTTATCCAAACACAGACAGTAACTTACAGACTCTGGCTCTGCCCTTTTGTGGAAGTGGTTTTGCATCCTTTCTTTGTGCTGGTTGGATTAAGTTAGGTAAAAGAATGTTACTATTTGTAAGTTTAAATGTGGGCATTTTCTTCTTGCTGCATCATATGTGTATATAACTATGCATATTTTAACTAACTATATTCTTTATCCATCTGCTTCTTTATATAATAATTTTATATAGGGTATGTTATGATGTTGAACTCTACCATTTAGTCTGCCACACAGAAGATATCATGCCACAGAACTAGATGAGGAAGGGACTTGAGCCTAGATATGGAGTTGAGTGAAATATCCAATAAGATTTTCATTGTCTGGGTTTCAGGCAAGAACATGACTGCATTTTCTGGTCTATAGTTTTATTATTTTAGGTGAAACCATTATCATTATTGTGATTTAGAAGACTTAAGTATAGAAGAAGGTCCTATATTGATGTTGGCAGTTAATAGGGTAGACTACAATAACTGTTTCTCATTTTCTTTGGTTATCCAGGAGCATTGAACATATTTCTTTTGTTTGAAAATTTCCTACTTATACCTCTTGATGAAAAACAAAGATTATCTCCCTGTGGAAATTTCCCAGCCTCCCTCACTGCTGACACTTGGGCAGCTGACCCTGGCTTTGCCACTGAGTTATACTTTTCCAGACTTTGATTCAGAAGCTAATAGAAAGATACACTGAAGCATTCCAGCATGGCTTGAGGCTTGAGGCAGGTACACAAGTTTGCAGTGGCAGATTTTCTATTTGTAATGTACAGTGTTTAACATCCATCAGGTTGATGATGCAAGCTGCAATGTCTGTGCCAAGTTAGGGTGGCAACAGTGATTCCACCTTCTCAGTTCTGTGGAGTAATTTGGGGGCCTTTCTCTGATGAAATGCCACGCCCCATTCTCCGGCCTTCACAGACTTTTCTTATCTTTTAACATATGTTATTTCTGCTTAAACTAGTCTGAATTCTGATTGGTTGTTTACATTTACAAATTTTGACTACAAGAAAAACAACAACAAACCAGTTGATTGATCTTAGTATAATTATCTTGTATCTAGCAACCATATCGCATTCACTTACTAATTATAATAGTACTTTTAAAATGAGTCTCTTTGATTATGAAGGGGTACCATTATCTCAAGTATATATTAAGATAATTTTATTTTTTTCCAGGTAGTATAATGAATGAAAATATAGAAGGTAGAATGAATCCACAGGTACCATTCCTTGGTCTGTTCAACTGGCTGTAAGTGCTGGGCTCATATATGCCTTTACTAAAGCCTCCCCTGTGAACAGACGTGGGATATTGTGGTCTAAGAAAAAGCCCTTTCTTGGACATTATCAGTACCCAAATTGCCTTGCAGATGTGCAGATTTGACTTGGTTAAAGGCAAGGGCACTAGGACTCACTAGGACTGTGACTTGGTTCCTAGAGGCTAGAGAGTAGTTATCTATCAAATGCAACTAACAGCAGAAGGAACCAAGGTACTTAGAAATAATGAAGGCCGACCTCCCCCCCGCCAAAATGCTCCAGTCTTTATTAAAATTGGAAAAGTCAGGAGAAAGCGGAGAGAAAGGTAAGAAAGTGAACTCAGAATAAAGAGCATGGAAAATTTGGAAAGAGTAAGGAAAAATGTTAAGATCAAAACAAGGGGAGTACCTAGGTGGTAGGCACGGATGGATCTGGAATCTCTATGGGTCACCTCTATTAATTATAGGGTGAGTAGTAAGTGAATTATCTGGACAAATCTTAGGTGTCCAGAGATTACTAGACTGAATCCTCATTCTCTCTGTAGAGCTGGACCCCTGCACTTACTCTCCATCCTAAAGTTAGTTTGATGATCTGCTTATAGCAGGACTAAGCTCCAGAATGGGAGGAAATGATGTTTTATTGCCCTGAATAAGCCTGTTTGCAGAGGCATATTGGCAGTTATCTAATTATTGCTAGAACTAAGGCAATAGATCAATATTCTAAAACCTAACTCATTATTTTTATAAATACATTTAAAAAGTATATGGCAACCTTTTAAAAAAGGTTAGACATTTAGACATTAAAGCAAGAAATGTCTGCATAAACGAGTACATACATGTGTTTGTGTGTATGTATATTGGGTGTATGGATGTGTGTACACACATAAATTACTATAAATAAATATACACATGTGATATATTAAAACACCATAAAATCCTCCCTCTATTCTCAGGCCTATTCCTTAAAATTAACCACTAGTAAAACTTTTTGTGTGTATAATGTTGTATATAATGTTTGTGTGTATAATGTTTGTGTGTAATGTTATTATCTATACATTTATAACCCTTTCTTTTTTAATACATATGAGAAATTTGTCCTTTTACTCTTTTCATTTGCAAACATGAATTGGAGTTCTTTGCAGGCATGTCATTGTGTGGGTTTATTGAACTATATTTTATTTAAACATATATGAGAGTTCCAATTGCTATACTTGACAGTGCTTAGCATTGCCAAACTTTTTAAGTTAAGACATTCTGATGAGGGTAAATTATTTCATTGTGGCTTTATTATATAATTTTTTAATGACTAATGAAGTTGAGTGCATTTTTATATGTTTATTGACCATTTGTCAATACTTTTTAGTGAAGTATCTGTCCAAGCATCTTTCCCTCTCTATTGCATTGTCTCTGTTATTCTTATTTACTTGCAGTAGATCTTTACATATTGTGGATTTAAGCCCTTTTAAAACTATGTATGTATATTGAAGTTCTCTCATTCTGTGACTTGTTTTTGATTCTCTTACTGGTATCTTTTGGAATACAAGAGCCCCTGATTTTAATCATGTCTAATTTAGTAATTGCTTCCTTACAGTTAGTACCTTTGGGATTCAGTTTAATTTCTTTACCTCAAGATAATGAAGAAATTATACTATATTATCTTCTGGGACTTATGGCTTTATGTTTCTATTTTAATTTACAATTCACATGTATTTGATTTTTTTTTTTTATGGATGGTGCCAAGTAAAGTTTAAGATTCAATATTTTTCAAATGTTAATCCAGTTGACTCAGCACCATGTCTATTAACAGACCATTTTATCCTTCTCATATACAAAAACAAAGTAGTCACATTGTATGTTTCTGTCTCTGGATTCCACATTACATTTCATTGTTTTAGTTACTGTTTTAATTATTTTGGCTTCTAAATCTTGATATTGAGCAGCTAATATTATCTCACCTATTTTTCTCCCTAAGATCTTCCTGTTTCTTCTTTATAAATCTTCTCAAAGTTTTTATAAAATCTTTAAGAGGGTTTCACTTTTTTTGACCCTTTGCACTTCCATATAAATTTGAACATCAGCTTACCAATTTCCAAGCTGAATTGAAAAGCCCTGCTGATATTTTGATACAAACAGCATTGAAGGCCCCCCAGTGGCTCATGCCTATAATCCAAGCACTCTGGGAGGCTGAGGTGGGCGGATTGCTTGAACTCAGGAGTTCAACACCAATCTGAGGAAGAGTGAGACCCCATCTCTAGAAAAGAAAAACAACTAGCCAGGTATCATCGCAGGCACCTGTAGTCCCAGCTACTCTGGAGGCTGAGGCAAGAGAATCTCTTAAACCCAAGAGTTTGATGGTACTGTGAGCTATGACATTACAGCACTCTATGAGGAGTGACAATGTGAGACTCTGTCTAAAAAAGAAAGAAAGAAAGAAAGAAATTGCATTGAATCTGTAGGCTAATTTCTGAAGAAATTAACATCTGTGTAATACTGTCTTCCAGCTCATGAATATGATGTGTCTTTCCATTTATGTAGGGCATCTTCAGTTTTTCACAATTATTTATAATTTTCTGTATGGAAACTTGTTGATTGGATTTATTCTTGAGTTCAGTTTTTTACAGTGCTATATACTTGTAATATTCTAAAGTTTCATTCTCTACTTGTTTATTGATATAGTGAAGTTACCATTGCTTTTTGTATATTGACCTTGTATCTAGTGATTTGCTAAGTTTACTTCTTAATTCTACTAGTTTGGCTATAGGTTTTTGTGCATTTTTAATTGTATACTGTGTAATAATCTTTCTGACTATTTTGCATTCCAATTCTTAAATCTTTCCCTTATCATTCTTGCTTTATTGCATAGTTTAGGATTTCTAGTGTAATGTTGAGTGGATGTAATGACAGCAAGTATTTTTGTTTTACTTCTAATCTTGGGGGCAAATTTTTTGGGATTTCACTATTAAGTGTGACATTGGCTGTGTGTTTTTTCCAGCTATAGATACATAAATTAAGAAGATCCTCTTCTAATCCTAATTTGTTTGATGTTTTTATCATGAATGGATTTTGAATTTATCAAAAGATTCATCACATATCACTTATGTTGATCCTAAAGTTTATTCTGTCTGACATTCCTATCATTACGTCACCTTTTTAAAAATTAGTGTTTGTATGGTACATTTTCTTTTCTTCTACTTTCATCCTTTTTATATCCTCATATTTGGGGTGTGTTTCTTATAGTCATAAAATCATATAACATCTGACTTTTAATTGATATAATAAACTTTATTTTGAAGCAAGTGTTTATTTTTAATATATTAGCATAATTACTAATTAATATATTATTATATTACTAATATACATTTCTCATCTTAATTGCTTTTTTCTATTTGTCCCACTTGTTCTATGTTGCTTTATCTTTCCTTTCTTGCTTTCTTGGAGATTCATCAAGTAGCTTTTATTTAATCTATCCTTTCTCCTCTATTAGTTTGATGTTTTATATTGCATTTTTTAAAAAAAATAGTTACTTTAGATTATAGTAGGCATCCTTAACTTATTAAAGTCTAGCATAAATTATCTTTCACAGCCCAGTAATTCAAGGGCTGTCAAGTACTTTATTTATCTCTTGCTTTTTGTACTCTTTCTCATGTATATCAATTGCATGTATATTTTTAGACCCCACCTGATATCATAATTATTGTTGTTTCATGTAGTCAATATTCATTTAGATCTGTGTGGGGTGCATATATGTATGTTTATAATTTCCTTTCTAATGATTTTTATTTTTTTCTGTAAATCGATGATTCCATATAGAATTATTTTTCTTCTGCCTACAAAATTTCCTTTAATGTTTTATACTGTAAGTGTTTAGTATTTCAATGCAGGTCTCTTAGGTTTCATATTACCTGAACAAAAGTCTTTATGTTGCTTTATTTTGAAGGACATAAAATAGTTTTATGCTGGCTATAAAATTCTTAGTTGACAGTTATTTATATATATATATGTATATCAATATGTATGCATGTGTGTATACATCCATTATTTCAGACATTCTCCTTGTCCCTATTGGGTAGCAGCAATCCTGTTTCCCTTTGATAATCAGGACCAGGTAACTCAGCCTGTATAGTTAGTTCTCTTTATTGCCTGCTGGTTTAGTGGCATGTGGAGCTCAAAATTGCTAAGTGAGAGTCTTAATTTCCAATATCTTCTGGTAGAATAATTTCTTCCTTAGTAATTATGAGCTTTAAATCATCAGGGCTCTTTGTGGTGAGAACTTAAAGCATATATTTTATATTCAATAACTGGGTTTATGAACAGTGACCAACTGTGAAATGGACAAAGGCAGAGACTCCCATGTGTCACCCAAAGCCCAACTCTGACAGTTGAACTGCAGTGGCATTTTCAGTGTTGGGGAATAACAGTGAATTTAGAGTCAACATCCAGTGGTCCCTGCCAAGTCTGGGCACTTCCCTTCTCCGTGCACCATCAGCCCAATACTTGCAGGTCCCATTGGGATCTATGAAGGAAGGATTTACAGTACATTCTTATGGCAGCACAGTTGGGTTTTTCCACATGGAAACTAGATCCTCTTTTAGTCAAGTGGCTCCATGTCTGTGAAGTAGTAAAACACTAGGAATTTGATGAGAAGCCAGGAATCTTTGTTGTGTGTCACCAGCCCTATCTTTGGTTTTTATTTACTGATTTATTTTACAACAACAATAACAAAGAAGACTTTGGTAGTCTGTCAATCTATTTCAGACATAGGGTCTCTGCCAAATATCCCCATGGACTAAAACATTTTAATAAAATCATTTAACATGATTAGCAGTAGCCCATTATAATAACCCTGTATCACCTCCCTTATCTCTGTGGTTGAGTGCTCCTAATGATTTATTCCTTTTGAGAATGCTCTGTGGTTCTCAAATTGTGACCTTTAAGTTGACATCATTAGCATCACCTGGGGACTTATTAGAAGTGCACATTCTCAGGCTCCACCCAGACCTACTGAATCAGAAACTGAGGATGGGGCCCAAGACTCTGTTTTAACAAGCTCTCCAGGTGGTTCTGATGCACATGGAAATCTAAGAAGCAGTCCCACCTCCCATCATCCCTACTCAATTAATTCCATTCCTGGCCAGTAGAGGATAGCCACTGCAGAGCTTTGATAAGAATGCTATTGCTTCTAGTCAATATATTTCTTGATTCCTCATTAAATAAATTTCCTCTATGTCTTCTGGGAGACACATTTAAGGTATGTACAAGTAGATCACACATGATAAATCCACCCCAACTTTTATATCTCCATAATCTTTGAATTATTTCCTCCAAGAAAGTTATATCAAAAAGGCTCATCACTTATACTAGATACAACATAGGCCATCATTTAGTCCAGGTTTCAGGTAACCAACCCTGCAATTTATGAGAGCCACTGCTTTATCTAACACATTGAATCAGAATGTCTGGTTAGAGCACTGATTTTCAATTGATGTGCAGCAGAAAAATTTAAAGACCATTAATTAAATTATTTTCAAAGGATGTTCAGAGCATGGTAAGTATATTCTATTTTTTACTCTTTTTTTTGATCAACATAATTTAAGAATGCCACAGAAATTAAATTATAAGTTCAAGTGTGCTGTGAGATAAAACACATTGAAAAACACTGGGTTAGGCTCAG
>NW_003852403.1:1786171-1787184 GCF_000181295.1 Otolemur garnettii | reverse complement strand
AAAAAAAAAAAAAAAAAAGAAAAACACTGGGTTAGAGTATCTATATGGATAAATTGATCTGGGTTCACAATTATGTTGTTTCATCCCTGATGTAGTTTCCTTAGAACCTCTTTCCATAAACAATCCTTAGGTATTTGCTGGTGTAAGTTAGCAAACTATTGGAATTCAGGGATTTAGCTGTTTTCTTTTAATGCCATTTTTATACTCATACCCCTAAGTTATGCTGGGATCTGATCCTAGTTATGGGTCTTCAAGCAAGAAGAAGTTGTGGCGGCTTGAGAATGGATCCTTCTCACAGTTAGAATCCTCTTGGCCCCAGGTAAGGTCTTTATAGGGTCGTTAAGCAAGGCAGAGCTATTCATGTCTAAACTGAGGGGACAGAGGAGATGTCTATTGGCACAGGATGATGCATGAATTTGGGAGTCCAAGGTGTTCATACTCATCCAAGACTACTCAAATGACCTAATTTCTAGGGTGCATTCCAATTATTTCCCTAAACTTCCCATCAGAGAACTGGGGAAGGTATGAATTCCATTTGCACTCTGATTCCTAGTTCTTCAAACTGTTTATTTATCCTTTGAATCAGGAAATTCAGGAAGCTTATCTCACAAATACACAGCCTCAAGAAAGGTAAAGTGGAAAGTTATTTGCACATTTGAAGAGAGCAGACATCCTACTAAAGAAGAGCAGAATCATAAACAATACAAAAGAAGGAATAATAGTTAAAGAATGTGTGCCATATTTATGCCCACAACAGGATCCTAATCTTTTTCAAAAAAGTGTTCTCTTCCAAACATTTATCAGTGTAGTAGACAGAATCATGGCCTCAAAAGATGCCTACATCCTAATTCCTTGAACCTATGAACAGGGCTTGCAGATGTAATTAATAGACCCTGAGATGGATATTTTACCCTGGATTATCCTGGTGACAATGTGTCATCAAGAGCAAAGAACCTGGCTCGGCGCCTATAGCTCAACTGGCTAAGGCACCAGCCACGTACACTTAAGGTGGT
>NW_003852403.1:1737438-1786026 GCF_000181295.1 Otolemur garnettii | reverse complement strand
GGATAAATGGATAAATAAATGATGAAACATTCATAAGAGCAGTGAAGCCATAGCACTCTACCCAGGGGGACAGCTTGAGGCTCTGTCTCAAAAAAAAAAAAAAAAAAAGAGCAAAGAACCTTTGGGAGCTGCTGAGAAGCAGAGAGATGGCAGCATGAGAAGGACTTGGCCTGTTATGACTTCGAAGATGAAGAAAGGACCCCTAAGCCAAGAAATGTGGAGCTGGAAAAGGCAAGAAGATAGATTCTCCTCAAGAATGTTCAGAAATAGAGTCTGGCTGTCATCTTGATTTTAGTTCAATTGAAACCCGTTTTGTACTTGTGATGTTCAGAACTGTAGGAAAATAAGTTTGTGTTGTTTCAGCTACCAAGCTTGTGGTAATTTGTTACGGTACCAATGAAAGAACTAGAAGGGTAAGAAGAAGACAAACAGCCCAAGGGAAGGAGGGAACAGGGAAAGAATGGAAACAGACAATTCACAGTATCAATTAACATTCTAAGAGATGCTTAATCTCTCTAAATGAAATGAAAACAATGAGATACCATTCTTCACTCATTAAATTGACAAATGTTAAAATGGTTGATGATGTCAGGGCTCAGAAAAAGATACACAAAAATATAATGTTCTGGCATGCTGTGCCCTTTGAATTAAAAGAAATGGAATCTCCTTAGTAGGTGAGTCAGAACCAAGGACTTTCTAACCTCTCTTCTTTCTTCCTTCCCTAGTTCAGGGGGGGTCTCTCTCTCTCTCTCTGGAATTTCCTTTTCTAATTGAAGAAGCATCTTTTCAAGAGTCTTAAGCCCTCTCCCCAGGAATCTCATTAAATAACCAGGGAAGATTAACTACCAGAGAAGAGAAAAATCTAAAAGTCTTCACTATGCCTAGAAATACTTTTCATCTCTTTTTCTGAGGTCAGCTCTAAGACTGTCTAGGAGACTTTAATGTGTGCATTGAAACAACCTTTGTCACAGTGTGGATCCACCTCGGTGTTCCCACAACTTGCCAGTCCAATCAGTTTCCTAAGAGAATCTTTTACAAATTATTGTGTACTCTTTGGACTCATTCCTTTCACCTGAAAAATGATTTACTCCTTTTCACTATTGCCTACCTCACCCATTCCTTCTCCCCCACCCCCATAAAAAGGATACTTAAGCCTCAACCCATCTGGCCATTTTTTGAGTCTCATATAATATTGTGTATGGTTTGTGTGCTTATGCACATTAATAAATTTATATACCTTTTCTCCTGTTGAATCTATCTATTGTCAGATTCATTTCAGCAGACTCCAGAGGGGGAGAGAAATTCTCTTTGCCCCCACAATAACAATACCCCAAGATAGTGAGAAATAGTGAGAGATAGTATGAATTTCTGTAACTGTTGGGAAACGAATACGAAATACCTAATAATGTAAATAGCATGTAAATCTTTTGACGTAGTAAAGCCAGTTTTGGCTATTTTTCTTTTTCTTTCTTTCTTTTTCTTTTTGTAGAGACAGAGTCTCACTTTATCACCCTTGGTAGAGTGCTGTGGTATCATGCAGCTCACAGCAACCTCCAACTCCTGGGCTTAAGCGATTCTCTTGCCTCAGCCTCCCAAGTAGCTGGGACTACAGGCGCCCGCCACAAGGCCTGGCTATGTTTTGGTTGCAGTTTGGCCGGGGCTGGGTTTGAACCCGCCCCCCTCGGTATATGGGACTGGTGCCCACTCACTGAGCCATAGGTGCTGCCCCCTGGCTATTTTCCTGTGGAAGTAATAGAGTGGGAGTCATTTGACCACAATGCAGCCATCTTAACTCAGTTTTCTCAGCTTGGGAGATTAAGTTAAATTTAAACGTTGTTTTTCTAGAGATTGTTCTTATCTGCTGATTTGTGTAAGAGGATTAACATCACCATAGCTGCTGCCTATAATGTGCAGTTCCATGAGTCCCAGACAACGTGGTGCCTAGTTAACTTGAGGTGGCAGACCGTGGTCTGAGGCCCCTGACCAAGCCAGAATGGAGAGTTAAACAAGAGACCCCCATTAGTTAAACTTTGATCAGGTTAATAGCCATCTGGAGTTAGTGGACCGAAGCCTGCAAAAATACAGAAATAGGCCTGCTTTGTGTTGGCAAATTGTTTCCACAGCCCCTCCTTGTTGTTGGAGGCCTTTCTTGTCTGTCATTGAACTCTTTGCTTTGTGTGAGGAGTTGTCCACATTCCTTGTGTGATTTCATCAAGAACCCCTGACATTTCCCTTTCCATAGGGCCATTTTTTTCTTTTTTCAAATACATGAAGAAATTTAAGGTGGTGTCAAAAATAGAACTAATCTGAAGGTTCATCTTGGATAAATGGATAAATAAATGATGAAACATTCATAAAGTGAAATATGGTGCATAAAGTAAAATTAATTAGATACCTGTGTGGCAGTCTAGAAGGCTTTCCAGTGTATATTAAGATCACATGCACACTATGAATACAATGAGATTAAAACAAATAGAAAAAAACATAAAATGTTTGTATACATATGCTTATAAACATTTTTGTTCATGTAGAGAAAGATGTGGAAAGAAACACACCAAACTGTTAACATTGGTTATCTCCAAAATGGCACTGGGGGTTGGAGGGACAGTGGAGAGAGTAGAAGAATTAACTTTTTTTTCATACAACTCCAGTGTGCAACTTTTAGCAATGACTATGTAAAACTTGTACAAAATTAAACTTAACCTAATTCAGTACTTAAGAAAGAGAAGAAAACTTTGTATTATTGAACAGAGTATTCATTTCCCTATGCAGGGGTCCTCAAACTTTTTAACCAGGGGGCCAGTTCACTGTCCCTCAGACCGTTGGAGGGCTGGACTGTGGGCCCGGGACGAGTTGGCTACTAAGCAGGACAGGCAGCGGTGGCAAAAACACCCAGTGGGCTGGATAAATGTCCTCAGTGGGCCGCATGTGGCCCTTGGGCCGTAGTTTGAGAATGCCTGGATGGCCTGATAAATGCCCCATTCAGCTGGTGCAGATAGCACTGGCAACGGCCAACAGTCTAGTTTTGGCCATAGCACACCTCCTTGTGCAGTGTGCCTTGGTGCACTTGTTTGAACATTGGGTTGTGTTTTGTCCCTGTTTTATAAAAATGAGGGGAAAATAGGATAAAAAATGAAAGTGAAGCTATAGGTTTCATAAATTTAAAATAGGGTCAAAGATGGAAATTGTTAGATGCACCATAAGTAGTAAATCTCTTTCTGAAATCAGACACTCACTGGGCCTGAACCGGTTTTGTGGTAAGGAAAAGAAAAATAACTATGGAACAGATGTAAAAACACTCTTTTTTGAGATAAGCAACAGGGAGTTACAAAATACGTTTACTTTTCCTCTCCAAGATGGAACCACCCCTAGAGACACTTAAAACATGTGGGTCTGTTGCAGCTTTTTCTCGCATTAAACATTTTTTTCAGGTACACATTTGGTATGTACAATAATAACTCAGAATACTACTCCTAATGTGTCCCCGACACTTCCTTATACATGTCTGGTGATCTCCACTTCTAGTCAATCAAGATGCTTACATGGTCTGCAGGCAAATAAGACAAGCAGGAAGAAAAACAGTAAACAAAAAAAAAAGTCAAATTTCAATTATTTGATTCCCCAAACAGACTTTTAAGACTAAAAAGATCAGACCTGAGTATAGCAAGGAACAGAATGTATGTCACAGTAAGACAGGAAAGGAAACAGAGGAGGGAGGAGGCCACCTAGGAAGGGTCTGGGCGTCTCCTGGCTGGAAAGGAGGGGACGGTAGGGGGCTTTCCTGAGGGTCTGGGTGTGACCAGGCAGGAGCTTGGCAGCTGGTGGGCTTTGATTGAGCAGTAGTGGATGTGTATTTTTAAAACTTTTTTTTTTTAAACAAAACACCTTTGTTTACTCGAGGCAACACTAGGGTGCTCAGTACAAACATTATTTATTCTTTACTATCATTTGTATTTTTTCTGACATCTCTCCAATTTGAACATCAATGACCCAGTTACCAGCCTCTCTCTCACCTCCTCAGACTGTGCTGAGGGCCTGGGCTGTGCCACCCATGCAGTGGTTAGGAGGTGGGCTCAAGAACCAGCTTTGCTGAACTTGGTATTTATAGCCTCTATTTGCCCAGTGCCCAGTGCTGGGAGGAGACTTTGTGGTGAGCTGAGGAGGAGGAAGACTGAAGCAGGGACGCTAGGAGACAAGGGGCTGGGGACAAGAGGTGTCTGCCCATCAAGTCTGGAGAGACAGGGGGAGGGAGTCCAGTTCCTGACTTTCCCATTTCTGAGCCCTTCCCAAAGCCTGGCCACATCTGTCACCTTTTTTTGCCATCAAAAATTAGGATGCCAGGCTACTTGTATTTTTTCTCACTTCTCATTCCCTCCTCACTTTGTTTTTGTTAGTTCAATTGTTTTGTTTTATTTTGAAATAATTTTCTATTCTCAGAAGAGTTTTTGTAAATGCTTCCTGAGTGATAACATCTCACATAACCACCATGCCACATCCGTCAAAGCTCAGAAATAAACCTTGGTGCAATCATAATGGAGTACTAGGAGAACCATCTCATCTGGGTTTTCCTGCCACTTTCCTGTTCTTATTATTTTTTTTAAGCACTGGAAAACCTTGCGTCCCTGAAAACCCACCAGTTCAGGGTTGCCCTGATTTTAAAACAAGTCCCATGTCCCAGGAACCCCTCAGTTCCCAGCAAACCAGGGCAGCTGGTCACCTATTCCCCACCTAAGCAGGTTTTTCAGCCTTTTTAATCTCATGGCATGCTTGAACCTATAGTTAAATTTCCAAGACACAATTAAATTGTGTTGATTTTTTAAAAAGAGTAAAAAAACCCACTTACTGTGCTTTGACCTTCTTTCAAAACTAATTCAATTAATGTTCTTTTAAATTTTCACACCTCGGCGCCTGTGGCTCAAGTGGCTAAGGTGCCAGCCATGTACACCCAAGGTGGCGAGTTCGAATCTAGCCAGGGCCCGCCAAACAACGATGGCTGCAACCAAAAAATAGCCGGGTGTTGTGGCGGGCGCCTGTGGTCCCAGCTACTTGGGAGGCTGAGGCAGGAGACTCCCTTGAGCCCAGGAGTTGGAGGTTGCTGTGAGCTGTGATGCCATGGCACTCTACCCAGGGTGACAGCTTGAGGCTCTGTCTCAAAAAATAAAATAAAATAAAATAAAATAAATAAATTTTCACGGCACTCCTAAAATCCTCTCACGGCACACCAAAATGCGTGGCACACCGGTTGAAAATCACTGCCCTGAAGTACAGACTCTATTCAGACATCCCCAGTTATTCCACTTATGTCCGATCCCATTCCAGGATCCAGGCCAAGATGATACTTTGCATCTAGTGGTTATATCTCCTTAATCTCCTCCAATCTGTGCCTGTTTTCAGACTTTCCTTGATTTCCATGATCTTGGCACTTTTGAAGAGGACTGGTTTAGTAATTTGTAGAATGGCCCCAAATTTGGATCCA
This sequence comes from Otolemur garnettii, assembly GCF_000181295.1. Lineage (NCBI taxonomy): Eukaryota > Metazoa > Chordata > Mammalia > Primates > Galagidae > Otolemur > Otolemur garnettii. The sequence continues at coordinate 1,780,550 of NW_003852403.1, read as the reverse complement.
TCCTACATTTTCTCATGCTTGATCTAGGGTTATGAAATGCAGGAGAGGTGAAGTCCCCTTCTCATTGTATCATATCAGGAGCTACAGGATATCAGCGTGACCTGGTGATGTTAACTTGATCACTTGATTAAGATGGTATCTGCCACTTTTCTCTGCTTTTTCCTTTCTCTACTCAATTCTCTGGACGTGAGTCACTAAGTCCAGCCCATACTCAAGAGGGAAGGAGTTAAAGTCCATCTTCCTGAAGGAGGAAGTATCAAAGAATTTCTGGCTATATATGAAAATCATCAAAGCAATTACTATATTGTTGGAGACACTTTAAGGCTACCCAAGTGTCCTGTTTCTCCTGAGGATTTTCCACACTGTTTTTGCTGTTTTGTTTTGTTTTGCTGTTTTGGATCATCAGTGATCTTGCCTATAGCAATTATTACCCTGGTGTATTCTTTTTAAATTTTTATTATTGTTTCAGGTTAAATAGAGGGTACATTTTTTAGGTAGATCCCTGTCATATTTGTGTCCTGTCCCCAAGAGGTGCGCCATACCCCCAACACTGTGCCCTTTCAGTGGGAGCACATCCACCCCCTTCTCTGTTCCCTCTCCCCCGTTCCTCCTCACCTCGCCTTGAATTGATTTGAATTTTTCTCTTATGTGACTGTGTATTAGTTTGTCAACTGGCTTCATATTAGGATTGAGTACTTGCTTCTTGCTGCTCCATTCTTGTCATACTTTACTAAGAAGAATGTGTTCCACCTCCATCCAGGTTAATACAAAATGTAAAGTTTCCATCATTTTTAATGGCTGAACAGTATTCCATGGTATAAATATAACACAGCTTGTTAATGCATTTCTGGATTGGCAGGCATTTAGGTGGTTTCCACATTCCATAGTGTATTCTTTTTTTTTTTTTTCCAATTTGAAAGCAGTCATTGTTTATTAACTCACTGGATTACAAAAACAATCAGGGCAGATACCTTAGATCATTCTTCTAATAAACCTATTGATTTGGTCTTCCCTGTTACCAGCATCTCCACCTTCTACAAAGTGGGTTGTCTTTGTCTTCGTTCCCCCCGTGGAGATGATAACTTGAAGGGCCATAAGAAGTTATTTGCTTCTTTGAAGCGTTTTCCAACAGTATAGATCTCATGAATCAGATCCTCCATGCAGATGATGCCATATTTACCAAGAGATCGTGCAATCAAACTGTTATCAGTCAATGCAATTCGTTTCTTACTGATTTTGCCGTAACCACGCTTGTAGATTAGCTCATTTACTGACTTCAGATTTGGGTCCCCCCATGCAATATACGGTTCTACAGTCCTCAGCATGTTAATGGAAGCCTTGTTGAGCTGAACAAAAGTTCCATTGAAGATCTGATGAAGGCGAAGCAGCTGCAACACCTTTTGGACCTTTGGACTCACACCACTGATACCTCTGATCCTGAGGACAAATGCCAATTTGGGTTCTGCAGGTACATAGTAGTTGCCAGCTTTTCTTGCCATCCCAGCCATCCGAATCTCAGTTCGTACATCTGCCTGTATTCTTTACGATAATGCTTAGCTTTTTCATAGCTAAGCTTCCTCCTTGCCTTTTGAAGCATCTTTTGGGCACACTTCTTTCTCAGACTCTTGATCTTCAGCTCTGAGAAATTCTTTCACTTTTTCTTAAGGGTTTCAGGCACAGCAGGAACCTTCTTTTTCTTCTCTTTGACACCCTCCATGGTTCCAGCCGGAAAAAGAGGACTCCATAGTGTATTCTAATAGTAATTGTCTCTACTCAGCCAGGGAGGGATGCCTCTGAGAGTGAGGGCCTGGGATGGGCTCTGTAAGTACTGCCTATTGCTTTTCTCCCTAAGGCTGCCGTGTGAAACGGAAGCATCCCATCCGGGGCGCTGGTGAGTAAGGACTCTGGAAGAAGAGACCTTAAAGGCTATTGCCCATCTTTTCTTGGAACCCTAAATACTACTGCCTATAATTTCTCCACTATCTTGGCAGAGGACCCACCTCAACAGAAGCACTTCCCTTCTGTTGTTCCCTTCCTTCTATTAACTTCCTCCCCGGAGACTGCCCTTAGGCTGCCAGAGTCCCAAACTATATTCCCCAAACACAGCACACACCAGGGCTCTCCCTTGTGGGCTATTTATTGCGAGTAGAATTAAATTCTACCTTTCACAAGACCCTCTACACAGTGGCTCATACTTCCCCTCCATGTTTCACTGCCACCATCCTTCCCTTTAGATGTAAAACAGGAACCACCCCTGCATTTTCCTTCTCTGAAACACCCCTGCTATTCCATGCCTGTGTGGCTTTGCATAGGGTGTCCTTCCCAGCCTCAATGTCCTTCCATTCCTTTCTTTCAGGGGCTTTTTCCTACTGGTCTTCCAAGGCCTACCTGAGGCGTTATCTTCTCTGAAATCTTCCCTGACTCTCACAAGATCTAATCTCCTTGTTCCCGCAGCATCTTTCGCTGACAATCTTCTGTCATGAACACATTGTGTTATTGTGAAATGTTTCTGTCTTTATTTCTGCCTTTTTTTGCTGGAAGGGGGAGCTCTTTAAAAGCAGATATCACCTTGTTTATTACATGATTGTAGCAAAGGTCCAAGTCCCTAATATTAGCTAACTTTTTTGTTTTTTGAGACGGAGTCTCACTATGTCACCCTTGGTAGAGTGCGTGGCATCACAGCTCACAGCAACCTCAGCCTCAGTTTAAGTGATTCTCTTGCCTCAGCCTCCCAAGTGGCTGGGACTATAGACACCCGCCACAACACCCAGCTATTTTTAGAGACAAGGTCTCACTCTGGCTCAGGCTGGTCTTGAATCTGTGAGCTCAGGCAATCTGGCTGCCTTGGCCTCCCAAATGCTGGGATTACAGGTGTGAGCCCCTGTGCCTGGCCTCAGCTAACATTTTTTAAGTGCCTATTTTTTATGAAGTGCAACAAATTACCTTGCCAAATCTATACTTTCTGGGTGAAGGATTCACCTACAATTAGAACTATGACTCTACAAAAGCAAACTATGTAACCTAGTCAATATGTACCCCTGTATTAACCTGAAAAAATTTTAAAAACCCTGGAAAAGAGGTACTTTTTATCTCTTTGTATTTTATCTGAGATAACTGAAGCTCAAACAAGTATAATGGACTTCCCAAGTTGGCACAACCAATACAAGATGGTGCTAGAATTTGAATTCAGGTATCCTTGGCTCCCAGGGTCCTTCCTATAACCATGGTACAAACTTCTCTCTAAGGATTATTTCTATAGCTCCACAATGGAACATCATGGAAGTCACTTTAGATTCAGTCTGACCCAAAACTCTTCTTAGAAAAGAAAACTGACCCAGAAAGGGAGAGTAGCATGAAGTGGTCTCCCTGCTGGGGAAAGCCTTGACCATATCATAGGTCTTCTCACCCCAAAGTTCTTTCCACTTCACCACACTGCTTGACAATTTGGGGGTGGGCAACCCCATTGTTTATCTGATAGAGCAGCATCAGATATAGTACCCTCTTTTAGAAAATGGGCTTTATTCAAGTGTGAAAAGCAACAGCCATAGGTTTGCACAGGGAATGACACTGTGTCAACATAGCCCCAGAGTGGTAGAAGCATGGGTTTACTGGGATCTGGTTTATAACTGTGCAACTTACAAGTTAGTTTTTTCTTTCTTTTTTTATTCCTCCCTTCTCCTCCTTCTTTTCTTCCTTTCCTTTTTCCCCTCCTCCTTTCCTCCCTTCTTCCATCTTAGCTGAATAGGGTTTTCACATGAAATCTCCAGTCAATGAACATAGTAGGGGTCACCAATTTAAAACCACAGCTTTTAAGTTATATCTTACAGAAGCTGATACTAAGAATTGAGAGGTAGACAGTGATCATTTATGTGATGTGTTTGAGCATTTATCAGTCTTTCAAAATTTGCTTAGAATTTCTATAATATCTATATGTGAAAACTGTTTTTACTTTAATAGAAGTCATCCTGAAGATGACTTTAGTGGTGAATTCTACCAAATATTTCAGTAAGAATGAATACAAATCCTTCTCAAACTCTTCCAAAAAGTAGAAGAGGATGGAAAACTTCCAAACTTGTTCTGTAAAGCCTGTATAACTTAATATGCAAAGGAGAAAAGGACACCACAAGAAAAGAAGGCTACAGATTAACACCTTTTATGAATGTAGATAAAAAGATATTCTACAGGCTTGGTGCTTGTGGCTCAAGTGGCTAAGTTGTCAGTGACATACACCTAAGGAGGTGGGTTCAAATCCAGCCTGAGACTGCCAAACAGCAATGACGGCTGCAACCAAAAATTAGCTAGGTATTGTGGTGGGCACTTCTGGTCCCAGCTATTTGGGAGGCTGAGGCAGGAGATTCGCTTGAGCCCAGGAGTTGGAGGTTGCTGTGAGCTGTAATGCCACGACACTCTACCCAGGGTGACAGCTTGAGGCCCTGTCTCAAAAAATAAATAAATAAAATAAAATAAAATATTCTACAAAATACTAGTAAACCAAATCCAGAAACGTTATAATAAGAATTATACAATATGAGAAGGTGGGATTTATCCCAGGAATGAATAAATCAGTCAAAATAATAGATAATGTTAATAGAATAAAGAAGAAAGCCATAATGATATTAACAGATGTAGAAAAAGCATTTCATGAAATTCTACCTTCTTTCATTATAAAAACTGAATAAACTAGGAATAGAAAGGAACTTCCTTCTGGATACAGGACATCTAAAATAAAACATACCTAACATCACACTTAAGAGTGAAATTTGAGATGTTTTCCCACTAAGATCAGAAAACAAGACAAAGATGTTAGCTCTTGTGACATTTATTGAACATCATGACAAAGGTTCAAGCCGGTAGAATTAGGCAAGAAAATTAACTAAATGACACTTAGTCTGTAAATAAAGAAATAAAACTATAATTGCAGATGACATAATCTTGTCTAAGGAAATCCTAAGTTATCCACATACATTAAACTATTAGAACATATAAGTTCTATATGGTCGCAGGACATGAGATTAAGGTATAAAAATCTTAAAATAAATTTAAAAAATTTATTTGTAGTAACATCAGAGAGTATAAAATATTTTTAACAAAATAATTTTAACAAAAAGCAGAACATTTATATATTTAGAACTATAAGAGTTATTGAAATAAATTAAGGAAGGCCTAAATAAATACATAGTCTATGCGTATGGATTGCAAAACAGTATTGTTGAGATCACAATACTTCCCAACTTGATCTATAGATTCTACACAATCCTGATGAGAATCTCAGATGGTGTTTTCCCCATAGAAATTGACAGTCTGATCTTAAAATTTATATGACTATTCCTGGAAAGCATAAGTCTTTTCAAGAAGCTTTGCTGGAACAACTGGATATCCATATGCAAAAAAATGAAGTTGAACACCTCATATTACATATAATAATTAACTTTAAATAGACCATTGAACTAAATGTTAGCAGAAGTATTATACAAAACTCTTGGATGAAAACACAGAATTAATCTTTATGACTTTGGGTTTGGCAATGGTTTGTTAGATACAGCACTAAAAACATGAGAAACACAAGAAAAATAGGTAAATTAGACTGTAACAAATGAGAAACTTACACTTCAAAGGACACATCCAGAAAGTGAAAAGATAACTCACAGAATGGGAGAAAATACTTGCAAATCATATATCTGATAAGGAACTTGATCCAGACCATATAAAGGACTTTTGCAACTTCATAATAAATTTAAAAAAAAACTCAATTTTAAAATGGGAAAACTATTTAAATAAATATTTATTCAAAGAGATACTTGTCTAAAATGGCCAATAATCAAATGAAAAGATGCTTAGCATCACTAATCATTAGGGAAATTGCAAATTAAAACAAAAATGAGAAGCCACTTCACATCCACTAGAATGCTTATAATAAAAAAGACCAATAATTAACTGTTGGCAGGATGTGGAGAGACTGGAATCCTCCTCCACTGCTGGTGGGAATGTAAAGTGGTGCAGCCTCTTTGGAGAACAGTTTGGAAATGCCTCAGAAGGTTAGAAGTCAAGTTTCTATGACACCAATTCCATTCCTAGGTATATACCCAAAAAGAACAAAAAATTCAAGTCTCTGTAAAACCTTATACATACATGGCAGCATTATTCATAGTAGCCAAAAGCAGAAACACCACAAATGTCCTTGCAATGTATATGTGCAATATGTAGGTGTTGTATATCCATACAATGGAATATTATTTGGCAATAAAAAGAATAGAGTACTGACTGATATGTGTTATAACATGTATGAACATTGAAAACATTATGTATGTTAAGTGACAAAAGACAGTCACAAAAGACCACAGTGTGTGATTTCATTTTTGTGAAATATTCAGAGGTACCTACTGAGACAGAAAGCAGGGTAGGTATGGTCCTGCTAGGCACCAGGGTGGGCATGACTGGGTTTCATGGGTCAGTACAGGATTGATGGGCTCAGAGAGATGGGCCAGGTTCTTGTAGGCAGCATTGACCCCGAGCTGTGCTGGCTGTGGACACTTAGTCATGGACTCTGCAAGGGGAGAGACCAAAGGCAAGAGATCTCCAGGTTCACCTCTCAGCTGAGGACTGCTGCATATGCTTCTTTTTTTCATTTTGTAGGAATTCTCTCTCTGTTCGCCTACCACTAAGTGTCCTTTTGGCTTAGTTCGCCAGAATTGGCTTTTTTTGTTTAAAACCAAGAATCCTAAAAAATATGTTGCCTAAATGTGCCATGCCACCAGCTCTATTCTCCTGGGGCTCACATATTGCTGTAAGGCCATGTGAGAAATCATCTCTTTCCAGAATTTTAGACCTGAAGTGGAACAGTCATCTGCCCTTTGCTGTAAGAGTCCCCTCAATATACTTCAGCTCTTTAATTCCTTCAGAGAGACCCAGGTAATGTCCAGTCTGTGTCTCTCATTTTCAGATCCTGCTGTTGACCCTGGGCAGGGAAACAATTTTCCATCCTGCCCTGTGTCCCTCCTCACTCTTCTGCTCCACTCTAGGACTTCAAGTCCATGCTGCAGTCTCCAGCTCTGGTTCCTGATCATCCAACTCAAATAAATTCTTTGAAATTCAGAGGACAACCAGCTCCTTTTAAGCACCCAGCCTTTAAAATTGAGCTCAAAGGTAGGAATGAACTCTTTGTTCTGGTCTGACTCTGCCCTATCTCCTCCCTTCAGGGCAGGGCTGGGAGAAGCCAGCTTCCAGAAAGGTGTGGAAAGGGTTGGGGGCAGGATGCTTGGGAAAATCAGTCTTTTAGTATCTAAGCATATTTTGCCACTACAGTTAGTGGCAAAGTTAGTTTTAAGTTAGTTTACATTTTATTGTCTCTGAAGGGCTTATTAAAATTTGAATATTATGGCATGAAATTATTAAAGATGACTTTATATGTGGCATACAAATATTTTCAAATCCAGACATGCAACTCAATCCAAGGAATCCCAGAAGGAGAGGCATTTGCAGGAAAATAGCTCATGACCCAGTGCAGCCGACATGGAGAAGCCCAGCTTTCCTCCTGCCTGTGCCCTTCCCTGCCCTGACCAGCATGCACTGGCTGCTGTGGTCCTGCTCACTGAGTCCCTCCCCTCCCCTCTCCCAGGACAAGCCTCTGGGACTTGCAGAAATGGATTCAACCCACCCAGCAAAAGGGAAGCCACAAAGAGGAAAAGTAGAGCCCCCTGTAGGGGACGACAGAGCTGGGGTGTGTGGAGGGGGTGACCTTGCCAGTGGACCTGAGGACAGAGAGGCCCCCAGATGATTGGCTGGGGCCTTGGAGAGCTCAGGAGGCACAGGCATCGCTGAGGCTGAGGTGGGGTGGGGAGACCTGGGCAGCTGAGGCTGGCAATAGAAGTGAACTTGGACCCAGGGGGCAAGAGGGTTGGGCTTTCTAATGACAGTGGCCAAAAAGATGTTTTTGCTGTGGTCCAGGTCTGGCTTAGACGGGACCACTCTCTTCTTTCCCCAGCAGGAGGGTCCTGGGCTGTGACTGTGGCAGGGGTTGTGATGATGGGGCAAGCAGGGGCACTGTGGCTGTGGCTTGGCTCCTGAGGAGCAAGCTCAGACTTGGACATGGAGGACCGGGCAGTGTGTCAGCCCCATCTAGCACCTGGCGTCTGGGAGAGCACTCCCTTCTGCAGAGCGCAGGACACAGGGAGATCTGAGCACCCAGGTGGGAGCCAGGTCCCACATCAGGATGCCTGACTGACCCCAGGGCCCAGCTATTGCAGCTTAGGGACCAAGAGAGGCTGCCGAGACATAGGCCTGGCACCCTTGCCCCTGCTGGCATGGTGCTTGGTGCCTGGTTTTCCTCCTCACTTGGGAAGGGGGATGTGCAGCAGGCCAGCCAGAGTCCCTTCTCTTCCTCTGGAGTCACTGGACGGGAGGAACCCAAAGTGGAGGCCTTCCCTCCAGCCCCGTCATCCTCAGGCCTTCAGAGGCCCTCAAGGACTGTCCTGGGAAAGATTCAAATAGGAACTTCTTGTCCAGTCTTCTATTCATTTAAAATCACTACAAATAATAGAAAGTGACTCAACCCCAGTTAACTGAAAAGAGGGCTGGGAGGTATTTTTAAAATGCTGCTTCTGCCTACTTCCCTTAGGCCAAAGAGTTTTCTTTAGGCACGGAGTGCAAATCTAAGGCTGGGCCAGGGTATAGGCAGCGTGTGTCTGTAGGACAGGGGCACCCACTCAGTGGGTGAGAGGAGGTTGAGATGCAGGGTGCTCTGTTCTCCCAGGTGGGAAGGGGGCATGGTGCGAGGATGGAGGGATCTGGGGAAGCTTCTCCTTGGCCTAAGGAACTCAGCACCCTTCTTCTCCTTAGCCTAATGGGTGAAGAGCTTGGCCCTGGGCCTGAGAAGACAGGAGCATGGGGCTACTTCAGAGGAAACCAAAGTACAGGGGTTGACCTGTAGTCCTGGTAAACCTCAGGCCCTGGGTGGCCCTGTTCCTACAGGGCTGGTGATGGCGGAAGATCTTAATCAGAGAAAGAGCTGCCTCCCAGCTCCCGCCTGCCTCTTCTTGGCCCCTCGTAGGCTGTGCATCTGTGCTGTTGAGAGGCTGTAGGCCACAGGCCCAAGGAGCCAGCAGCAGTCTCCCTGAGGGCTTCAGATGTCAGGGTGAGGTCATTCGATCACCTCACAGAGGAAGCCATCGAGAACCTGGAGGACAGGTGCACACAGAGGTCTCCCACCACAGCCACAGGGGCTTTCGACCCCCATGACCTTGGCTAGATGGCGAAGGGGGTAACCTGCAAGTCCGTCTTCCTCTCCTGGCCAAGCCCATGCCTGTGTAGGTGTGGGGAACCCGGGAGAGCTGCTGCATCACCAGGAGGGACATTCCAAAAAAGATGAGGACAGAGATGAAAAATAGAATGTTATTTCTTCTTTCTTGTTTTCCATTGTCCCGGATCTGATCTGGGAGTCAGGTTGGCATGACCCATGCTGCTGGTGTCAGCCTCACCCTTAACCTCCAAAGGCAGACAGTGAGGGCATTCCTGAAGGGAAAGAGGAAATTAAGGGTTCAGGATGACAAGGCTGAAGCACCCAGGTCCAGCTGACATTCAAATGCCTGAAAGGAAGCCCAAAAATCTGAAAAGAGGGAGGCTGCTTCCTTCTCTTCTGAGCCTCTTCCAGATAAAAGAGGCTTTCTGTTTCTGCATGACCAGTCTCTTGAAGCACCAAACCCCCAGGAACTGATTTTACTGCATCAGAGAATGATTTATTCTCTGAAGTTAATGATCTGGAACAATAGATTGGCCTTGGTCAAAAATCAATTTTTATTATTTGAAGAAGGGGCTGGATAAAGTCTCCTTTTCTTTATCAGGCCCACAGAGGACAATCTTAAATTACAATTGTTCAAGGACAGAGACTCATTTGGATTGTGGCTTGGGCACATTCGCAATTTTTTTCCCCTTTAATTAATTCTTAAAGCTTGAATCCGTACTCGGTGATGACTTGAGCAACTCTCACTTAAGTCAGCTAGATTTGGTTTCACCTAGAGAAGAGTGGCGGCTACTCTCAGGTACAATTCTGAGTGCATGGCTATTAAGCGGGCTGTTTGCTCGATAATGCCGGGAACACACCGGGCTGGCACTGAGAGTTCACAGCAATGAGCTGCCCTCGCGCTTGTAAGGCAGCTGGAACTAGTCCCAGGATGCTTACAAACTGCAGTTCACCGGGTTTTATATCATGGGGTGAGGGGGAGGAGGTGCGGGTGGCTCCTGCGTACCAGAGGAGGAGATGGAAGCCCAGGGGAAGGTGGCAGACTGACCTGAGGCCACAAATACAGTGCCAGGAAGGGGCCTTCTCCTGTCTCATGCTCTGGGTTCTGCCTCCAGCACTTCCCTCTGACCAAGGACCTCATTCTTTCTCTCTTTTTTCCAGAGCCAGGAGTCCAGTTGTTGTTGCTGGTACTTTCTGCCTTATCATGCTCAAAGACCCCTGGCCTTCACTCACTACTTGGCCTCTCTTGTCCCACCCCCAGTGCCTTCACCCCTTAGAGTTTCCACACACATACTGGTCACAGTTCAGTGTCTTTGGCCCCTCCTGCATCCTTGTCCTTTGCTTTCTGTCCTGCTCCTTTGCTTTAATCCTGGAGTGGCTGTCACCCTGTGAGGACTTTGTGTCTCCGTCTCAGCTGGGCAGCATGAGGGGTCCCTTCCTGTGCCCCCAGGGCCCCCAGGTGCACTCCAGATGGTCCTTCCCTTCAGCCCCTGAGCTTCCTAAGGGCATCTTTGACTGCTCTGTTTCCCCAGAGCTCAGAGCAATGCCTGACCCACCCTTGGGAAGTGCTTCATAAATAGACAGTGAATTCTGTAGACACTCGGAGCAGTATGGTTGTTATATCTTTGTTTTTCCTTTTTTTTTTTGTAGTATTTATTAAAAGGTGTGAGATGACCCTGGCAAGCTTTCTTAAATGAAACTAGGTTTCCATTCTTGAAAACTCATTTCTAAGAGCTACAGGTGATTTTTGTGTGTGTGTTTATTTCGAGACTGAGAAGTGAATCTTCTCTATTGTGAAGACTAACCCTGAAACCTCAATGAATATCAGTTACACTGAATACTCAGAGTTTGAATTTTAATTCCTGAAAATATTGTCTCTTTTAAGAAAAATATTGGTAAAGTAGACACTGTCTATTCAAGACTTAGCCCTAAACAAGAAGAGAAAATAACCTTGCAATTTTAGTTAACTATAAACTTCATGTGAGCCCCTGTGGGATGTGATTGTTGAAAATATGCCGTGACTGTAGACTGTATTAGGAGAGATAGAAACATTTTTGTGGTAAAGGCTTTTATCTCTTACTTTACCTAAAAAACTTATCTGCTCCATGGTAGGTAGAGTAATGCTTCCTCCACCAAAGATCGCCATGACCTAATTCTAAGAATCGGTAAATATGTTATCATACATGGCAAAAGGGACTTTGCAGATGTGATTAGGGGTGAGGAATTTGATAGGGGAGATTATCTGGATTACCTTTGTGGCTCCCGTCTAAGCACAAGTCCCTAAACTCAGAGAACCTCTCTTGGCTGTGGCAGACAGCCTGGAAAATGAAATAAGGTTCAGAGAAGATGCAATGTTCTATCTCGGAGGGAATCCTGAGTCAGGGAATCTGGGCAGCCTTCAGAAGCTGGAAAAGGCAAGAAAATAGGTGTTTCCATACAGCCTTCCATAAAGGGATACAGCCCTGTTGGCCTTGATTTTAGCGCAGCAAAACCCATGTCGGAGTTCTGACCTAAAGTACTGTAAGATAATAGATGTGTGTTGTTTCAAGCCGCTAGCTTTGGTAATTATAGTAGCAATGGTGAACTAATATTGCTCTTATTAAATCTTAATAAGTCAATTATCATGAGACCTGAAAAAAGAAAAAAAAAAAAAAACAGGGAAAGAACAAATGGATCCTTTCCGGGCTGCCTTCCTGAAGCCCCCAGCACACACTAACCTTGGCCTTTTCTGAATTTCAAATTTCTTGTCATCTGTGCTTTTCATAATTCTTAGATTATGGGTCATTGTGTGTGATTATAGCTGATCTGCTGGTCAAATGCAAACTCTGTCCTTTTTGGAAGGAGCTCAGTCCCCCAGACCACAACTCAGTGCCGAAGATGGTGTCTCCTTCCTCTGGATCTACCTGAGAAGGTGGTCGCCCTGTAGGTGTGTGTGATGTGCCTGGGCCTGGTGACCACCGGCATGTGCTCACAGCAAGAGAGCTTCAATCCTTGCTGTCCCAGGGCTGGAGGCTGATTATTCCCCTGGCAAATGCAGGAATTACCCCCCCCCCCCCCCCGCCATGTGTGCTTACGGAATTTTGAGCTCTTAGGGGAGATCAGATGAGCTTCCAACCTGCCTACTCATTTTCTTCTGCTGTGGTCTCTGGCTGACTCCTCTCTAGGTGAGGCCTTTACCTCCCTCTGCTCCTTGCTTTCATACAGAACCCCAATTTTCACCTTGGCTGTGGCTTCCCAGGGATCTCTACATGGTAACGCTCCCCAAGGGGCCCAACTCCATTGCATGTCTCCCTGAGTCAAGGTGGGCCCTGTGCCAGGAAGAAGCAGGCCCCTGATTGCATCCCACCTTTTCACCTGGGCCCCAGGCCACACTGCCTGGGTCTGAGCCTCACCGCGTGCTCATGAAAGCAACTCTCAGGTTTTGCTTGTGCCATTTTGCCCCTGCAGGGTAAGGTAGAGCAAAACATCAGACTAGCCTTTGACTCTATTTTTCTCTCTTCCCTAGACACTCATGTGCGAACTCACAAAAATAAGTCCTAGGGCAGGAGAGGGGCTTCTGCTGATGGAGGTGGGAGCTGGCTTGACTCCAAATCAGTTTGGGTGTGGCAAGGACCCAGGCTGTAGGTAGATGGTGCATGTCCGTAGCTTCTGATCTTTAGAAGCTGATTCTGTGGGTCCTTTGCACTTCTTTATTTTAAATCTTTTTTCCTCTTATGCCTGAGACCCATGTATAAGATTATTAGACACAAATAAATTGTACCAGGAAAAACATGGCAGTTGGAGTCTCTAAGTGACATGGGGACAGTGGAGGGTGGAGGGGTGGGTTAGGTTGGTCCTACATTTCATGGAGAGTAGGAAGCATTCAACCAGGGAGTTTTGACCTGTAATGTGAATCTTAGTTCACAGCAAAGGACATATGACAGGCTTCATCTCTTTATTCCTTTTAATCAGATTTAGTTTGCTCTGAGACCTCACCTGTCTTGCGGGCAGGATACCCAGGAGCAATTATTAATGAGACTCCCTCTCCTCTGCCATGGTATCAGCACTGAGTTTGACGCTTATCTGGTGTCAGAAAAATTGAAAGAGGACCCAGGTGTCTCTTTCCCATATGGTCCCTGTTGCTCCTCCAGCTGCCTAAGGCAGGTGTGGAGTGATTGTCCCTCCCTCTGACAAACTTTCTCTGTTGGTTTCTGCTTCTATCTTTAAGGTTCTCACCTTTATCCTCTCCTTTTATGGAACCAGTTAAAGATTCATTCTTTTTAATGTGCCTAAAATATACACACACGAACACAGGCACACATAAACTTATTCCTGTGTGTGGGTGCACACACACGTACACACACACTCAAAACTCTGAGGGTCCTCTAAGAGTAGGGAGAGGGGAGGGTGAGGACAGCTCAGGGTTTTAGAAACAAAGCTGGATTCACTTTCCTGGAGCGGAGATTAGGAAAGAAGATGCTAACATTGCTTAGTTTCTTTCTTTTCCTCCTTCTTCATTCCTTGATCTATCTTCCTTCCTCCCTCCCCCTCCCTTCCCTCCCTCCCTCCCTCTCTCTCTTTCTTTCCTTCTTTCTTTCCTTCCTCCCTCCACCTCCCTTCCCTCCCTCCCTCCCTCCCTCTCTCTCTCTCTCTCTCTCTCTCTCTCTCCTTCCTTCCTTCCTTCCTTCCTTCCTTCCTTCCTTCTCTCTCTCTCTCTCTCTCTCTCTCTCACTCTCTCTCTCTCTCTCTCTCCTTTCTTTCTTTCTTCTTATCAGAGATAACATCTTGCTATGTTGCCCAGGCTAGTCTTGAACTCCTGGCTTCAAGTGAGCCTTCCACCTGGGCCTCCAAAAATGCTGGGATCACAGGAATAAGCCACTGCACCCAACCTAGTTTCTTTCTTAATAACTCCCTCAGGTACTGAGCAATTCTATGAGCTAAGGAGAACCATCTAGAAATTTTGAGTAGGAAAGTAACAAGTTAGTGCTGATCTTTGGGAAGATCTACTTAGCATTGCTCTTTCCCTGGTTTGAGGTTGCAGGAGAAGCATCTTTCCACAGTGCCTAGTACAGGGCCTGCCCTGCAGCCAGAACTCAGTGCACATTGTTCAAGCATTGTACATAAGTAATGGCGAGCTATTGCAATGATGCAGAAGAGAGAGATCCAAGCCCTGAGTCATGGATGTGACAGTGCAAATGGAAACAGATTGTCCAACATGAAATTTCAGAGAAGTGAAAGGACTTTGGCCAGAAGTGAGGAGTGCTGGCTGCAATCTCTGTGTGCTTTCCCTTGAAATGAACTATGACAGCACCACTGTGTGGGCCTGCACCAGCACTTTATGCACCAGCTGCCTCCCAGAGCCTCTTCCTGCCCTTGACTTGACTGCCATCAGTGTGGAGTCTATGCTGGGCTTTTAATCACTGACATATAGAGTTGGGGAGCTGGGAGGGACCAGAGGAAATGGAAGAATATGAAAATAAAGAGCCTCAGTAAGGAGAAGCATTCTTGACCTTGTGGTCTAAGCTCTAGGCCCAGAAAGTTTTAGCAGGGATAGAGGGGTGGGACCAAGGCAGGTACTCAGGTCTGCGAAGTGAGCCAGCAGGGCTGGAGCAGCAGGGAGGTGCTGGTTGCGACTCAGCAAGCCCTGCTCATGGAACCCAGATAGGCAGGGTGTGTAGGGCTGGGGAGGACAGGCTCTCAGGGGATGGCTTTCATAGCTGCATCTTGGAAGAGCTGAGGATTCAAAGGAGCCGAGATGGGCTGATACCTCTCAAAGTTTATGGGAGATTCTAGGATCCAGGGAACCATGCTTCCATCATTTCAGGGGGAATTTCCACTCCTTACATCCACTGGCAAGCCCCGTTGGAGTAGCTCTTGGGTTGGGTCTTGAACCAAGAATGAGGATTTGTCATCTGTTTAGAGGGGAGTCTTGGGCTGTTGTCAGAGGCTCTGGCCAACGCACTCTGGTCTCATGCTACTGAAGATTGAGTTGGAGATTGCTGCTGGAGCTCACCACTGGGTTTACTTTCTCTTCTTGAGCACGAAGAGGCTCGTTCAAGGGTCTCCTGACTAAAGCAGGTGTCACAAGTGTCCTGTGCCTACTTACATTTGATGTTGTACTTGTTTTTGCCAAGTTGGGTTGAAGTTTAGAGCTCTCCGCCTTTGGGAAGGACCAGGGCATCAGATGTCAAAACGTACACTGTATTCACCTCCTGTCTGGGTACCATCTGCTCCTCCCATGAGGCCCTCATGTCTTTCTGAGGCACAAGGTACTTCTCCTCTCAGACATTTGGAGGTCTGTTGTCATCCACATGGCATGTTGACTCCAGACTTGATGCACACTCAGCTAGTGAGTGGGCAAGGGCCATAAATAGGTCATTCTACCTTTACAGAGGCAGAGGACTATGCTGAGTTTATGAGCAATAACAAGAAGGATTAGCAATAAACAGAGTTGGTAGTGAAGCTAAGAGGGGAGGAATTTTTTAATCTGCCCCTGACCTGATTATCTGACTTCCAGAAAAGCTCCCAATAGCCCTAGATTTGCACATGGGATTCTCTGGTGGCTGCCGTCACCTCTTCCTGCCCCCCTAATTTCCTTTTGCTCTTTCTCTTTCTCTCTCCCCCTCCCCGTATCATTCTGCTCCTGTCTCTGTCCATCTCTCTTTCTCTCTCTCGCCCAAATAATCGCTTCAGAATTCCTTTGTTACTCCTGAGACAGATACGTAAAATTGAGATAACTTGAGATCTCAGAAACATAATGGCCAGCTGATTGGTGCATTTAGAAGGTGATAAAGCTCCTGGGTGGGATTTCACCCAGAGCCTCTGCTGCTGACTACCTTGTTGGGGTGGGGGCAGCTGTGTGTCCTGGAATAGTGGTTGTCTGGCTCACAGCTCTGTCCTTACATGCTTTATTCTAAGGCACAGAACTTCCTCTGATATATCACCTAAATCTGCCCCACAAATTGGCAAATGAGGTGTTTTAAGAGGAGAGTATAGTGAGCATCTGTATATCTGTCGCCCAGATTCAACAATTGTTAGCATTTTGCTATATTTACTTCTTCTCTATTTTTTTCCTAAGCCATTTAGAAGGAAGTTGAAGGCATCATAAAACTTCACCTCTAGATACTTTAGCTTGTGTCCCCTAAAAATAAAGACCTGCTCTCACATAACCATAATGCTATTTTCATACTTGAGAAAATCTATAATATCCAATATTGTTTAAAACCCAGTCCATATTCAAATGTTCCCAATTGTTTTCCAAATACTTTTTTTTCCTCCTGGATTTTCTTTTTATAAATCAGGATCAATTAAGCTTTGTGCACAAAGCTGGTTCTCGGCAGGTGTCCCTTCCCTACACATTTCATTATTAAAATATTCAAATGTGTAGAAGGGTGAATTCATTTTACAGAGAACGTTCATATTCCCACCACCTACATTTTGCTATTACCATTTTATCAAATGGTTTTCACCCAAGTCCAACCCTCTCTGCATCCCTGCTCACTTCATGTAATTGGAGCCTGAGGACCCAGCGGGAGGGAAAGTGGAACAGATCGGTGAATGCAATGCCGGCTGCTGTCTGGGAGCCAGCGCGGGCTGCTCCCGACTACAGGCTGGAAGCACAGAGGCCTGGGCCCCTCTCAATACAATGGGATTGGCTTTGGGCCGTGGGAGACCCTGCTGCCCCCACAAGGTGTGGGGACAAAGCCTGATAGGGTTGTGTGGGGGGTCTGATCCAGGAGAAGATGGAGTCTCTTGCCTGATACGGACCTTTCCTCTGGGCCCCATGACCCCCCAGTGAGCCCCAGGAGGGTCTGCGTGGGTGCTGTTTCCAGGCTGCTCAGCCTCTGAACCGGCCCTCAGTGCCCTCAGCCTCTGAAGGGGTGTTCCCTGGGGGCGAGGAGGCCGGGGGGGCCAGCCAGGGGCAGCTTCCAGGACACCCACTGCCAGGAGGATCGCTCACCAGGGGCTGACCTAGTGTGGTTCCAGACGACTCCCTTCCACTGGCACCCCTGAGCATGATGGCCTCTCTGCTTCCAGAGGAGAGAACTCACAAACACGTATACACACCCCCCCACACCCTACACATGCACACACCACACCCACAGCACAAACATCACACCAGCACACACACAAACCACATAGATTTTATTCACACACATCCCACACACCATTCACCACATATACCATACACATATCACATCACACACATAAACCACACACCATACACACTGTGCATACCCCATATGTACCACCTGCATGTCACGTACATACACCACATTCACAGCATATGTGCATGCTATACACAAACCATAAGCACACCGTACGTACATACACCACATCACACCACATACTGCAAGCATAGGACACGTACCATATACATACGCCACACATACCTCATACATGCACATCACAGACATGCCACATACATCTCACAGCACAACACACACAGCACAACACACCACATATACACACGACACAGGCACTCACATCACACATGCTATACGCACAGTACACACATCACACACCACAGTATAGCGCACACACAACACATACACTTCTACATACATACTATACACACACTATACACGCCATGCACCACACACGTGCACACACACACACACACACACAGGTTTCTCTCTCCTTCCCTCTGTTTTTCCCATTGCTGACTTGGCCCCACTGTGCTGTCCTAAGGGAGCAACTGCAGGTGGCACCTCTCAGCCTGGGACCAGTGACAGACAGCTGCCTGAAGTTGGCAGGCAGTGACATCTGCAATCCTGACACCTATGAATATGTGATTAGCAGAAGGGAGGGGGCTATTTTTCTCTCTAATTTTTGAATTCAAGAAGGTGTCTGTTTCAGAAAGTCGCCCACCCCCACAAACCAATAAATAACCGAGGAGAGAAGTAAAACTACAGACAACGGGGAAATATTTTGTTGAGGTAAATGCCAGAGAAAAACAACTTTTAAATAGATCTTCGACCAGATTTTGTAAATGCAGCCTTGTAAATTGCTGCCATCTTCATCAGTGAAGGTAACTAATGCTTTTGAGAAAGGCGGAAACACTGTCAGCTGGGCGCTAATCCCAAATTTGTTAAAATGTTATGTGATGCTCTGGGTGTAAAAGCAATCCCTTATTTGGAGCAGAAACAAACATTTAATTTGTCTTAAAGGAGGGTAAACTTTTCTTTCTTCTTCTACTGTACTGAATACATTGGTTTCAGGAGGCTCTGTGGCATCGGCCCACCTGGCAGTGTGTGCTGTCGCTGGGCCTGGCTGGGCCTGTCTCATCCTCACTCTCTCTGCTCCCCCCAGCCTGGCTCTCAGTGACCGACGGCTTCTCTGCGGTTCTCGTATTCTTGGGGCAGGGGTTGCTCTTGATCTACAGGTCCCCTTGTTCCAGCCTTGCAGCAGGAGGCCCTGGTCCATCCCTGGTGTCCACTGGAGGAAGACAAGGACAATGGGGGGCAGCCCTGAGAGAGGTGCTGAATGCCCCATTCCCCACCATGCAGGCCCTGGTCTGAGATTCAGTGGAGGAGGGAGGCTGCAGCTTCCAGAGAGCCACAGGACCTACAGATCTCTGTGGGGTTCCCTGAGCTTCTAGGAGAAGGTGGATATCTGTGGGGACAGGTGTGGGACTCACCAGGAAGGAGGAAGCAAGGCTCTCAGCAGGGAACATTCTTTGAGCCAGTCCCTAAGATCTGGTCCCACCTCTTGGTTTCTTTTCCTTCTTGGTTTGTGGGTGGTCCCCAAAGCCACCCATCTGGCTGCTTCAGGACAAAACTGGATGTGTATCTTGTTCCTGATGTGGCATTCCTTAAAAAGGGCATTTGAAGGACAAAGAGACTTGGAGTTCTGAAAACTCTGGACTGCTTTGGAGTGGGAAAAAAACCATACCATAAAAGTTGGACTGAGGAGGGTGTCTGTTCCATACGGGGTCCTCAGTAAGCATCCAGCGAAGGTGAAGGGGAGATGGTTTCCTCAGAGGGGTCAAAAAGGAACTGCCTGTTTGCAGCCTCCGCCGTCTGGAGGACCTTCACACACATCTATAGGGGCTGTAAGACGGACAGTTTCGTGGGACAAAGATGCCACCTTCGTGAAGCCAAAGCACTTCTTCTCCTCTGTTGTCTTGGCAGCTGTGTAGCGGCCCCTCCAGAGCCTTCACTTCTGCTCTGAGTTTTGAGGCCACCCTGTAGAAAGGCCTCAGGGCATCAACAGAGTTTGAGGGTTCAGATGGGGAGGACTTTTCTGTACAGTGCAGAGGAACCGGCCTCGCAGATTAACAGGGCTTCTGCAAGAATGGAAAGGAAACATTCCAGGCCAGGGAGGAAAGACATTTCTGTTTAAGCATTCCTGACTCTCTGGGTTCTGTCTATCAAAAGGAGAAAATCTGCTGCAAGCCCATTGTCTGATTTCCTAGTGGCGCTAGGCTTCTTGCTTTGACTGAAATCTGGGGTGCAGAGGGACTTGGGGCTATTGTGAACTCTGCAGAAAAGGAATGTGTTTTTCTGAGTCCCCCTTTCCCCCAGATTACATACCTGCCCTGTTCATCCAACACAGCCAGATGCAGTTTGGTCGGAACTGGCAGAACTGAACCTACCTGGGAAAGGCTACACCTTTCCTTTAGTTTGGAGCTTATTCCCAAAAGGTACCAATGTTTAACTGAGGCTCAAGCCTGGCTGAGCCCTCGTCCTGTTCTCTTTGAGGGGCCCAGCCAGTATGCATCTGCACTGCAATTTAAAAATCTGGAACACAGCAAAAAACTGAGAAAGTTTTTTTTTTTTTCTTTTTAATGGAAAACTTCCCAAGTTGCAAAATGAAGCTACTGAATTTGGCAGAGAAAGTGTGAATAAAGAGGTTTCTAACTGAAGGAAGAAATAGCTTTGAGTGACATTTGCAAACCTAGGAGGAGGAGGGGAGAGTGTAGGTGCCTTTGTGGCAGCCACCGTCCTGCAACCTGCCTGGAGCTTCTGCCACCTTTCTCTCTGTCCCTGGCTCTGGTGGTGCTTGTGTTGATGTCGTAGCCATGTCTTCTTATCTCCAGGTCTCAGAGAGCCCCGGGTGTGGTGATTCAATAGGGCTAGTTACCCAACTATCCTCTTATTTGGAGCAGGGACCAAGATAGTCACCAGACAGATAACTGGAGCTGTCTATTCTCCTTTGCATGAGGTAGAGGCCCTGCCTGTCTTTCCTTGCCTGAGCGGCCTTGACCACTGCTATGGTGGGAGTTCCTAGTGTGGAGCCCATGTGTTCTCTTTCTCAGGCTTGCAGATGCCCAGGGAGAGCAGGAGAGGGGAGCGGTCTATGAGCAGCTGAACTTGGCCGATTGACAAAGCAACTTGCCTCCTGACTATGGACTTCATAATCGAAGTAGTTCTCAAATAACCCCTGTTGTCTTCATCTCCACTACACTGACTTAATTCAGAACTTTTATAAAAGACTTCATATAATGTAAGATTTTTTTGGTTGCAAGTAACAGAAAATATACTTGCAACCTGAACCAAAGAAAGAAGGAAGGAAGGAAGGAAAGAAGAGAGGGAGGGAGAGAATCAGACTCTTTTTCCTACCTCTTGGAACGCACAGGAAGGGCTAAAGTTGGGCTTCAGGAATGGAACTAGAGACTGGGCAGTGCAAAGTCCCTAGTAATCTCTTCTCCGTTCCCCTGATGGTTTACTTCATTTCTTACAGAAGAGCTTTTTCTATATGCTTTTCAGCTTGGCAAGTGAGACCACCAGCTTCCCTCAGGCTCACAGGTTACAGACCGGTGTCCCTAGGAAGATAGAATTAACCTTCTCTGGTTCCCAAGGCCAAGTTCCGAGAGATGGGCTGAGTCTTGCCAGCTCAGGCCATATTCCCAGGCAGGGCAATGTCTGCAGAAGGGCCTGGGAAACCCAGTTTGCATTATCTCTCATTTCTGGTTTCTGCACCAGGGCAGATTAAATATGTGACTCTTACTCCAGGCAAAGTGCTAAGGGTCTGGGCAAACAAATGTCCACCCCAGCTCTGAGCCAGACTTCTGTCTTGGGCTCCTCTCCTGCCTGCCACAATTTTCTGACATCAAACCTGGTGTGAGCACCAGCGTCTGCTAACCTAGCCAGCTCCATTTGCCAACAGGAGAGACTCCCACCTTCTTGGCACTGCGGGGCCAGACCAGCCATTCAGCTCTAAGCATCTTACCCCGGCCAAAGACTTAAAACACTCTGCTTTGTGTGTTGGCTTTGCACAAAATGCTGACCTTTCTCTTTTCTGTGAGTCACTTCTCATCTTTTGGAAGCCCAGCATAGACACAACTGCTCACTGTGAACCTTCCTCAGGGATGGGAGGCCGTCCCACTAGACACCATGCAGAATGCTGTCTCTGCCCCTACAAGTGGCACTGTCCTCTCGGCAGAGCTGTCCCCTGCAGGAAGTGCTGATTAAACGTTTGTGAAAGGAGAGGCAAGTAGAGGGGAGCAGCTACTACAGAGTCGCCTGTGGTTCTGGGGGAAGGTAGTGGACAACGAGGGAGGGGACAGTCTTGCTGTCCCACTTGGGTTGTGCACTCTGGGCACCATCCTCTGCAAGGGTTGCAGGGTTGCTCTCATGCCAGGACAGGGCTAGGGATTTTTCTGCAGCCCCTCCAGAGGTGAAGTTTGTTGCAGTTTTAGGGTTGAATGTCGGGTTCCAAGGATGCAGAGCTGAGCCCTGCAGACTGGCTGGGAAATGAAGGGTCAGCTGCAGCCCGTGTCTTCTCCAGAGAAATTCAGGTGAAGTGAGAACAGACAGTGGGAGGGCAGAGACATCAAACCCAGCCGCCTACACATTCTCCTGCTCTCCCTAGAGGCTCTGGTGCTCCAGCCCTGCTCTCTCTGAAGGGCACAGGAAAGGGGGCAGACCGCGGTTTTCAAGTCACAGCCAGGTTTTAAATATTCTTGCCCCTCATTGTAAAGCTATGCATGTCCTTTGTGGAAAAATTGTGATATACGGAAGTCAAAAGGAAACAGGCACCCATCATCCAGAAATAACTAATTACTGTTCGCAGTAAGTGACTTTCCTTTCTGGCTTTTCCCTGTGGATTTTTTTCACATTGTTGATCTCATGCCATGATTATAAAATTGTGGCCTTTATTGTTTGTTTTACATATGGGCATTTATTTCCATGGCCAGGAAGTATGATTTTTAAAGACTCCATAATATTCCATTTCTGAATAAGACACAATTTGCTGAATTCACACAATGTGTGTCAGGCCTAGATTTTAGCTATGTTCACAGCACTGCCACCACCCTTGGGCCATCAATAGGGGGCAGTAGGGCCTGGAAGCCACAGGGTTGATTCAAGTATGTGGCATAAACAGAGGGATGCTCGGAGGTGGCCCTGGGGTCCTGTAGCCTCTGCTGACACCCTGGTTATGACTGAGAGTAGTTGAAACAGCTGTCATAAAGGGTCTGGGTTGCAGGAAAATATAGGGTTTTTTGTTTTTTTTGTGCCACTTTTACTGGTTGCAAGACTTTAAACACATTATGCAAGCTGGCCAGACTTCAATTTTTTAACCTGAAAAATGAGGTGGTAACTGACTCAAAGGATTATACTAAAAACATAAATAAAGTATATCATGGGCAACATGGCATTTTTAATATGTATTATTTAAATATGTAAACTAAATGTATAAGATATATGTAACATGTGCTATATGATATAATTTTATTCTATATAATATAATATATAATATAGGGATTACAGTATAGGCTATGGAAAATGAATATAACTTAAGTTAGAGAGGCCTCAGAATCAAAGGCCTCAAAAGCGTGTCTGGTACAAGAAATACACCTTAATGCCTGTTAGAATGAGGATTGCTCCCTTTTGACCTAGTTGAAATAGATGAAAGGACAAGCTTGGTTGGAATCATCGCTGTTTTGTGAACCAGATTTCACAGAGGAGGGACAGGAGAGGCCACGTCAGTGAGCTGGGCAGTGCCTGACCTCTTCTGGCCATTTCTGTGCAGAGCTAAATCCAGCTCTCAGTGGTCCTTGTTGAGTAGGGAGATTTGATGGTTTTTTCCAATTTCTGCAAACCCTCATCCTCTCTTTGTCACTTTGCAACAGACTATTCTAAAAGATGGAAATTATAGTTTTGGCTTGTACTCTATTTTTGGCTCTAAATTACAGGAAAAGCTTTGGAAAACATATCAGTTTCTGCCCGGTGGCAGAGGCCGGAGGTTGTCCTGATGCACGCTGGAGGGACTATCAGGACAAGGAACAGTGTTCGTTCAAGCTCTCTCATCAGAATGGTGATCGTTCAGGGATTCACTGAGATTCCACCTGAGAAGGAGGCACAGGGAAGAGCTGGGCTTCCAGAATTTATAGTTCCCCAATGTCAGGTTCCCTAGGTGGGGACTGGTGAGAGGTATGCCTGAATTACAGCTCCGTCATCTATTATTCTTATGTCCTTGAGCAGTAAGGGTATAACACCACCCACATGGCAAGGCTGCTGTGAGAACTGAATAACACCACGCATGTAACATGCTTAGAATGGTGCCCTTCTCTCTCATGTCCTCCTTTCTTTGCCTGAGGGACACATTCTTGCACACACAGACATACAAATGCTCTCAGTGCATGGATACACGGGCATGCAAACAAACGTGGCCGTGCACATATGTGCATGCAGGCACACGAACAAGCTCACACATGCATGACACAAGGGCACACATATGCACTCAGTGCGTGCGTACACGGACACACGCACATAGCCACATGTACGTGAGCATGCACACAGGCATGTGCACAAGAACATACAGGCACAGAAGCAAGCATGCAGTCACAGGTGCACACTCACATACATGCACACGTGCACGCCCACATACATACTTACACACAAGTACGCACCCACATCTCCTCTGATCTCTTCAGTTCCCTGAACGTGCCCTGCCAACTCACACCGTGTGCCTTCGAAAGCATTCTTTCCTCACTAGGAAAATATCTTCAGTTCCTCACCTCGGAAACGCCTCCTCGTCTTGTATGATCCACGTCAAATGTCACGTCTTCTGGGAAGCGTTTCCCGGCTTTCCTAGACAGAACGATTAGCATCTTCTTCATTTCCCCCAGGAACCTGTGAGCAGGTTGAAGGGATATGTCTCCCTCATCTCTGGATCCCCACCATCTGACGCAGAGCTGGGGCTCCTGAAATGATTCCTGAATGCTAATGAGGCAGGTGCAAGCTCTGTTCGATCAGGTTCCTCACTCTGTGATCCCTGTAAAGAGGTTGGAGAGCCAATTTCCGGGGAGAAGTGCTGTTTCAGAAGCACTTGGAAGGAGGGAAGGCAGGTGCCTCGCAGGAGGCGGATTCAAGGCCACAACAGGTGGAAGGAAGGCAGAGGGGAGGAAGATGCCTTGCGCGCAGGACTCTGCCAGCTCAGCCCTGCTGGGGGCCAAGTGGGCAGCGGCTGGGAGGCGGGAGGGAGAGACGGGTAAGTAGGAAGCCTTGTTCCAGGTGTCCTCTGAGGGTGCGAAAGATCTGTCCCCTGAAGGTGGAGAACACGGCAGGTGGGGGGTGTGGAGAAGAGGGGGTGATAAGCTGGAGGTCCACTTAGAGGCTCTCCAAGGTTTTGGCCTCAGGCCCTCTTCACATTTTAAAAAATTACTGGAGACCCCCAAGGACTTTTTGTTTGTGTGGGTTCTATCTATCCACATTTATCACATTACAAATTGGAACAGAGAAATTCCAAATATATTTGTGAACCATTAATAATAAAATGATAAACTCATTATTTGTGAATATAATAACCATTAGAAATAATTATTTTTGAAGTCCAAACATTAGCAAGAAGAGTGGCGTTTTATATTCTGTCAACTTTCCTTACTGTCTGGCTTGACAGAAGGCGGCTGGGTTTTCATCTCCTCCGCCTTTTGCATTCAGTTGAATAGATTCCGTAAAGTTCAAGCCTACCTTTTCATCATTCAACAATCATTTCAGGAGCCTCCTTCGGCCTGTTTGCCTTCCATCTGTGGTGCTGTCTCGTGTCAGGTCGCCTCTGGGAAACCCCATTGTGTGCTCAGGCAAGAATGAGAGAGGAGAAGCCAGGTGGTACCTTGGGATTATGAACATGGATTTGACTTCACAGACTCCCTGGGAGGGTCGAGGTACCCCCACGGGTCCCTGGACGGAAGTTCGAGCAACATCAGATAAAACAGCATAAAAGTCCTGGTATTTTTCATTCTTTCTTTTTCGGGTGGAGTGGGCAGCTTCTCATCCCATCATCCCTCTGCTTCATATGATGGTAGCTTGCATTGTTATCTCTTTCATTACAAGGGGATCAAAAATTCGTTAACATAGAAAAATTAGAAAAGAAATGAAAAAGAAAAAGACAGATGACACAGGTAAGCCCTATGGTTCTCTCCCTGGTGCCCCCGCTGCCCCGAGGGTGGGCATCTTTCTGTCTCAGTTCTGCGCGTATTTCTATCGTTCATACTTTGTCAGATTATTTCTTTCTAAATTCAGCTTTATCACGTGACTCTCAGCAATCAAATAAACGGAACTCTTTATTCTGGCCTTCGAGGCTCTCTGTCTTTCCAGATTTGTCTTCTACCCTTTTCTTCTCTGTGCCCGATCCCCCCCCACCCCGCCTCCTCCCAAGTAACCCACGTGTAAACCACACTGGTAAAGCCACCTCCCTGCTCGTCTTAAGGGGGATCTGGTCCACGAGGGTTGCAAGTCACTTTCCTTCCTGGTAACACCGAAGTGTCCCCTGCGATTCTGACTCACTGTCACTTGTGAAGTTTTACCTTGTTCTCAGGCTGTCTCTTCTGTCTCCGTCCTCCCTCAATTGTTATCCACACCTTAACTGGCACTTTGCTCACAGTATTGCGATCATCTGAATTGCTATCTTGTTAACCCCCTGGAGCTGCCCATGGTGTCACACACTGGCTGTTCGCTGAGCAGGTTATGCCTGTGTGTGTGTATATCTCTCTCTGTGTGTGTATCTGTGTGTACATGCTTGTCTGTGGTGGGTCAGAAGCTGTGCACAGTCTGTGTCACCCAGTATCCCTGCACTGTTGGTTACTTAGGTTCCTGCTAAGCCGTGAGCCCCCTGTAGGCAGAATCCACATAAATGAATCACCTCCCACCTGCTGGGCTGGGTCTGCTCTGGCAAACCATGCTTGGGGCAGGCAGAATTGTAGACCACAAGATGTCAGTGTTGTCTCAGCTACAGAGGACCAGCCAGGGCCACGGCTCCCATGCTGTGCTTGGTGCTGGCAGAGCTGGGCACTCCCAGGAATTGACAGGGTTAGACAAATGATCTCCCAGCTGCAGGCTGATCTAGAGGACAGTGAGCTGCAGGGTGAAGGCGAAACTCCAAGGAGGGGAAGGCACAGGCCAGGGGCAAGGCGATGAGTGGTTTCAGCCCTCATTTGATGTGGGAGATGGGCTAGTAAAGTTGGAAAAAATATAGAAAGTGTTCTTAATATCCGGACACGCATCCAGTGGAGAGCACTATAGGGTCAGAAAGGGTCATTAATAAAATGTGTGTTTCTGGGTCTTATAATACCGTCTGTCCTATCTTCAGATCCAGCAGCAGGAAGAGAAGGGGCCCAATGAATTAATTGTTGATGATGGATCTTTTCAAGACATAGCAACCCCGGGGGCTGCTGTCCTCAGCTCTGACCTCCAGTTTCAAAGTGGGTCTGTCAGTAAGACCAGAGGATCTCTACTGACAGTGGGTGACTGAGCTCCTGAGCTTTTTAAAAAAAAAATTATTGTTAAATCATAACTGTGTACATTAATGCATTTATGAGGTACTCATAAATGTGCTGATCTGAAATACAATGTGGAATGCTTATCTAACTGATCAGCTATCTCCTCACTTATTTATTGTGGTAAGACATTTATACTCTATTCTTAATACTTTAGAAATGTATCGTTGCATGGGTGAGCCTGTGATTCAGTGAGTAGGGCGCTAGCCCCATATACTGAGGGTGGCAGGTTCAAAGCCAGCCCTGGCCAAATTGCAAAAAAAAAAGCCAGGCATTGTGGCGGGTGTCTGTAGTCCCAGCTACTTGGGAGGCTGAGGCAAGAGAATGGCCTAAGCCCAAGAGCTGGAGGTTGCTGTGAGCTGTGATGCCATAGCACTCTACTGAGGGTGACAGAGTGAGAGTCTGTCTCAAAGAAAAAAAAGAAATGTATCATTGCATTTTGCACATTAGGTTAGGTCCCCCCAAATACCCTCCCTTCTCCCCTATGAATGTGTAGGTGTTTAGCTCCTGAGCTTTACCTCTAGCATGGAATCTTGCAAGGGTGCCAGGCAGAAGATCAAAAGGGCTGAAGCTGTCCCATCTCTGTCTCATAATGGCTTGAAGCCTCAGGTGAGACAAGTGCTTCTCCAAGCCTCCAAGCTTCAGCCTTCCCATTTCCCCCCAGATGAGCTGCCTGGATTAGCAATGAGCTACCTGCTCCCCAAGGGTGTGGCTTCTGCATGTGGCCTCCTCCTATTTCCATGGTGAATGATTAGACAGCTGCCTCTGTGTTGTTTCTTTCCACATGACCCAGTTATAAATATTTGAGTGACCAAAACAGCATCTGTGTTCTCACTGATGTTCTACCATTCATTAAATCATAGTTAAACTTAGGATTATTTCAAAAGCTTTTAAAAAACATTTTGAATGGAAAAAAAGTAAGTTCCAGTAAACCTGTTTATTTTCCTAGAATTTGTTCTTAGCAAAACCTTTGCTGATCTGCATGCTTTCTATGCACCCTGTGGATTCTAGTTTGGATTTTAATGGAATATTTTCCAGAAAGCTCAGTACCTCAAGGTCTCACAAATCTTGTCATCTTTGTGTAGACGTTATTGAAAATATCATCGTCATAATAAAATCTAAATTGATTGTATTATTTAATATCTTCTGAAGGCATTATGGATGACTTATTGATTTTTTGAAATTAAAACTAAGAAGAAAAACCCCACACAATTGTTTGTAATTCACCAGATGGTAGGATCTGGGATCTGCTGAAGCAAGAATCATGTTTTAAAATGTTGAAAAACCATTTCAATGCAAAATCAATAAACTATATGACAGTAATGAAAAGATGAATAATGATCTGAAACAGCCCCTTCCCCCTGAGTCAGTGTTATACAAAGGTACTGAAGCATTGCAAAATTCACTTTAAGGTTGAAGCTGGGATTGGGAACAGGTAGAACAGGTGTGGCAGAGGGAAGATGCAGTACGTACTGAGTACTCACTGTGCCGGGTACTGTGTAAGGCACTCAGGGTTTCCAGTTGTTTGTAATTCTTTGAGATGTGAATACGTGGACTTGGCTTCCCGCTGTTCTTCCCATCGACTCAGTCACTTAGAGAGTCAGTGTCCCATGTCTCACTCATGCAGCTCCAGCTGACTTGAGAAGATCTGAGCCCAAGAAGTTTGCATGAGACTGGAATAAAGACCACAGTACCCTGGTTACTCACAGTCACTCACTCACTTGCCAGTTATTCTTCTGAGCACTCTAGTAATATTAACCTATTGGATTTTTTTCAACTGTCTATAAGGACAGATTAATAATTATGATGACTCCCCTTTTGCAGAGAGGCTAAGTTAGTTGCCTCAGGTTGCACGTGTAAACGTAAGAAAGCAGCAGAGCCAGGATTTGGACCTGGGAAGTGCGGCTCCAGGAGTTGTGCACTTGGGCACGCTGCTGTGCTATGTAGAATGACCCCAACACCTCTTGTGTTAGCAACATGAGGAGACAAAGAAATCGATACCAAGAAATGAGGTGTTGCTATGACGAACACCTGACTTGAAACGTGTGGAAGCAGGTTTGGAGCTGGGTAATGAGTAGAAGCTGAACGGTTGTAAAGTGCACACTAGAAAAATGCTGGATTGCTGGGAGGGGAGCATGAAGGGCAGTTCTGATGAGGGTTCAAAGGAAGACCAGAGCTATAGACAGAGCCGTTGTCTTCTAGGCACTAAGTGGTATGATCAGAATGCTCGTAGAAACTCGGACAGTAAAGGCCATTCTGATAATGTCTTAGCCCAAAATGAGGAACATCTTCCTGGAAACTAGAGAAAAGGTCATCCTTGTTACAAAGTAGCAAAGAACTTGGCTGAACTGTGTTCATGTCCTAGTACTTTGTGGAAGGCAGAATTGAAGAGCAATGATACGGGATATTTGGTGGAAGACCTCTCTACTCAAAGTGTTGAAGAAACTGCATGCCCTCTGTGGACAGGGAACAGGAAAGTGTGAGAAGAGAGAAAAAGTTTAAAGACAGGATTTATCCCCTAAAAGGAAGCAGAATCTAAAGATTTGGGAAATTCTCAGCCTGGCCCTGTAAAGAATTAAAAAGTATATTTGGGAAAGAATACCAGGATTGTAGTCAGAAGAACATTTGATAAGAAGATTAGTATGGATAAAAGAAAGGCAGGTGCTATTCATCCAGACAATGGAAGAATGACCCAGAAGGCCACTGAAGATTTTTGAGGCCAACACCCTAGAGCACCAACACCCCAGAGCACCAGAGCCTTGAGGGATGAATGGTTTTAAGGGAGAGGCCCAGAGATATGGGACCTTGGGTTTCACTGCCCAGGGCTACCTCAAATTTTGTTACCTATATTTCATCCTAGTGCCTTTTGGCCATTCCAATTGAGACTCAGGCGGGTCCAATTTAAGCTTGGGCTACTATTCCAGAGGACACAAGGCAGTAAGTCTTGGTGGTGGCCATGTGGTATGAACTCTGCATGTGTGCAGAGTGCAAGAGCTGTGAGGACCCGGCCGCCTCCTCCTAGATTTCAAAGGCTGCTTCAGAGAGCCTCAGAGCCCAGGCAGGGGCATAACACAGGGTTGGAGTCACTTCATTGTTTCTCCCCGACATATTTAGTGGAGCATTGGGTTGGGGCCACCACAAGGAACCCAGGCCTGTGGAGCCACAAGTGTGCAATGACAGCCTCAGTGAGCCACAGGTATCTGATTCCAACCTCTGAGAGCTGTTGCTTGAACTGCACCCAGAAAAGCCATGGGGGCAAGACTGCCTGGAGCCATAGGTGCCCAACCTCTGTGCCAGTGTGTCCAGAGGCATGACATGGAATCAAAGGAGGTTGTTTTTTAAATCTCAAGATTTAATTTTATTTTCCCTGGTCAGTTTTAGACATGGAACCAGTTACCTCCCTTTTTTTTTTTTCCTGTTGCTGCCTTTTGGAATGGGAATGTCCACCTGTGCCTGCCCTATCGTTGCATTTTGGAGCCTCACTCATATCTGATTCAGATAAAACATGGTCCTTAGACTTTGGAATTGGAGATTGGAGTTGGGATGAGTTAAGACTTTGGAGGCTATGGAGATGGGGTGAATGTATCTTTCATATAAGAAGGACATAAATTGTGGGGACCAGAAGCAGCATGCTATGGTCTGTATGTGTTCCCCCAAACTCATGTGTTGAAACTTAATCACCAGTATGATAGGATCAAGAGGTGGGACATTTCAGAGGTGACTAAGTCCTAAGGGTGGCGTGTTCGTGAAAGGAATCAAAATGTCTTTAAAGAGACTTCATGTTACATTCAGCCCTTCTCTCTCTTCTGTTCCTTCCACCGTGGTGTGGGAGGTGCCACCTTGGAAGCAGACAACAGCTGACCCTGACATTGCTGGTGACTTGATCTTGGACTTCCTGCTCCAGAACTATAAGGAAATAAATTCCTGTTCTTTATAAATTTAGTCTCAGATATGTTAATGTGGCAGAAGGAACAAACTGAAACAGGCATGCACTTGGATTCTGAGGAGCAGAGATTTTCCAGAAAGGAAACAGAAGGATTTCTGTTTCTTCCAGATCTCTCATGGCCCAGGGGTAGCTAGAGGCACTTTGCAGGTGAAGGACCCTTATACTTGTTTAAGTCTTTCACCTGCCGGGTGGACCAGCCCTCTCTCATTTTTTTTTTTTTTTTGGTCTGGTTAGGTCCACAAAATCCAGTGAGAAATCTGTAAACTTCAGGGAGAGGTGTATTTCAGGGGTGTGCATATGTTATGGCGTGTCAGAAGAGGCATTCTAAGAAGCTGACAGGGATGAATAGGAGATATCTTGGAGGATTGCAGGAGGATAGGTTTGGGACAGGTGGCAGGGTGAGAGGGTAGCACTGGGAAGGGCCATGTTATCCCAGCAAATGGAGACGATATTGCAGGGTTGTGAGAATGGGGAACAGTTGCGTAAGTGTTAGTAATTCAGTGTCAAAGACAATATACAAAAATATACAGTGAGCATGAGTCAAAGATTGATTTAACACATTGATGAGGGAACCAGCAGAATGGGAAAGCTGGTTCAAAGGAGAATATGTGAGCCTCAAGCAAATCATCAATAAAAGAAAGAATGCTGGAATAAAATGGGTACATTAGATACCAAAATGGCTAATGTTTGACATAGCAATAAATCTATAACCTTTGGTTGTCTTTTCTCCCGGAAAAAATTTATTTAGATCTCTACCAAATAATACTCATTTGCAAATTATCAATATTCTAAAGTTAACATCTACCTTGGCTACCTTAAGACTCTTAATCTTAATCAATACTAAATAGTAAGTCAAACAAAATTACTTTCACCCAGAACATCAATTAGGTGGGCTTGCTAGACAGTGTGATATGGTGACATTGAGAGGCTGGAGGACTTTTCCCCTTATTTCCAAGCTTGAGATATATTTTTCTAAATATAAGAAGGCTGGAACTAGGGAGAGTTGGAAGATGAGGCTGATGAAGTAGGTAGGGCTCACGTAGGGGGCTTGGAAGGCTATAGAAAGAATTGTAGACTTCACCTTAGTGGAAATCCTTGCGTGGTTTTGATCAGGAAAGTGATATGATTAATTTCTCCATCCATCCACCCATCTATCTACTCATCTATCTGTTTATCCATCCATCCATCCATTTATTTATTTATTTTTGGACAGAGGCTCACTCTGTCATCCTGGGTAGAGTGCCATGGTATCACTGTAGCTCACAGCAACCTCAAACTCTTGGGCTCAAGCAATCTTCCTGCCTCAGCCTCCCGAATAGCTAGAACTGCAAGGGCCCAACATGATGCCTGGCTAGTTTTTTCTATTTTCAGTAGAGATGGGATTTCACTCTTGCTCAGGCTGGTCTCAAATTACTGAGCTCAAGCAATCCATTTGCCTCGACCTTCTGGTGTGCTAGGATTATGCCTGTGTGCCACTGTACCTGACCATCCATCCATTTTTTCCAACAGATCTTAGTTGAATGTGCCAAGTACTTGCCTCAGAGTAAGGAATAGACAAGACAGGCTTGTTTATGCTCTGATGTGTGGAGAGAAAAAAATAATCCATTAATTTCCTGGGTATGGCCGACCTCAGGCAGGGTGGTCCAGGAAGGCCTCTGCAGGAGTGATAGTGGGGAGGAGCCAGCTACACAGGATCTGGGCAAGTGGATTCCAGCAGGAAGAAACAACAAGGCAAAAGCTGGAATAAACTGGGTGGTCCCACACATAGAAAGACGATGTGGGTGGAGTAAAGGGGCAAGTGGCTGAGTGGGCTGAGCATCTGTGGGGTGGCAGGAAGGGGGATTATACGGGGCCCTGAAATGGGACTTCTTTTCTAAGAGCGATGATGTTTAAGCTGAAAAAAGACATGACCTAATTTCTGTTTTTCAGCTGATCATTTTGGTTGTGGAGCATGGATTGTGAGACACAACAAGAGCAGAAGCAAGGAGACCAGGGTGGTGGGCCTTGGGAAGACTATTGCATGAGTTCCCGTGGGAGACGGCGGGGCCTGCAGCACAGCGTCGGCATCACCAGGTTTCTGGTTTTGATACATCACCTTGGCAGGTGGCGTGCAGGCCTAGAGAGGAGTGTGACTGGAGTTAAGGAACTACTTAGGGGGCGAGGGAGAATTGATGCAACTCTAGATTAGACAGGATGCATGGGGAGAAAAGAAGGGATTGAAATGATGGTTGGGGCTTAAAGAAAATAATTCAGAAGCTGCTCCTAAGGAGGCCCTTTGTTATCAGAGGGAAGGAGGCTTCACTTTGACGTGTAAAGCCCTGTTACAGGTGGGGCTACCAGACCTTGTACCCCAGTTCTCCTGCCCAGTCTGTACAGCCTTCCATGTGAAGTAGAAGGTGCCCTTGAGGAAATGCCTGGGGACACTGAGTCAGCCCCATGGCAGGACACACTCTCTGCTGTCCCAGGTTTCTCCTGTACCTGGCAGGGAGCAAATCTCACCTGACGACAACTCCATTTGTCATGGTCTTCTAGATGCTTCCTCTGTTGGTAGTGGCTCAATGTGTCATACACTGTAAATGGTTTCAAAAGGAGAAAAGACATCAGTCATTTTCAAATACTATACATCCTGCCCACCACTAGGATCTCACAGCCAATATATGTCAGGGCAGACAAACATTTTTTTTTTTTTTTTTATCATAGTCTCTGTTTCCCAAGCCCATGTAGTCCCCTACTCCAACCCAGAGGCTGGGACTAAGCCCAGTGGGAGATGCCTTCAATTTGGGTTTGCAGTAAACTGTCCATTCTGCAGGCCTTGGTCTGAAGGCAAAGCCCTGGGAGCTCATTCAAGCAGGTTCTTGGATAACCCCAGGCCTCCTGCTCTCCTTGTGATTAGAGATTTTAAACACTGGTCTTATATCTAGAGAAAGAATGGCACATCGTGGTGAGCTCAGTGACTTTGCATTTATGCAAGAACAAAAATGCCAGGACTTGGGGAGCACAGAAAAGCCAGGTGAGGTCTCATTTGTTCTAATAAGTAACAAGGAAAATGTGATTGTATTTCCAAGTTCCAGTCTGTCTGGGTAATTACATACTGTGTTATATTCTCCAAGATCAAAGGGTGATTCTTTGGATCTGTGTTGCAAATGAGTTACTGTACTTTGCAAGCTAAGTCACTGCTCCCTGGGCTGTTGTTGGATGGGATAGTGTAGCAGGAGATCCTGGCCTCAGAAGGATGACACAGAAAACCCAGTGAGGCAGGAGACACATCTTTAAAGCTGTTTGGCCGGTAAAAGACGGGGGTGAGAATGGGGCACAGGACACAATCACTGAGCACGGTGATCCCATGCAGGGAGATTTTCAGGATTTTTTTTTTATATCTAAGGTAGGTCATCACCAACCTAATCCTCCACCCCAATGTAGCAGCCAAGAGAAGAAGGTGTTCTGTTGCAGATATTTGCAGAGAAGTTTGGAAGGAAGTGTTGTTCCTAAAGTTCCAGTAATTGCAAGCATCTGTCACTATCAAACAGAGAATGGAAATAGATCAAAAAATAGACTTATGCTTGCAAGGCTGAACTCGAAGCAATTTTAGACGCAGACTATGAAGACTCTGCAATGCAAATATTGACCCTGATAGAGAAGAGAGATTGGGTCAGTACAGATCAGTGAGGGGTGTGTGTGTGTGTGTGTATTTATGTGGGTCAAACCACCCATGTATGTTATGAAGGTAGACATGGTTATGCTCATTTGACCAGTAGGGAATCTGATGCCCAGAGAAGTTAGCCAACTTATTGCTGTTGCACGTCTGAATGAATAGAATTCATGTCTGCAGGAGTCCAGAGCACTTTACCTACTCAGAGATGGGGGGCCAGGAAGCGAGGCAGACCAGACATCTAAAGGAGAGGCCGCTGAGAACAGGCCCAGAGTCGGCACGTCCACCAGCCCTCCTGGCATACTACACGAGTCACGTACACTACTGTGTGCAACAGCAGAGATCAGCATTTCTCACACCGTTTTCTCTAGTTTATTACCACATCACTAGTATTTCACGAAATATTAGGATATGTCTTACACAAAAGCTTGTGTGCTCAAAATTTGGGTTAAAACATGATTTAAAAAAAAATTAGGGCAACCTTTTCAGCCCTGTAAATTAGCTCTCTTACGTGATGAAGAGAAGGTAGGTATATCCTGTTTCCTAAATTTATTTAATCTTACTACTCCTTTTTTGGTGGGTGGTCCCTATTTATATTGCTATTAATATCTCCATGTGTCACTCCCCTTTATTTAGAGAGTGTTCATTCTCTACACTCATTTAGAGAGTGTGGTGCATTCTATAGAGTGGGCTCTAAGTGTCCTTGTTTTTATTTATCTTGACAACCTTCTGTATTACAAGAGCTTCTGTGCATTTTGTATCCTTCGTTGGCTGCATGTATAGAGTGGCAAAGAAGGGCAGGGAAAAGACCTTGACCCTGGAGTTAGCAGGGTTCTATGGGAAGGGGGTGCACGGCCTGGAGAAAGTGTGTGCTGCCTGCAGACAGTGATGAGGGGAGTAGCAGTCCAGACAAGGGGAGTATGAAAGGCAAGCCAGGAAACATAGGACTCTTGCAGCAAAGCCAGGAATAATTGGGCAGGACCGAAAAGATGAGAGCGGGTGGGCCTGCTGCACCGTAATCTTCTTCCACCCCCACGCAAAGGATGGCGCTTGAACAGCTTTTCACGGCCGGCCTCCCATGAGCCATTGCTCAGCAAGGGCACAGTTAAATAAACAAGGGCTTTGCAGACAAACAGGTTTGTATTCAAATCCAGCTCACCGATTCCTGCTTTGTGGCTCTGAGTAAATTCCCTCAACTCCCATCTCTTGACTGAGAAGAATTATGGAGAGGGATGGATAGAGGATGTAACGCCTGTAAGCACAACCTGCCTCCTTACGGCAGGGAGCCCCAGGCCTGGTCCTCAGCTCCATTGCACTCTCCACTGCACGGGGCTCAGAGACTCCTTCCTCCATCACGGTCTTTGCCTCACTTGCCTCTTTGCCTTCCACTCGTTTGGACTCATGTCTTCCTTCTAGTCTCTTCCTTGCTTTATTTTAGGCTTCAATTTGTTCAATCCTTGAGGATTCTGGATAACTGCATTCCTGATAACTGGGGCTTTGCTGCTCTGAGATCTAACTGTTCCTCATCTGGTTAGAATCTCAATTGAAAGCTGGGTGAGGAACGACTCCCCACACCACTGGGTGCCATCTCCAGGTGACTCTCTCACAGATGGAAGGAGGTAGACCCTGTTCCTCTGGGAGTGATGGCTGTGTGTCCTGGTAGATCTGTTTTGCTTTGGGACACTTCATTCTGTAAATAGATTTAAAGAGAAATTTTAACTTTAGTGGCACTGTGGCATTGGGGGAATTTTTTCATGGTGTATTTTTTTTTTTTTTTTTTTTGCTACTTGAATCTAATTGTTACACACTCTTTCAAAATGTGAATCCAAACTTCCATTGTATGTTTTTTCTGGCCATTATGTTTCAGAATGCTCTCTCTCTGTTATATCAGAGCCAAAGAAAGTTGGAAGGTCTGAAATGGCTGTTGTCAACTTCTGGAATTCTGGACAGATGACTTCAGTCTATCTGAATGAAAAAATACATTATTTAGGAGAATTGCTAAGGAGTTAACCTTGGAGAACATTGTGCTTTTCGAAATGTTGAATGAATAAAATTTGAAGACTAATTATTTTCCCTTTGGTTTATAAATGTGACATGTTCTTTGTAAAAACTAGAAATGCAGCAGAAAAAACTACATATCACCAACATTAAATTATGGCATAAAAAATTATGGCATAAAATCGTATTTTCTAAGTTAGTCTCTCTCCCCCGACCCCCACTAAGCCAACGGGTGATCAGACTACCTATATGTGTTGGCTTCATTAATGTAAAATTATATTTTGAAGAATCTCTACCTCATTCAGTGATCTTCTGTTCGTGATTTCATAGCTATTCTAGTCTATAGATAATGCTACAGATTTTTTGACCTATCTCTTATCACTACACACCTTCATTGTCCGATATTTAGGTTGCTGTTTGTTTTCTGGCATTATGTGCATACAAATATCACTGTGATGAACACCATGGTGCAAATATCTCTGTGTACATATCTAATTATTTCTGTAGGGTTATTTATTAAAGAGCATGATCTGATTAAATGCACTGCGTTGTTTCAAATGGCCCTCCAGAAAGGCAGCACCAAGGCGCATGCTCACCCGAGACTGACGGCCCTTGCTCAGAGTTTTGCTAACCTGGGCACAAAGAACCCAAATAAAGCCCAAACAAAGCACGCGGCTCTGCCACTCTGACCCAGGTCGCCTCATTCTTGTGTTATGTTCCAGCTCTTGGATTCGACATAAGCTTGACTCCTTTATGTAGGGTTTATTTTCCATTGATTTTTCATGCCCTCTGCTCATTTGTATATTGGAGGGCTCAGGAAGATGTAGCGTCTGTCCCGCTCCTGTTCATTCTCTCTCTCCCCTTCCTAATCGTGAAATATATTCAGTCGCATCGTCTCAGCTGGTGCATGGGTTATGTGCATTTTTCCTATTTTGTTTTTGAATTTTGTTTGTGGTAGGGTTTTCAGTTGTTCAGAAGTTTCTAAGTTTGGCGTAGTAAAATCAGTCAGACTTTATTTGCTGCTGCTTCATTTGCTGTTCGGGTTACGAAGTCCTTCCCTTCTGTGTCGCATAGCTACTCACTTCTGCTTTCTTGGATGGTATAGTCTCTTAGATTTAGCTTGTTAATGGTTGAACTTTATTTTAGTGTGCGGTGTGAGATAAAGATCTAATTTATTATTGTTGAATATTTGAACAATTGTCTCAGTATCGTTTATTAAACAAAACTCCTCTTTGACACTTTCCCCAATGTCTCTCTTGTCACAAGCAGTGTTGATAAGTACGTGGGTCACTTTCTAAGTTTGCCAATGTTTTCTCCCGTTAGTATTAAGTACCTTTTAGTTCCTGCTTAGTGCCGTGTTTATGTCCCTGGAAGTATATAAAGTATGTGTCTTTAAAAATGGAGATGTTTTTCTCACTTAATTCTTATGATGGATATATTTATTTTGGTGAGATTCTCAAACAAGTCATTGCAATTTCAATTAGACTTTCACTAATGTCCAAAATAATTTCTCACGTAATTTTCCGTGTACATTTATGATAAACATTCCTGATATTTAAGCTTTGTTTTATTTTTTAATTTTTTTGCTTTGTCTTATTTTTACAAAAACTTTTCTCCAATTTCTTTATATATCATGATTAATTGACTAGTAGCTGCTTTGCTTTGTTTCTATTACAAATTTTTACATTAAATTTTCAGTTTATATTTTATGGTGTATAAAAACCTAGGGCTTTTACATATTTATTTTGTAATTACTAACATCCTGAGCTCTCTTACTGGTTATATTTTCTTTGGTGATTTTTGAAAATTAGACATTTTACATAGATACATGTTTATAATATATTAATATATGCGTGTATATTTATCTGATACTTTATTTTCTATTTTTTAGTTAATGAGTATAAAATACAGTCAAATAGAAGAAATAAATTCTAGTATTCACTACTACAGAGGAAAATTATAGTTAACAATAATTTATTGCATATTTCAAGACATTTAGGAGAAAAGAATTGTAAGACTACCAACACAAAGAAAAGATAAATGTTTGAGGTGATGGATTGTCCAGTTACCCAGATTTGATTATTACCTACTGTATACATGTATCAAAATACCACACATACCCCTCCAAGTGTGTATAACTAGGATAAATCAATTAGAACATATGGGCTCAAAGGAGTAGGGCGCTGGCTCCATATGCCAGAGGTGGCAGGTTCAAACCCAGCCCTAGCCAAAAACTGCAAAAAAACAAAAACAAAAACAAAAACAAAAAACCCTGATCTCCCCACCCCTTCCCCACCCTTACCAGCCAAGAAATTCCCAAACAGTGGCCAAATAATGACAATCTTGTAGGCCATACATTTTTGGCTCTTAAATTTAATGAAAATGCTTCTAACGTGAATCATAGAGAATAATGTCTGATGTTGGCTTGAGGTATATAATTCTTGTCACATCAAAGAAATAAACTTTAATTTTTAGTTTTCCTGAGATGGTATTTTCCCCTACCATGAATAGGATGTTGATTTAATCAAACACGTTTCCTGCTTCTGTTCAAGTAATAATGTGGTTTTCTTTTCATAACTTATTGATGTAGTACGTATCAATTTTTTAATAGATTTACAAATACTGTATTAAACATCCGATGTATTCATGGACTATTATTTACATAGTCATGCTGTATATTTATTTAAATATATTATAAATTCAGCTTTACAAATAATTGCATTTATATTTGCAATTGACTTATGATTTTCCTTCATTTTATATTCCTTTTTTAGCTGTTTAGAAAATAATTGAAATGTATCTTTTTACAAGATTTGAAAGGACTCATCTGGAAGAGTATGTATGCCCATGACGTTTTATGGACTTAATTCTTTAATAACGCATTCAATTTCCCCCCTAAGTATCCAACTTAATGTTTCCCATTTCTTTAAGATTTCTTTTCTGTTGTTGTTGCAGTTTAACTGGGGCTGGGTTTGAAACCGTCACCCTTGGCATATGGGGCCAGCGCCCTACCCACTGAGCCACAGTCACTGCCCATTCTTTAAGATTCTTAAATTCATATACATGATTTTAAAAAAAGCAACCCTAATTCTCTATTCTAAAAATCTTTACCTCTTTCTTTGCCATTCACTATTTCTAAAATCGTGCACAAAAGCTTTCTCTTTTTTTATTGCATATTTTATATTTCTTTATAAAATTCAGCCTTTGAATTTATTTGTTATTCTACTGTCTTCTGCTTTGTAAATACAGTCATTCTTGGTGTCTTTGGGGAATTGGTTCCAGGACCTACCTCCTGCCTCAGACTGCCATACCAAAACCTGCAATGCTCACATCTCTTATATAAAATGGTATAGTCTTTGTGTATAATGAGCACACGTCTTCTCATATACAACCCCTTAAATCATCTCAATCTCTGATCGTACCTAATACAACACAAGTGCTAGGTAAATAGTTGTGTACTGTATCGTTTTTTATTTGTATTCTTTTTATTACTTTTTTTTTAATTTTATTTTTTTACTTAGTTTTGATTGGTCAGTTGAATTCTCCGATGTGGAACCTGTGATAAGGAGGGCTGATTGTAACTTCAATCATTCACTGAATAACGAGGATTCCATCAATGACAGATCACGTATACGACAATAGTCCCATAAGATTATAATGGAACTGAAAAATTCCTATCGCCTGGTGACATGGTAGCCATCATAATGTGGTGATATTATAGTGTAATGCACTGCTTGTGTGCAGGGCTGCTGATGTAAACAAATCGCTGCACTGCCAGTCCTATAAAAGCATAGACGGTGCAGTTATGTACAGTATATAATACTTGATAAAATAATAAATGACTATGTTATTGGCTTATGGATTTACTGTACTATATTTTTATCATTATTTAAGAGTATACCTTCTCTACTTATTAAAAGCAAAGTTAACTATAAATAGCCTTGTATGGGTCCTTCAGGAGTATTCCACTGGTATTCCAGCAGAAGGTATCGTTATCATTGGAGCTGACAGCTCCATGCCTGTCACTGCCCCTGGAGACCTGCCTGTGAGATAAAATGTGGAAGTGGGAGATAGTGATATTGATGATCCTGACCCTGTGTGCACCTAGGCTTATTGGGTATTTGTGTCTTAGTTTTTAATAAAAGAGTTTAAGAAAATTTAAAAAATTTAAATAGAAAAAGGCTTATAGAATAAGGTTACAACAAAGGGAAATATTTTTGCACAGCTATACAATCTGTTTGTGTTTTAAGCTCTTACTACAAAAGACTCAAAAGTTAAAATAGTTAAAAAGTCTATAAAATAAAAATGTTATAGCAAGTTAAGGTTAATTTATGGTTGAAGAGAGAAAAAATTTCAAATGAATTCAGGATAGCCTCCAGTACAGTGTTATGCAAAGTCTAGGGTAGAGTTCAGTAGTGTCCCAAGCCTTCAGCAGTGTCACTCACTGACTCACTCACAGCAACTTCTAGTCCTGCAGCTCCATTTGTGGTCAGGGCCTTATATAGATGCACCATTTTTTTTACTTTTTAATTGTATTTTTTACCATATCTTTTCTATGTTTAGAGATTTTTTTTTTTTTTTTTGAGACAGAGCCTCAAGCTGTCCCCCTGGGTAGAGTGCCATGGCATTACAGCTCACAGCAACCTCCAACTCCCGGGCTCAAGCGAGTCTCTTGCCTCCGCCTCCCAAGTAGCTGGGACCACAGGCACCCGCCACAACGCCCAGCTATTTTTTGGTTGCAGCCATCATTGTTGTTTGGCAGGTCCGGGCTGGGGATTCCAACCCGCCACCTTAGGTGTATGTGGCTGGCACCTTAGCCGGTTGAGCTATAGGCGCCGAGCCAATGTTTAGAGATCTTTAGCTATATAAATACTATTGTGTCACAATTGTCTCTGGGATTCAGTTCAATAGTATACTGTATAAGTTTGTAGCCTAGGAGCCAACAGGCCATACCATGTAGTGCAGGTGGGTAGAAGGCCATACCATCTGGGTTTGTGCCAGGGTACTCTGCAAAGTTTGCACAATGGTAAAATTACCTGAGGAAATATTCCTTAGAACATGAAGTGACATGTGACTGTGTTTTCTGTTATATTTATTATTTTATTTTTAAGACATTCCTTACATGTCCCTTTTCATGATTTCTTAAGTCAAATAGTTAATTTTCTTTTCTTTCTTCTATAGCGGTAAATTTTAATTGGAGATTTGGCCATATCCAGTGTAGATTTGTGTGTATAATAATATTCTCCATTAATTTGTAATTGAGATTTTTATTTTTATTTTTTGGCCCTCCTAATAACAAAGCATTTAAAAAATAAGCATTTAGAACCTGAAGATCAGTGTTGGTAATTTTTTTCAGCCATGGTTAAGTTATTTAATATTTAATCCAAATGTATTAAAAATATATAACCCATTTAGAGTTTTCTTTTCGTAGAGTAACAAGCAAAAATTCACACATCAAAGAGGATACACTTTTTCTTCTTTTCATGGTAAAAGTCATTGAAATTATACCCAGAAACCACTTCATGAGAAACTAAAAGGGCATTCTTTGTGAGTGAAAAGTAATTGAAGACAGGTGCTGCAATTTGAGTTTCTTCTCCTAAACTGATGTTGAAACTTAATCCTCTTTGTGGCAGTATTGAGAGGTGAGGTCTTGGAGAGGCTATTGGGCCATGAGGAGATCTCATGAATGGTACCCCAATCTTTGATTAATAGATTAATGGATTAATTAAATAATAGCATATCATGGAAGAGGAGCTGTGGCTTTATAAGAAGAGGAAGAGAGACCTGAGATAACATATTAACGTATTTAATGCTTTTGCCACGTCGTGCCCTGTACTACCTTGTAACTCTGCAAGAAGGCCCTCACCAGAGGGCGCCCCTTGACCTCGTACTTTTCAGCCTCCATAACTGTGAGAAATAAATTCCTTTTATTTATAATTTATATTTATAATAGAAAAGATAAATCCCATTTTTATATGCCTGAAGAAACAAGTTTTAGAAATGCTCTTTAATATGGTATAGGTGCCTCTAAGATGCTTCCGTTCAGACTGCTTACTGGATGATCTTTCCCTAAGTAAATTCACAAAGCACATTGTGTGTGTATTGAGCCAACCTAATGAAGGTAGTTTTTCAATAGTACTTTACTTCGTTGGTAACAATTTTTAAAATCCCACTGTTTTATGGAGGGGGGTGGTTTGGAAAATTGCTTCGTTGTAGCTACAGATGGAGCAGCTGCTACTACTGGCATGAAATGGGTCCCAGGGTAAGGCATGGATTGTACATGTGAAATTTATCTATTGTTTCCATTGTAGGTAAGGAAATGTACCAACTTGAAACCAGATGGCTCACTGACATGCTGAAAAAAAAAAAGTGGTAGAATCTTCATAACACATTTAAGAGAAGGACCATGATTGTGAGTATAATTTGTACCTTCTCAGAAAACGGTTATCTTGGGGGAAAATGTTCTAAAGAGTTCTCAAACCTAAGGACAAGTAAGACACATTTTTTTCCAAAACAGAAAGGCAAACAATCCAAATTTGATGACTTTTTGTCCAAGCAGACATTTTTGAAGAAACAACTACAT
>NW_003852403.1:1728306-1737411 GCF_000181295.1 Otolemur garnettii | reverse complement strand
TTTGAAAACAGATGTCTGGAATATTTTGTTCTTACATAATTTTCCTGCTGAAAACAATATATGTCACTTACAATATTTCTCACATACGCATACTCAAAAACCTCGGAATAAAAAACGTCTAACTTATTTAAAAAAACATTCAAAGAATTTTGTTGCTTTTGAGCTTATTTGGTTAAAAAAATCAAAACACATTACCTTCCAATTATTTGGCATGAATAAAAGATTGACAGCTGGGAAGATGGAAATTCACTAACAGAATTTTATCAAAAAACTTTGCATAATGGATTCAGAAAGTGTTGCCAACAGTGTGATTCTTCTGTGTGGTTCCGTAGGATTTTTTGTAAGTAGCTTTTTGATGAAGGAAGCCATTAGAACTAATATTGACATACACTGAATTTAAAACCTGACTTTTGGAGTAGTGTCACAGAAATTTTTAAAAAGCGATGAAACATAATCAACCTTATTTCTTTCTCCAGGCTATTTTCTTCCAATGCTGGTTATGTAGACGCTGATGAATGCAGGATAGACGGTCCAAACTTGGCCTTCTCAGCATCTTTAATCACCACTCTTAAGATGGTTTGAAAGCCACTGTACAGTCTTATTATTTTTACTTTCCATTTTGTCTTTTAGAGAATATACGTGGCATAGAATTTAATATGGCGTAATATGGTTTTTTTAAGATTCCCCTTTATTTCCAATAGAATTTGCTTTGTTATATTTAATGCCATATTACTTAGCATAGAAACTTTTTTTCTGTTAATATTAGAATGGCAGTGTGGAATGTACCATCACCAAAGGTAAAATAATCCTATTTGTTCAGTTTGATGATTTTTGCTGGTTTAGAATTTATGTTCGGAATTTATGTTGATATAAAAGTGGAGGAATTATGTTGAAATGAACCCCCTGCTTCTACTTTTGTTGTGTGATTTACGTTTGTCCAATCTTTTACTTTAAACCTTTCCATGTTACTTTGTTTTAGATTCTTGAAAACAGCTTGTAGCTGCACTTTCATTCTCATTCTCATCTGGTAGTCTTTTTGTTTTAGGATAGTAATTTAACTGATTTACACTTATTGCCGAGCTGCCTGTTCAATCTTTTTCATCCTGTTGTTGCTTTGACAGAAACCTACTCATAGCTCCCACTTCTAATCCTTTACTATATGTGCTGTTTTGTTTGATTTTTTTTCTTCCCCTAGTAGTGATTTATGGGCTATACAACTTGTTTTGAATTCTACAGATAAATCCATTTGATTAAAAACACCTAAATACAGTTTCCTTTAACTGTTGGCATTGGAAATTAAATACAGTAGAACCTCTGTAAGTTGACCACTCAAGGGGCTGTAACAAACTGGTCAAATACGGCGGCAGTCAACATAAGGAACTAGGCCCACTGTACTGATACATATATGTGTGGTGCATGTCTAGCCTATGAAAATTAAGTCAACTTAGAACCTCCATCATTGACCACCTCCTTAAGTTGACTTAATTTTCATAGGCTGGACTTGTACCACATATATGTATCAATACAGTAGGCCAGTTACTTCATATGTCGATCCATTTGTTATAGTCCCTTGGCTGGTCAACTTACAGAGGTTCTACTATATTTCTATTTTTTCCCCTCAACTTTGGCATGAGAAAAAAAATACATTTAC
Source organism: Otolemur garnettii (assembly GCF_000181295.1). Classification (NCBI taxonomy): domain Eukaryota; kingdom Metazoa; phylum Chordata; class Mammalia; order Primates; family Galagidae; genus Otolemur; species Otolemur garnettii. Next base: position 1,735,760 of record NW_003852403.1, on the reverse strand, counting down.
TTTCTCTTAACTTTCATGTTTTTATAAAAAATATTTTGAATAAGATGATAACACTTTTGTTAATTTTTATCTTCTGTTTTAGAATGTACTCTGGCATTTCGCTTAACCATATTTATGGCAAATATAGTAGTCCGACAAATCTCCATTCAGGGAATTTCATTGCCCATTACCAAGTTGTTTACATTTTAGTTTCTCTACTTTTGAATTTCTTAGTTTCATTTCTATTTAGATTGGCTACAATACATTTAAAACAAGTCTCCTGCCAAGAATATGCCAGTTATCTGATTGGGCCTGAAAGGAAAAGCCTGAGTCTAGCTCGACATTTTCTTCCCTCTCTTTCACACCATCAGTGTTTCCCTGCATCCCATGTTTACAGAGTATCTTCTTTATTCCTGAAAATCACCAGAATATAGGAGGGGTTGTTCCTTTTCATTAATTACATTTTGTTCTTGTAGACCACCTTTGATCCTGAGATCTCCAAAGGTATTGCTTTTGTTTGGAAATGCTTTCTTTCATTATACCTCTGATGATTGTTTATTTTCAACATATTATGGTCCCTTTCAGGTGCATTGCTTATATATCTGGGGCTCTTCATTCCACAGCATCTCTAATTTTCATCTCTATTTTGTTGTTATTCTCTGCACTGAGGGAAGGGTTTAAAAGCCTTTCATCCTCTTTACTGTCTATTTCTTCTGCAATCTCAAAGCGATATTAAATTTAAATATGATTTTTTAACAGCTTTATATTCTTCCCTTAATCAGACCCCTGTTCCTTGAATCTCAGTTTACAGACTCCATGTCTTCCTTAGTTTAAATGAGAAACCAAAGCATGCAATTAAAGATATTTATTGAAAACAGTAAAAATTTTTCTCCTTGAACTTTGTGTGCTATATTCTCTCTCGCTCTCTTTTTCCCTCTAAGTGTATTTATTGCTTGCCTTTCTTTTTGTTTCTTTTTTTGCAGTTTTTGGTCGGGGCTGGGTTTGAACCCACCACCTCCAGTATGTGGGGCCAGCTCCCCACCCCTTTGAGCCACAGGTGCTGCCCTTGCCTTTCTTTTTGGAACCCTGAGTGTCCAGGCACTTCCTTCTTCCCTTCCTCTGGTAACCAGGACTTGGCTCCTTGCATGCTGCTTCCACGGACTGTGGAGGGATCTATACAATTCATTTTCAGAGGTGGCAGTGGTAGCGCGGCATTCAGGGTGGCAAAGTTGGTACTCAGCAGAGGCAGCAAGAACATCTGCCTAGTAGAACACTTGTATTAAAATGTTTGGTGGGGTGGCCATTTGTCATTTCCTTCACTGTCCATTGTATGCTGGGGACACCAGGTTAATCTCTCATAACGGGAGCTAAAGAGCTTGATATTAAATAAAAATCAGGCCCAGTAGGAAGCTAGGAGTTGGCCAATGAGAAGGACTTAACCAGGATTTTCAATTTGAAGCGAGTGATACCAAGACCCAGGGAAGTAGATAATTCACTGGTTATCTGCAGTGATAGCAGACATGGCTGATATCCAGGGGCAGAAATGATGGTCCTGGGGTCAGCGTCTGAATTGTGGTCTCCTGGGGATGGGGTGACAGTGCATCAAGCCTCTGGGGCTGCCATGCTGGCCCCGTCCTGTAGGAGACACTCTGTGTTTCTAGCAGTACCTCTTCTCCTTCATCCTGGCCATTTTCTGACCTCTATTCTCCAGTTTTTCAGATAATTCTGGGGCTCCCAGAGATGCTGTCAGCAAATTTATTTTCACTTAAGTCATCCAGAGGCAGTTTGCCTAGCGTTTAAGTAAGAGCCTGCTTGATGCATTTAGCATCCTGCTCTCTGGTCTCTAAATTTGCTGGATTCTGTGCCTTTTCATTTCTTATCCCCTAGCCACCTGTTAAGTCTAAGTTCCAAGTTTTGCTCAAGAAAATCACAATTGCTTTCCATTTAGTGCAATCAAGATCCCTGATCCAAGATCTCGGCTTTTTGTGAAAACTCTGATGCTTTCCTGGTTTTCTTTTCTTTGTCACAAAGTACTATTGAAGAATTCAGAAAAATTATTGAGGCAACACAGTAACATGAAGGAAACACAAACTCATTAAGCTAACTGAAAGAAGCTACACACAAGGGTATGTGCTGTATAATCCTACACATCAAATTCTACAACATGCACAGTAACTTATAGTGGCCAATACATTAGTGGCTGTCATCGTGGTAGGAATGGATTGTGTATGGACTGAAGACAATTTATTTTTTCTTTTATTGTTTTCCTTTTTTGCAATTGAGTTGTATGATTTTATTATTATTTTTTATTTATTAAGCCATTTTATACATAGGTTTTCCTGGTTTAATTAGATGGGGAAAGGTCTGTTGTTTCCTTATTTAGCCAGCGGATCAATTTGCTTTGGCCATTTGACGTTTCTTTCTATTTCTTTTCTATTGCTTGAGTCATCATCTCAGATCATAAGCTGTGGGATGATTGACATGGGCAGCTCCCAACCACATCTTCTGGGGTTCAGACAGTATGTATTTCGTGTAAATCTGTTGAAAAGAACCTTCTTGGCTGTTATTTGCTGCAAGGAGAGATTTTCTTTCCTAGATACTAAGAATGAGGTGGTGGTTTTGTGCCTAAAACACAGCAACAAAGATCTGATATTCACCACTTCCACACTATGCCCCACTTCCTCACCATCCGTGTCCTGCCCACTGGGTTTGTAAAAGTCCAGCCCATGCCTACTGCTTACCTCTTTACCATGGGCAAAGAATCTAACATTAAACCCACTGCTACCTCTGGCTTATGTGGTTGGGAATTAGTGTCGAACTCAATTGCATGGAACTCTCTGGGGGATAAAACGGAGCTGTAACCATGGAGAGGAAGCCTGTGGGTTCACCCCTTGCTGCCCCAGGGAGCAGCTTCTCTCCTGTCCTGTGTGGCTTCCCTTATGGGAAAAGCTCCTTCTTTTGAAGCTAGGAGTATCCAGAGGAAATCCACGGACAAAAACTTTTCTCTATCTTCTTTGGCTACTGGATAATCTTCTTCCCATCTGGCAGCTGTTTACTTAAATTACAATTTCAATTTCTGTTGAAATTTTACAAATCCTTTTTATACTGCGTATTTTTAGGAATAGTTAATAAAAATGTGGAACAGAGCATTATATGTCTCAAGCTTTCCATTGGCATAATCTGTTCTATATTGCTGAGAGAAATTTTAAGCATTTTGAGAGCCTAATATTGCTAACTCAGAGAAAGAGCTTATAACAGTGCCATGTAGTCGAGTATGAAAGCTTTCGTTGTGAAGGCACTGACTTAGGTAATAATTGGATCTCTACCTCACTCTTCACATAAAAATAAAAATACCAGATATATTAAATATTAAAACTCAAAAAGCAGAAAAATAAAAAATTAGAAAGGAATAGGAAAGAAAATTTTTCTGACCTTAAAGTAGAAAAGAAGTTTGAAAGGACTTCACAAAATTCAGAAATCTTAAGATACAAAAAATGGATAAATAGGACTCTATAAAAATGAACATTTTCATGGTAGGAAATATCATTAATATGGTTAGAAGACATTTTAAAGTCTAGAAATATATTTGCAACACATGACAATGGACACATTCTGTATTATATAAAGAGTATTTATAAATCAAATAAGAATATGAACATTACCTCCCTAGTAGGCAAAGAACATGAAAGATAGTTCATAAAGATGGGAAAACAACTGTCTTTAAATTTATAAGGAAATGGTCAGCTTCACTCATAATCAATTTCCTAAGGAGCCAGCTTCTTTGGCCCTTTCACCCATGCAGGGCATGGAGGGACGCTCTGGGCAAACACTCAGGTGTGTGGGTCATGCTTAGATTCTTTCATGTCCCTATGTTCATGGCGACTCAAGACCTGGATTCCACTTCACAATTTCCCCAGGCCAGCAGCAGTCCCACACAGCAGATGAGGCAGAGACAGCATTCTGCTGTGACTTAACTTCATATTTTATGAGGAAATAGGGCTCCAGGTCATTGTCTCAGGCATTCCTGGGTCCCCCCAGGTCTAAGGTTAATCCTTACTTTCTAGAATGTGACATTAATCGGCAAAGAGCAAGAGGTGTGGCAACACACCGTGGCTGGGTGAAAGTGCAGTGAACTGTGACTCTCAGACATTGCTGGTAGGAGCTCAGGAGGGCAGTTTGAACCTGCCTATCAAATTGTCAAAGGCACATTTTCTTTAGCTTAACAGTTTCACTTATGGGAGTTTGTTTTACAGATAGACCCTAAGAAAAGTCAAGAACATTTACTACAGCTCTGATTATATTAGCCAAATAATGGAAACAACCTAAAAGTTCACCCACGGGGGTCTCATGAAATAAAATATGGTAAACTAATTCATGAAAATACCGTACAGTCATTTTGAAATGAGAAGCAGATCTATATGCACAGAAATGGAACAATCTCAGAGCTCTATTAAGTGGTAAAAGCAAGGAATGGAACGACATACACAGATATCAATCTTTGCGAGAAAAGGGGATGCATGCACCATAGGATTGGATTTGGGCTACCTCTGGAAATGTTGGGAAGACACTGGTGGTGTAGTTAATGAGACAATGGGAGAGAGGAAGAGATTCACTTTCCCCTTCTTGGCCCTCTGTGCTGATTTTTTCTTAAAAACTCATGTATATATATTAACTATTCAAAACATAGAAACATAATAAGTATATATATTAAAAAGAGTTATTGGCTTAGGGTTATTGTGGCTGATAAGAAAAAAGTACATTTTTCTTTGGATGAAATAAAATATTTAACTTACTTAAAAAAAATAGAAGTGGAAGTCATAAAACTGTTGTCAAAAAGCAGAATAATTTTACTTCCATTAAGTTGAATTATCATGACAATATTGGATACCAGAGTGGTAGGATGGGAACACTGCTGGTGGGTATTCTTCGTAGGCTTAAATGCAGAGTCAATAATCATTTTTCCAGTTCCCTTTCTCACATTTCCTACATAACCCATTGCTGTCTGGCCAGAAGCTTCTGAAATGCCAAATCCCATCATCATTTCCCAGTATTAACTCATTTGATCTCTTGGCCTTCTTTTTGGGGGATGTTGTCGATATGATTTTTCCCTTAAAATTATCTCATTCCTGGGGTGGCACTGTGGTACAGTGGGTAGGGTGCCAGCCCCACACACTGAGGGTGGTGAGTTGGAACCTGGCCCTGGCCAAACTGCAACAAAAAAATAGCCGGGCATTGTGGCGGGCACCTGTAGTCCCAGCTACTTGGGAGGCTGAGGCAAGAGAATCACCTAAACTCAGGAGTTGGAGGTTGCTGTGAGCTGTGATGCCACAGCACTCTACCAGGGGCAATAAAGTGAGACTCCGTCTCTAAAAAAAAAAAAAAAATTATCTCATTTCTTGCCTTTTGTGACATCACTTCAGAACCTCCTTCCTCATTAATTCTTTGTCCTCTGCCTGATACTTTGATCAATGCCTTGGAAACATCTCTGGAATCTTCCCTCTTCTCTTTTGCCCAAGGAAATTACCCTAAGTTGTATCTGAACCTGTTATGTCTCAACCATGTTTGGGCTCCTACGTGGTCCACTTTTCTGGTCCCATAAGATTACACACACTTCTGTGGTCTCACAAGGTCACACATATCTGTGTGTGGCTCAGAGACACTCACTGACTCCTTTGAGGTTAATGTCAGTACCCCAGGTGGCATCTAAAGGCCTTCACCTGCTTATTCTCAGCCTATTTCAATCTCCCCCAGACCTCCTGCACTTGGTTCCTCGGGTCCTCTTGGTTCCAAGGGAATAAACCCAGCTGGACTTGCTTTATTCAAGATGGCACTTTGTTGGAAGGATCCTGTGACATCTCTGGACATGCACAGGCAGGTCAGGACTGCAGTGACCTCAGGAACCCTCTGGAAAGGCCCCTCCTCTCCTTCCTGGGTCTTCTTTTGGAGTTGATTCTTTGCTTCTCCCTTCTGTAGAGTGCTCTTCCTCATGGGAGGAAAAATGGGCAGAAATCGTTTCTGAGCTTTTTATAGCTTCAGCCACTAAAGGTTAATGACTTCTCTCCATCCCAAGAACCCAAAGTACCACGAAGGTGACTCTTTGGCCCAGCTAGGGGTCAAAGTTAAGGGTCAAAGGTGACTCTCTGGCCCAGCTTCCTGGTGTAGGCAGGAAGAATCAGGGGAAGACCATGTAGCTTTCTCACAAACTGCCTGCATGGAGCTGGGGAAGTGCAGTTCCCTGAAGGGGGATGGGCTTAGGCCCCAGTCCCGCCATTGACTCTCGGCCACCCAAAGCTCCAGATGTTCCAGCCCCGCAGTATTCACCACCCAGCTCATGCCTTTCAACACATGGCTCCTCTTGACTGGATGCCCTTCTGCTTCCCTGAAGTCTTCTAAATAACTTTTCTTGATTAAGGAAAGTTAAGATTGCTTAAGATCAGGCTATAGGACTATAGTTCATGGTCACCCAGTGAATTGGAAGATCTGGAGAACAGTGACCTATCAGAAGTGCTGGGGGCAGAAGAGCTGGGGCCACCTTCATGTGAGATTTCGATGCTCCTCTGGCCTCCAGGAGAGCTCCTTACCCTCCCCGTTGTCGACCTCTGTGTGCCTATCTTCTTCTGACCTACATGATTGCCCAGGATGGGGCTTTAGAAGCCCACTGGGGCCCATGCCGTAGGCCCAGAGGTTGTGCCCCCAGGGACTGGTACTCAGGGTATTCTCAGTGCATAGTTGGCATGAGCACAGGGGGGCTTCTGGCCATCGTCCCTCCTCCCATGTCACCCTGCTGCCCAAGCCAGACTCCTAAGAAATATTCCTCCTCTTACTCTTACCCTGTTCTAGATGACATTGAATTAGTCATTAAATATATTCACTTTGAGCTAAAAATGTCTCTAGAATTCATTTTTTTGCAGCCCTAGCTTAAATTCTCAGTGTTTCTAGTGCACGAACAGCCCAGCTGCTCACCCATCTTCACCACTGATCTCTCTCCACCAGCCCACCCTCCTGAAGGCCACAGTTAATCTGTCAACTGCAGGCCATGCCCCTTCTAAAAAGCCTGCTGCTGCCGCGGCACCTGACCAAGCTTCCAGATTGTGGGGACTCTGCATATCTCCACACCTTTTGTTTTTAGTTCTTTGAGAGTGTATATGTTTTTCTGGGCTCCCGCGTGCCCGAGTGCGATGTGCCATGGATGTGAGTCTTGAAGGGAACATGCACGGCTGGGAGGCTATGCAGGTCCAAGCAGATAAAAGCCGGCTTTGTTTCTGTGCATGTTTCTGCAAGTGAGTGCCTGAGGATTTGTGTGTGCTGTGTGTGCTCACCTGGGCGTTTGTGCATGAGTTTGTGTGTGTGTGTCTGTGAGCAATCCTGCACGTCCCTATCCTTTGCTGTTTCTTTGAGCCTGGCTTCCGGGAGGCTGAGTGATTGCTGTCGATGGGAATGTTCCAATCAGGAGCCGTGTGAGAGAAATCATTTTG
>NW_003852403.1:1721285-1728060 GCF_000181295.1 Otolemur garnettii | reverse complement strand
GCTGACTGTGCCCAGCCTCCTGGAGGAGGAGACAAGAGGCGCCTGTAGGATTCAGGGCAGAGAGCAACTTTTCACTGTTGTGGCTCTTCTGGCTGTAGGGCCATTTGTAACAGAGCAGAGGAAAGTGAAAGCTTTATAGGAAACTGTTTATTTGAAAAGAGCTGGCTGAGAGGAAGTGAGGAGTGAGCAAGTTTAAGCAAGATAAGTCTGGGCTGTGAGCTGTGAGGAATCTAAGAGTTAAGAGACCCAAGGGGAGCAGCTTGGGGCCTGAGGCTCAGGGCCGTATTTTCCTCCAGGGCCTCCTTATCTTGCAGTCGTCCTTAGATGGGGGGACCAGGCTGGTTCTCTGGTCCTTGTCTCTTCCCCAGGCCACCACCTATCAGCCTCTGGGCCTCCTTCACTGCCACTCTGACTTCCAGCCATCTCACTCATGGGCTTATGATGCCAGATAAAACCTTAACAAAGAAAGTCTTTGACAGGGCAGGCAGTGGGGTCTCGCTCAGCTTTCCCATCCTGTCATTGTGCATTTAGCGGGGTTAACCTGTAGGACAGTGTGTGCGGTGCGCTCTATCAGACTGAATATCAGCCGCGTCTCCTGACACCCATTCCATACAGATCATCTGCGATGGCTTTGGGGCTATCAGATGACTTTTATTTTATTTAAAACCAGAAAGTAACTTCCACTTACGGGACCCTATGAGTAAAATGGAAACTCACGTAACAAGAGTGAGGAAAAGACTTGTGACGGTGGAACAGGGGACTTTCATCTGGAAGGAATGATCCTGCCTTTGAAGCGACAGTTGCAGGGAGGTTTGATGTGGGCCAGGTGTGGAGAGTTCTGAGAGAGAGTGGCTCAGTGGCCAACTTAGTCAGTCTAGTTCAGTTCAGCCATCATTTACTCAAGACCCAGGGTAGGCCAGGGGCTGGGAAGGTGCCAGGCACACAGAGAAGGCTAAGACGTGGCCCTGCTTTCAAGGAGCTCGCAGGCTTGTGGGGAAGCCAGAAATCAAAGAATTGCCCAAACGCGATGTGTGGTGAAAGCTCAGATGTCAGTGTGTGAGGGTTGCTAAGGGAACCGAAAAGGAGATGTACTCCATCTGCTGGGGCTCAGAGGATGCACAGATGTCAGCACAACCTACAGTGTGTGCGGAACTACTTTGGTCTGGGTGGCGCTTAATATGCAAGGTGGGGGGTGGGAGGAGGAAGATCTGAGAGTTTTCTGAAAGCTGCATGACATGGGTCCTTTGAGGCTATTATAAAGTGCTTGAAAATGGGAATCCATCCAAAGTTTTAAGCAGGGTGGTAAATGGGTCACATCTGTGTTTGGTAGCTCTCTCTGGAACCATGTGCAGGGGAGGGTTCAGAGGAACAGGATCAAAAGCAGAAATCAATGAGGAGATGGTGGCAATGCTCAGGTAGGAGAGGAGGGGAGTAGAGCTGGGGCAGCAGAGAATCAGAGGGAGAGTCGGGCTGGAGAATGTTTAAGAGGTATAGGTTAGGAAATGGGGTGAGGAGAGGGCTGTTAGGGGAGGGGAACTGGCTTAGTTTCATGACTTATGAGCAATACTGAAGGTGGTGTTTACCAATTGGAGTAAGGAATATTGAGTTTGAGCAATGGGGGCCTGTTGAGAGAGGATGGGCCAGAACATGTGTCTGATGTCCTCTGAAACACCCAGATGAAAGTTTCACACAATCAGTAGGATCTGAGGTTTAGGAGAAAAGTCACCATTAGAGTTAAAGGTTTGGAAACATGCAGCCACCCAAGAAGAGAAAGGTACCCAGAGAGGGTGGTAAGGCATGAACAGAGTTTCATGAAGAAAGCTCTAGGAACCCCAGACTTTAAGAGAGTCAGAGGAAGAGGGTTCCATATCCACGACAGAGCAGGGAGAGTCAGCGAGGGGCTGAGGAAGCCTGGAGGGTATGTGTGCCGTTGCAGCAAGGGCTGGGGTGGGGAAGGGAGAGGTTGGAATAAAAAAGGAATAGTCGTTAGTGCCAGGCAGAGGGGAGCTGAAGAAATAGAAGGACCGACTTCAGTAATGTACTGGGGATGGAAGTCTGGTTCTAGGAGGTTGGAGGGTGAGTGAGAATCATGGCTCACAGTCTGAGTGAGACCACATGTGAGACGTTCTGGTGAAGAGTGGAGGAGAGAAATTTTCCTGGAGGTGACACAAAGTCATAACAGGAGTGTTTTCTTGGAAGGCAGGAGAAAAATGTGCCTATTTATAGAATAAGCAGAGAGGCTCAGGACAGAGGCCAGCTGGGGGTCTAGGGAGGGATGACTCATGGGGGACGACCTGGAGGACCCAGAAGATGGACAGAGAGGACCCTGGACCTTGGACAGGAAAGGAAATGGAGGAGAGAACCAGTTGTGTGAGGACCAGAGGCAGTTTATGCAGGGACTAGAGGGTGAGGGAAATTATGCTCCAGTTTCTTTTCTTTTCTTTTCTTTTTTTTTTTTTGAGACAGAGTCTCACTATGTTGCCCTTGGTAGAGTGCTGTGTTATCACAGCTCGCAGCAACCTCAAATTCCTAGGCTTAAGCAATTCTCTTGCCTCAGCCTCCCAAGTAGCTGGGACTACTGCACCCACTACAATGCACGGCTATTTTTTGGTTCTAGTTCTCATTGTGGTTTGGTAGGACCGGGCTGGATTTTAACCCACCAACTCCAGTGTATGTGGCTGGTGCCCTATCTGCTGAGCTATAAGCATGGAGTCATGCTCCAGTTTCTTAATTAAAAAAAGAGATAAAAACTTTATGCTAGTCATGTCCAAGACTTGAGAAAAGCTAGAAAAATATGGATTGTAAATCAGGGGACATGAGTGTGGGATCTAATCACAGACAAGTCATGGCCACTAGAGGCAAGAATAGAGTGAGAATCTTGTGTTTAATTGGCAAAGATTGAATCTTCCCAGAGTTGCGAGATTTTCTTTGGAAGTGTTCAGTTTCCCAGCTATAGGATTCTAGCAGAGGTACTGTTGTAACACTTAACTAGGATTGGGATTTTAATGGACAAAGGTGAGGAATGATGGCAATAATAATAATAATAATGATGCCTAATGTTTATTGAGCACATACTATGTTCTAGGCATAAAGCTCTAAGCTCTTGACGTTTATAGTTTTGTTTGATTTTCATAACTATTCCAGGAGATTGAGATTAATAGTAGATTCCTTTAACAGATGAGGAAACTGAGTCCCGGTTAGGTAATATTTGCCTGAAGTCACATACATGGGGTGTTCTAGAGATGGGATTCAAAACCAGGCAATTCCTCTAGTTACAGATGGGGAGTATGATTCAAGGACTCAGTGATGAGATCAACCTGTATTTGAAGCAGGACCAGGAGCTGGCTGGTGGAATGGAAGAAAATTATGGCTCCAAGGGACTGATGTTTTTCTGAGAAACAAACACTCCCAGGGGTATGGAAATAAAAGCTGCAAGAATAATTGGATGTGGAGTTCAGACACTGGTTGCCAGAGCTGAGCAGATCTGGGAACATAATGATAGTGTATCGGATGGAGTGAGGATGTCGAAATGTCTCAAGATGATGGAGGTGAAAGGCAATGAATTAATAACCAGCACAGCCGGAGATGAGGTTAAGTGTGCTTGGTACGAGAATTAGGAATTGGGCTTTGTTTTTCAAGCACTGCCCCCTCTCGACTGTTCCTATTTCTCAGAAACCCCCTTCCCTTCTAGCCCAGTTCTTCCCAGTGCTTCTTACTTCTCCCAGGAGACAGGAGTGCAATTGCACTGGCAGACCTGGGCTATCATCTTTTTCTAAGGAAGTGGTGGCATTTTGGTGAGGCAAGAGGACACAGAAGCCGCAGACCTGTGGCAACCCCTGAGTCCTGGGGGCTCCTCCCCTTCACAGTGCTGTGCTGGGGGACTTGGCACACCTAAGCCTGGGAGGCATGTGTGTGCGTTTGTGAGTGTGTGTGCATGTGTATGTGTGATGTGTTGGTAACAACCGCCCGAAGAGATAAAAGCTGTCCAGGCCTGAAGGGACCAGCTCTCTCTTCTTCAAGGAGAGAAAGGCCTCAGGCTGGGATTGGGGGAAATAGCGTGGGAGGCCTAGGACACTGCATTTCCCTTCAAGCAGGCCGGGGAAAAGTCCTTGGGGGACAGAGAACCTGTTGGAAGTTGTGGGAGGAGAGGAGAGGGCCTGAGTCTGTGAGAACTATAGCAGCAAGGGCACGATGCCCAGAGCTGTCCTGTCCAAAGAATTGGTCTAGAAATGGAAATAGCAAAGGCTTGGGGGTTCTCTGACAGTCCTTATGTCTCTAAGGGGACTTTTGGGATTATTTTCATAACTTTTATAGAGCCACCTCAGGTTTATTCCCAAAACAATGTTGTGGTTAAAAGAGCACAGAGTACACAAGCGAAAGTAATTTCAAACCAATTTACGTCCTTTGCTTGTACTTCTGTAGGCCCGTGAAGGGAAGGCCTGGTCGCTGGCAATGCCTCTTAAATTGCCCTTTTCTTCTCCCTCGCAGGGCCTCCCTCACTGCAGCTGCTCCCCGGGGCTTGGTCCTCAAAGGCCCCTGAGCACAGTCCTGGGCTCTCTATCCTCCTCCTCTGTCCCTTTCCTTTCCGTTCTCCAGCACAAAAGCAAGGATGGTGACCTTGGAGGCAAAGTGGGGGAGAGGCTGCATCCGGCCAGGCTAGACTTCTGTTTAGTGGGTGCGTGTTGGGGGCTGGGGCCAAGCTGGGGACATGTTTATGTCAGCGTTTTATTCCACCACTGTCTACCTGAGCCATATTATGGGCTCCACAGAGGGATATGCAGTCTCTCAGGAAGCCCTTAGGCTTCCTGCTGCTCACGGTCCCAAGCCTCCCCTCTGCACGTGGCCATCTTTCACTCTGAGTGCGAGTTAACGGTTTGGGAACCTCCAGGTGCCTGGCTGAGTCTGCTCAGACTCTTGTAGGAAATCTCAGGATCAAGGAACGAGCAGCCTCATAATCCTGAGGTAAAGTATTAGTTCTCTCCCTTTAGGGTCAATATCTTTGACAGGTGGAGGGTGTGCAGAAAAAGGGACCCCGAGAACAGGGAAACACTTGCTCATTCTGGCTGCCGCACACCAGACTCGATTTGCACTCGCTGTGAGACCTGCCAGGCGGCGTGCACCCTGGGTCTGCAGCTCTCAGTTTGTGGCCCTTGTTCTGCCACGGAAGGACAGCACTGCAGAGGCCAAGTCTTCCACCAGTGCTGGCAGAGGAGCAGCTTGGCTCTGGCAGCTGGAACAGTGCTTGTCCAAGCTCCAGTTCTGCTGCAAGCCCCTCAGGGGCCTCCCTTTGTGTCCCCCAGCTGGCTCACCTGAGCTGCTGTTTCCTGCAGTGGGGTCCTTCCTCCCTTCTTTCCCCCATCCGGCTTTGATTTGCCTGTGGTGACAATGGGGTGGCTCCTGGCAATCACATTCAGTACTGTTTGTGTTCCGGTGCTTCTGAGCCTCTAAGGTCCGTGTCGGCTTCTACTAATTAGCATCTTTCAGAATATGGAGCAAAACATTGTTCCCTGAATTTCTACCTCAGGGAATTTGTGCCAGTTATTAAATATTTGTGTCTCGGTTCCACGTCCTTCTTCTGTCACTGCTCACTACAAGCCACTCTCCTGCTTTGCCAGCTGCCTTGTTTTGCCAGACGTTGCCAGTAGGGGTGCCAGAAGGGTGACTGCAGGGCTGGAAGAGGGAGAGGCCGTGTGCTCCTTCCCTCCCCAGACTTCTTCGCCCCGGCAGAGGCAGCTCCTTCCTCAGCAGCAGCGGAATTCAGTCTGCAGTTTTTCCAACCCTAGCAGGACTCCTGGTACCACACACCAGTCCATCGTTGCCTCTACTCCAAAGTCTGAATGTCAAGTCAGGAGGTTCTTTCTTTACATTTCTTTCTTTCTTTCTTCTTTTTTAGAATAATCTTTATTTATTATTGTTATTATTATTATTATTATTTTTGCAGTTTTTGGCCAGGGCTGGGTTTGAACCCATCACCCCTGGTATATGGGGCCAGTGCTCTACTCACTGACACACAGGCACTGCCCTTTCTTTACATTTCTAAATTTGATCAATCCCATCCTCCCCGCTTTCTTCCTCTGCCCCTAGTGACAGTAGCTGTTACTGCAGTTACTATCTCCGTAATACCTACCTTTGAGTTCTCTTTGTATGTTTTGATTACCTTGTTATAATGGCTAACAATTCTCTATATTCAAATGATTTCTGTTCACGTTATTGGTGTGGTTTGTCCCCCTCACACAGGAATCAGTTTGGCTTGTGCTCCCCGGGCCCTGTCTACCTGCATTACTGGCAGACTCTGCTTCTCTGTGTCTGTGAATGTCGTTTACCGCCAGGCCACAACCACCCTCCTGTGTGGGGCTGTCTCCTTGTCCCTTCATTCCCACTGTGTCTGTGGCACTCTCTAAACATGACTCTAAATCTACTGGTATCCTCCTTCCCACTGATTTCTTTAATTTCTTGTCAAAGCTTGGTGAATTGCATGGCCACAGCCAAGATTCTGGTGAATCCAGGCCTGGCCAATATTCCAAAGTCCTGCCTTTGTGGGGATGAGGTTAAAATTTGCTTGGTATTGAATACTTCCCCAAAACTCAAAAGAATTTTCAGTTTAAAGAACGGGATTTTGGCTCAGTGCCTGTGGCTCAAGTGGCTAAGGTGCCAGCCACATATACCTAAGGTGGCGGGTTCGAATCCAGCCCGGCCTGCCAACCAATGATGGCTGCAACCAAAAAATAGCTGGGCATTGTGGCGGGCGCCTGTGGTCCCAGCTACTTGGGAGGCT
>NW_003852403.1:1703685-1719872 GCF_000181295.1 Otolemur garnettii | reverse complement strand
CAGAGCCTTGAATGCAGCTTTTGTGTACTGGTGGGAATGGTGTGCTTTCAGGCCATTCATAGTTTGATATTCCTTTTTTATTTCAAATTAATAAGAGGATACATGTAAACAACCCAAAAGCTCATCAACCCATGAACGGATCAACAAATTGTAGAATATGTATATTGTGGAATACTATTTTAGCCATAAAAAGGTGGAGGTTTTACATCTTTTGTTTACCTGGATAGAGTTGAAATACATTCTTCTTAGTAAAGTATATTAAGAATGAAAAAAATATCCATCGTTTGGTATTCTTACTCTGAAGTCTGCTGTGTGCAGAGTCCCGGCTCCACTTTAGCGTCAGGACCCCCTCCCCACTGCCTCCTCGGCACTCACGATCGTCTCTCACATCCTCCTCTTGAGCTGACCCCATGTGCATCTTGTTGACTTCCTCCACTTCCCTTTAATTTTTCCACCAGAGTAGCTCAAAGATTAATCTGGCAAAGCAGGATGTTTATTGGAGGATAGAGAGCGGGGAGCCAAAGAGACTGAACTTCTGGCAAACTAGGAAGGGGCAAAGCTGGAAATGCCGACAGGGCACAGTTGCAACCTACGCGACCTCCTCATGTTTATTTCACCAAAGACGTCTCAGTGAAGTGGCAAGAAAAGAGACAAAGGCCTGCCTGACACGGCAGGGCCAGCTGGGCAGGGAGTCAGCAAAGGGGCCAAGGAGGTCTTTTTTGTGGTGAAGGCTGCTTGACAGGGAAGACAGGAGGACATCCTGGGGACTTACTTCACGACCTCTGTGACCCTCATCGTAGCAGGACTCAGCTGCCTGGGTGGCTGTGACGGGGCCTCTCCATGAGCTGTGGTGGCAGGGATGAGCCAGAACAAGGCTTCCTGGAGAATTTTTTCAGTCTTCCCTGCTATTTGTTCCATCCTTCCTTTCTTCCTACTCTTTGGGAAAGCCCCTCCACACCCCCGAGCCCCCACCTGCCTTACTCCCCACCCTCCTGCTTCGTGCTTTGGGCGTTTGCCTGGTGGGCACTTCTGTGTGCCTTGAAGACCTTAATAAGACCTGTAAACAGGCACTTCCAGCAGCATCACTCTTGCCTGCTTGGAAACGTCTTGCTTAAGTGAAATCTAAACAGCCTTTAATTATATATCACCTCTCAAGGACCATTTAAGAACCAAACCAGTATTTACAAATGGATTTGAAATTTTCTCAGTAAAGGGAATTAATTCTGTTACCTCTCAGTGCCTAGAAAAAGCAAACAAAGGAGAAGGAAGGCTTATATTTGTCCAGTGATATGGGGAAATCAGGCAGCCTTAGGGTTTTATCCTGTTGGAAACCGACTAACAAACATTAGAATGTATTTGATCAGAGGGAATAAGAATTGCTTCAGAGAGAGTAGGTGCTCTTCCTTAGTAGAGTTTACCCGACCCAAAGAAGCAAGAACGTAGACAGTTGGGATGTCAGCTTCTTCCCTCCCCAGCTGGATAGTCACAGCGGCATGGAGAGACTCTTCCAGGAAGTGTAGGCAGGGCCATGCCTGAGCCAGGCTGGTATCTGTTCCACCTGCCCTGGGGCGGGTCTTAGTTACAGGTTAAATCTGCATGCAGTGAGTGCTGTGCTCAGGGAATCATGACGATCCCTGACCCCAACAATACTATGTGAGCTTAGCCCATATCATTTGTTGATGCCTCAGCTTCCCCATTAGTGCAGCTGAGATTTATTAAAAATTGAATTTTAAACTTGTTTGTCTGGATTACTGAAGCCATCCCTAGCTCTTGTGAGTGGATACATCCACCCAGGACTCCAGGGTACCATTGTCTAATACAAATGAAGTGCGAGCTACATCTGTGGTCTGAAATTTTCTAGAAACCACATTAAAAGAGTAAAAAGAGGGTGGTGCCTGTGGCTCAAAGGAGTAGGGTGCTGGCTTTGAACCTGGAGGTGGTGGGTTCAAACTCGGCCTTGGCCAAAAAAACCCCCAAACAAACAAATAAACAAAACCCTGCAAAAATAAATAAATAAATAAAAGAGTAAAAAGAAACAGGTAATATTGATTTTAATAATATACTTTATTTAACTCAATATGTTGCAGTATCATTTAATCTGTAATCAACATAAAAGCATAAATGAGTGTTTTTTAGCCAGAGTTGTCTAAAGAGCTGGAACCAATAAGATATACGTATATAGAGAAATATACACATAAAATGGGATTTTTAAAGGAAAATTGGCTTACTTGATTATGAAGTAGGGTGACCAGACCTCCAGCTTTTGGTGGGACAGTCCCACTTTTCAACAATTTGTCCTGCATCTCACAGCATTTTAAAAAAGTCCCGATTTTTGGAAAGAATGTATGAATGGGCAGGAGAACAAGAAGGGAATATATGGTTTTCGGCTGCCATGTGGCTATTTCACCAGAATATGAGTTTTATATTATTTTTGTTAATTTTATAATGTTAAACTGTAATAATAACAAATAATTGCTGAGAAGTGATTATCAAGAACTGCTTATCAAAGTTTGCATTGTTGTCAGGCCCTGCCCTGCCCTGCCCGCCTTGATCCATCCACCCCCCCCCCCCGCCATGTTGTCCCACCTTACCGATGTTAAGATCTGGTCACCCTATTATGGAGGCTGTAAAGTCCCGTGACAGGCCGTCTGCAAACTGGAGACCCGTGGAAACCATTCATGTGGCTCAGGGCAAGTCCAAAGGCCTCAGAACCACAGAAGCTAATGTTGAAATTCCTAGTCTGAGGCCAAAGGTTCAAGAGCCCAGGGGCTGCTGGTGAAGGTTCCAGAGTCTGAAAACCATAGAATGTGGAATTCTAATGCCCAAAGGCAGGAGAAGGGCATCCAGGCTCTGGAAAAGAGAGAGTATGAATTTCCCCTTCCTCTGCCTTTCTGTTCCACCCAGGTCCCTGCTTGGGTGGTGCCCACCTACACTGAGGGTGGGTCTTCTGAGCTCAGTCCCCTATTCCCCCCCAGTCTCTGTTGGAAATGCCCTTGCAGACACACCTGTGGCAAGTGCCAAACCACCTGGCTTTCCCTTTCTGTGGAAGGAAGAGGCACTGGCTCGGTGCCTGCTGAAGCACGGAGACTAATTAATGCAACAATCGAGAATAAATAATGCTTCACTAGCTATCTGGATATCCTTTACTTCACTGACACTAACAACCTAAATGAACCATTACGAGGAAATGTTTTACCTTTTTGGTTTGGTACTAAGTCTTTGAAATTTGTTTTTTTGCTATCGCAGCATGCCTCAGTTCAGAGGAGGCACATTTCAATCATGTTGCTATTGAACAGCACGTCTGTAGAGGCTGACATCTTTAAGACTTGCTGGGATCCTTTTGCCTCCTGTGATGGTTAATTTTATATGTCAACTTAATTGGGCCTTGGGGTACCCAGATATTTGGTCGAACATCATATCTGGGTGTGCCTGTGAGAATGTTTCTGGATGAGATTAACATTTGAATTGGTGGACTAAGGAAAGAAGATTGACCTTTCTGATGTGGTGAGCATCATTCAATTTGTCAAGGACCTGAATAAAACAAAAGGCTGAGCAAGAAAGCATTCTCTGTCTCCCTGGCTGACTGTCTTTGAGCTGGGATATGGGTTTTCTTCTGCTGTAGGCTTGGACTCAGAATGGAACTTGCACTGTCAGCTCTTCTGGCTCTTAGGCCTGTGGACTCGGACTGGTTTTTTGGGTCCCCAGCTTATGGACTGAAGATCTTGGGACTTCTTAGATTCTATAATTATGTGAGTCAGTTCCTTATGATGTGTGTGTGTGAGTGTGTATGTATGTGTGTGTGGTAGTAGTAGTAGAATCTCTGTAAGTTGACCACCCAAGGGACTGTGACAAACTGGTTAACATACAGAGGTGGTCACCATAAGCAACTAGGCCTGCTGTACAGATGCACACATGTGGTGCATGTCTAGTCTATGAAAATTATGTCAACTTGAGGTGGTCAGTGAAAGGGGGTGGTCAACTATTGAGGTTCTACTGTATGTGTGTGTTTATACATATATATATATACACACATACATATATATTTATAGAATATGTAAGTTATTGGTGCTGTTTTTTTCTGAAGAATGAAGACTAATATAGATAATACAGATAACTCTTCATAGACCAAACACATGGAAATGTTAATATTGATGGCCGAAATGTTATGAAGATATCAGTTGGTAGATTCCATCTTTATACATCAGGATACGACAGAGCACCATTCTGAGTTACTCTGGGTCAGAATCCAGAGAGAAATTAGTAGGCAATTATGGAGTGTGATCCAAATACTAAGATGGCATCAAGGAACCAGTAGCAGAAGATCAAATCTAAGAATAGAGACAGAAATTTAAAAACTAGAAATATGAGAGATCATATTGCAACCAACCATTGAAATGTGCCTCTTCTGAACCGAGACATGCTGCAATAGCAAAAAAACGGATTTCAAAGACTTAGTACCAGACCACTGACAACTGATTTGGGTTGTCAGTGTCAGTGAAGTAAAGAATATCGAGATAGCTAGTGAAGCATTATTTATTCTCAATTGTTGCACTAATTAGTCTCCGTGCTTCAGCAGGCACTGAGCCAGTGCCTCTTCCTTCCACAGAAAGGGAAAGCCAGGTGGTTTGGCACTTGCCACAGGTGTGTCTGCAAGGGCATTTCCAACAGAGACTGGGGGGGAGTAGGGGACTGAGCTCAGAAGACCCACCCTCAGTGTAGGTGGGCACCACCCAATCATCAGGGGCCTGGGTGGAATAGAAAAGCAGAGGAAAGTATCTGCTTTATGGCGGTTGAGAAGATTAGTGGCTGAGCTTTGCAGTTCTGTTACCCTTGGGTTGGCGCACCTTCCTGGGGAAGTAGTAGAAGGTCGCTACCTTCCATGATGCTGTGTTTATAGGAGCCATTCATCAACATCAAGCCTCGCCGCCTCCAGACTTTCCTTTCCTCTGGTGATCTTTACATGAGGCAAATCTAATCATGGCAGTCGACATCTGGCTTACGACACATTTTGCCTGTGGTGTCATGTCCAAACTCCCTGTGGTGTGTTCAAGAACCTTTGTGTCCTGTATCTCACTTGTCTTCTCAGCCCTCCCCGTCCATGTCCCCTGATCCTCACTGCACACATACGATTTTATGTTCCTTGTACTGTGATGCTTCTGTGCCTTTGCATATTGCTTTCTCCTTGCCTAGAAGTTACTACCCTTCCCATTCCTCAGCTTGACTCTTCTATTTCTCCTGCAACAAAGCACATGATATCACCTTCTTCAAGAATCTTCCCTGATATCCTCTCTCATGTTTACAGCTGGTTGGATTAGATGTTGGCATCTCTAAAGCCTGCTCAGCATTGCTATAGCAACACTCACCTCACTACCTTTTAAACTCTTCTTTACTTGTTTGCCTTTCCATCAGACCATGAGGTTCTGTCTTTGTAAGACACAGCACTGGGCTGTGATGGCTGCAGAAAGGTTTATGCAATGACCAGTGCAGGGCTCCTCCAAGATTCTACAAAGACTAAGAGTGGGAACTGGCCCGAACCAAGCCCCCCTACTTTGAGCTCCCTACATGGTTCAAACTGTTACTCCCCAACCACTTCATGGCTAAGCCAACTTAGACTGAGACCTATATCTCTGGGAAGGCAATTTGTCAGGTATGCAGAAAAAGGCTGTGTGCCCAAAGGAGTTAATTATAGCATGACCACAGATACAAAAAGCAGAAGAAACAATCAAATTACAATGAATAAGTAAATTATAGCATGCCAGTGAGTTGGAATTTATGCACTCTTAAAAACAATGATTATAAAGACAGCAGAACAGCATGAAAAAGGAAAGATTCAGCATTTTTTATGCACCACCCCCCAAGACAAAATTCAACTCCATTAAACAATCCTTTGTCTGTTCATTCAGTCATTAATTCATAAGTATTTATTGAATACGTATGATGTACAAGGCCCTGCTCATTTCCGAGGAGTGTGGATTTTAATAAATCTTTCCAGGGGAAATGGAAGATAGGGATACATCACTTATCACACAGGGTTTGATTTAGAGATGTCCTCACTCGCCATTTCTCCCCTCACAAGTTCCTCTTTTAAGTTCTCTTAAAACTTTCTCCTTCCTTACAGTCTAGCTGTACCTCTTTCCTCTGCCCATCACTTTCCGTCTCCTTATATATTTTTTTGGTCCTAAGTGAGTGCTTTACCTATCATTCTCCAAGTTTCTCCAGTCTTGCGTCTTCACACTCATTACCCTTTTCAGCAAATAAAGAGGTTTTTAAAAACTTGTTTTTCTTTTTTCCTTTTTCCTTTTTAGAGCCAGAATCTTGCTCTCTTGGTCAGGGTGGAGTGCAGTGGCATAATCATAGCTCACTGTAGCCTCCGACTCCTGGGCTCAAGAGAGCCTCCTTCCTCAGCCTCCTCAGTAGCTAGGACTATAGGGGCAAGCCTGTGTTGCCTGGCTAAATTTTAATTTAATTTTATTTTGTAGAGACATGGTCTTCCTATGTTGCCCAGGTTGATTTACTTTTGGTTTCAAGTGATCCTCATGTTTTGGCCTCCCAAAGTTCTGGGATTGTGGGTGGGAGCTACTGTACCCAGCCCGGAGTTTTTCTCAGAAGGCAGTCTAGGGATTGTAGATAACAAATTATGTTTCCTCACCTCACCGCAGTGCTTGTTCTGTGCACTGGGAGGAGAATACCTAATTGGAGATGTTGATCACCCTGGATCTTGGTTTCTTCTAAGCTCAACATGGTGTAATGCAAACGAGGACCCCCAGTCCCCTGTGTAGGTGCCCTCAGGGACAGGTTAAGTACCCCTTGTCTTAGTCCTGTTGTGAAAGAATAGCTGAGGCTGGGTAATTTATAAAGAAAAGGTTGTTCACAATTCTGCAGGCTGTACCAGAAGCAGGCATCAGGCTGCTTCCACTCATGGCAGAAGGAAAAGGGGAACAGGTGTGTGCAGAGATCACCTGGCCAGAGAGGAAGCAAGAGACAGGTGGGAGGGGCCAAGCTCTTTTTAACAAGCAGCTCTCTCAGAAACTAGTAGAGTGCAAGCTCACTCATCCATTCCCGTCTACACTGGAGGGCAAAATCTATTCACAAGGGATCTGCCCACATAATCCCAACACCTCCCATTAGGCTCTACCTCCAACACTGGGGATCAAATTTCAACGTGAGTTTTGGGAGATAAGCATCCAAACTACAGCACTCCTCACTAGTTTTCAAGAGGGCCTGAAGCTGATATCAATAGTGTTTATAAAGAGTCTTATGGAACATCTTGTGGCCAAGAACTTTTTTCTGTGGCTATTCTCTCCCTGTAGGAGGGGGGAGGAAATTGGTGGAAGGGAAGAGAGAGCGGCAGTTGGCCTAGTTCTAGGTACAGCCCAATGGTATTTAAATAATTCATATGTTTAAAATAACAAAATAAATATTTTATGGGTCTTTAAATTTCAGGAATGAGCTGTACCCTTGAAACCCACAGATTAAAAACTAGACTCTAGTCACAAATACCACTGCACAGTAAAATGTTGCTATTAGTGGACACGCATAATTCAGAGCTGAGAGAATTTCACACTCAGGGGCCTTCCAAATGCAGCTTGACTGCCCCATAGGGAGTACGGGGGAGGAGGCTAGCTGGCTCTTTCCTTCTCTCCAGAGGCTTCTCTGTCCTCTGCACAACAATCTCTTTATCTAAACAGGGTGGGATCTTTATTCTTGCAGATCATGGTCCGTGGAAGGGAAAATTTACAACTCTCTCCTGACCATCTTGAGTATTTCAAAGAAACCTTGTTATTAATAATAAAATGTGGTGGGAGGGTACATAGTTATTAGGCAGAACAATAAGGTTGGTGGGAGCTGCATAATTTTTCTATTTGTATCTATTTCCCAAGAGGATTTCAAAAATGATGCAAAGTACTTGCAACAATGTGACTAGAATATTTCTTCAAAAGGGTTGCTTAGTCTCATTCTGTCTATTTTAAAATATAATGCTTATTGATTTTTTCTGCACAATTATAGGAGTAATGTATGACCATTACATAAAATTTGGGAAATATGGCGAGTGCAAAAGGGAAAGAAAAAGCATCCATAATCGATCTCATTATGTTGAGAGAGAGATGGAGGGGTGGAGAAAGAGAGAAAGGCCTAATTTCCATGCTTAAGAGTCTTTTTCGTTTTTGTTCTCTGATTAGCTCTCCACTGGTTCCTTTGTTACCTAGGTTAAAAGCAGTTTTGAAAGGAGGGTACTTTACAACTGGCGAGCATCCCTCGTCAGTATCACAGGTCTTGAATGGGGCATATTTTTGGAATTAATTGCAAAGATTTTTCTTCCTCTATCATAGAGAAGATAAAATTTTTGTAACTTGAGTTTTTTGGTAGTGATCTCAGAGAACTGATGAAAAAGATTTAAGGCAGCATTTCTCAATCTTGTCACTAAGGATATTTCAGATTAGATGATTCTTTGTAGTGGGGGGGAGGTCCTGGCACATTGTCCCGGGGGGTCCCGGCACAGCATCTCAGACCTCTGCCCACTAGATGTCACACAGTTGTGACAACTAAAAATGCTTCCAGACACTGCCATCTGTCTTCTGGGTGTGGGAGGGCTGGGGTGGGCAAAGTTGCCCCCAGGTGAGACCACTCTCTTGAACACATAAACATTAGAAATGTCCTAGTTTGTGGACTCTCAGTTGGTCATGTTTTAGACTCTAAGCTGTCAAGAAGATAAATATTTTAATGAATTTCTGAAAACATAAATAATCAACAGCTTGTGTTCCTACTGCTCTTTTTTGGCAAGATGTGGATTGTTAAGAGGATATGAAAGGCAGAGCAACCACTCTAGGTATTTTAGTCAGAAAGGGAGTTAATACAGGAAAAGAGGAGCTTATAGAACCATTAGAAGAGCTGGGCAAGAGACCGAGGATTGGGGAGGGTGCTTGCTGGCTTTCAGGAAATATAGGAATCAGGACTCATGGAGAAGCTTTTCTGGGAGATCAGAAGGCTGCAGGGATCCCAGAGGGTTTGCTACTGATGATCTCAACAGTGTGTAGCAGCAGGGTGAGTCATTTCTAAGGCAGGTCTCGAGAACCTGCTGGCACATCCACATATTTGCCATCTGCTGACACCCATGAGCCTGTCGGGAGCTGTTATGGGACAAGACAACAGCATCTCCTTTTCTTCTGCCTCCTGGACCTCATACGAATACCTCTCAGTAGCCAAATATAACTAAATTCCCATTGGCAAGAGAGTTTCCAGGCTTTCAGACTTGCAGTCCAGGAAGGTCCTGGGAAGGACAGAGCTGTGACTGAGACAACTGAGGAGGTATTGTTGCAGGAAGAAGGGGCCCAGTGGAGAGAAAGAGCACCCAAACACCACGTTTATAAGAGGAAGGGCTTTATTCACCGGCTGGGAGCTTAAGGCATAGAAAAATTCCAAATGGGAGTGCTTTCCAGCTGGCTTGGTCTTTCCCTTTTTATCTCCAGTCAAAAAATTTCAACCCATAGGTACCTTTTTCATTGGCCAGTTTGAATCAGGAGGGAGATGCTATTCCAGCCCTCACAGAACTATGGGATTTCACAGAAGTGGAAATTTCCAAGTTCTAGGAAGTTTAGTCTACAAATTCTCAAGAGCTGAGTCACCAAGGAGAGGACCCTGCAGGTGTATCCTTGTGGTCTCCTTGAGAAGACCTGTTCTCCTACACCTCGTCCTTCTGGGTATCGGGTCTCCTCTCTCAGTATAGGGATGTGGCAGATGGCCACTTATTAAAGTGTTCCTTGTTAGCATTAGCTTTTCACGGGACACTAAGCCTACTGTTGCCAGGGTCTTGCCCCGGGGGTAGGGTCCTTTAAGACCTGTGGAACTGGCGGCGATTGACTGAAGAAACATAAAGTTAGAAATGGGGAGAGAGAAAGAGACAAGACAGCAGAATAGAATTTTCAAAGGTGGGACCACAAGGGCCACTGCTAGCTTGTGAGGTTCATAGTGGTGACCCTGAGTGTTCCACTCAGCTTTTATTGAAGGCAATTTGCTCATTAGCCCAGAGGGTAAGCTGAGGAAGGGAGAAAGACTTAGCAGTTTCTCCGAGCAAGCATGTCTGTTCCTGTTGTTTCTATAATGATTACCTTTAAGGGTCTGAGAAGCCTTGAGCAATCCAAAACCTGGGGCCCTGTATGGGGGCAGCCTCCTGTCTGTGGTCACACTTGCAGATTCCTAGCGGGATGTTAATCCCACTAGTTCACTGTGGAGTAAAACACCACTGACATCTGATCTCCACTCAGAGGGGTCTTCCCCTGTTGACGGGGGATATAAACTCTCTTACTCATATTTCAGGGCTTGAGCTGTTCCCTTGATCTCTGCCCCAGCCATAATACAAACCTCTACAATGGGTATTTGCTTTGGCTTTTGGCTGGGCAGGGGATGGCCTGGTTAATCTTTCTACTCAGTCCTTGCTCGCAGATTCCTCTGCAGCCATTGTTCCTTCAGAGTGTTCAGAGACCCAGCAGGGGTGTATCCTCTATAGGCCAGACTTCTGGGAAACTGCTCAGATAAGAAATTTAGCATTGGCTGGTTTAAAGGTAAACTAGCTGACGTCTCTTTATTCCGCCTTGCTCAGCTTATTTCTTTAGGTTCACCCTTTTCTGGGGGGTGTTTTTCCTAGCTAAGAGTGGGGTGTTTAGTCCTCTGCAACTCTGATGATTGATAAAATAATCTTAAGATTCTTTGATCTAATTTTTTTGCCATGTCTTGTAAAATGTTAAGGGACTGTAGAAGCTAAAGCTATAAGGTGTGTGGCAGGGATGAATTTTCCTGGTGCCACCATGACAAACAAACCTGCCTTTGCATCAAGATATATGCAAAAAAGCGTGACAAAATAATATGCAAAAAATATTACACAGATAGCTTCATATACTATTCATTTACTTGATGTTATCTCATAAGGGTTCCTCCAAAGCCCATTATTCAAATGTTTGAGTATTACTTTTATCATGAAGAATAAACTTGATAACCTTGAAAAAGGATTGCTCCTGTTATAGAAGTTCCAAAGCATGATACCCATTTTGCTACATGCATTTCAAAGCATTATTTTAAAGGTTTTACATTATTTAGTCATGTGGATTTAAAATTTTACATAAGTCTTTGTTCTCATGTTTAGTTAAGTCCTTAGGATAGGTTTCTAGAAGTAGGTATATCATTCAAAACTCTGAATTAATTGTTTAACTAAATGTTTGTGTAGTGATTAGCTAACTCTAGTCACATGAAGCTTCCCATTTTTTGCCCTTTTGTATTCAAACTATCCTGAAACAAAAACCAAAGACTGCCACCGTATTTCTGGGTCTATATTATTTTATTGTTGTATAGTTTTGCATTTCTTTGGCTTTACTGATGGAACTGGACTATACAATTTTATTTAGGTCCTATACACTTCTTTTAAATATTTATTATTGGCTGGGCACAGTGGCTCACGCCTGTAATCTTATCACATTAGGAGGCCGAGGCAGGTGGATTGCCTGAGCTCACAGGTTTGAGACCAGCCTGAGCCAGACGAGACTGCTCTAAAAATAGCCAGGTGTTGTGGTGGATACCTGTAGGCCTGCTACTTGGGAGGCTGAGGCAAGAGGATTGCTTAAGACTAAGAGTTTGAGGTTGCTGTGAGCTATGATGCTACAGCACTCCACTGAGGGTGACAAAGTAAGACTGTGTCTCAAAAAAAAAAAAAGCTTATTATTGTGTTGGTAAATAAGCTCAAGATGAACAAAATGACAGATAGTGAGAATCAGACTGCTTTCCATCCCTCTGCTTCAGCCAAAGAGGTGACCATTTGCCTATTTTAAGCGTATACTCCAGCGGTTGTCCATATATGCACATGAAAGCTAAAATATGTCTGAAAATATGTGAACCTACACACCCTTACATTTGTGATTTTTACCAAAGGATAGAATATTATACATGTCATTCTGAAACTTTTTCTCCCTCAATGTAAATTAGAGAGAAACTTTTTATGCATAGCACTTAGAGATATCTCTTGATCTTTTTAATGATTGTAACATATTCTAGTTTTATGCAGTGCAATAAAATTTATTTAACCAGTCCATTGTTGATGGCCATTTTAAGTTGTTTTTGATAGTTACAAATTATAGTTTAATAAATTTGTATCTATTAATTTTGCAAACATACCTGCCTATCTCTAGCATAAATTCCTAAAATTAGAAGTGCTTAAGCATAGGGCACCTATATTTTACATTTTAATAAACAAAGGAACAGTTATTTCTAGTTTAATTTTAAATATCATGAATGTTTGTTATTGGAAGAAAACAAATACCTACTTCTTCCTGGACTCAGAAGTGGATCATAGCCTAGGAATTTATTCCAATAATAATGGCTACAGTGGTTAATTTTATGAGTCAACTTAACTGGACCAGGGGGTCCCCAGAGTAAACATTATTTCTGTGTATGTCTATGAGGATGTTTCTGGATAAGGTTAACATTTGAGTCAGTGGGCTCAGTAAAGTAGATCACCCTCACCAATGAGGAGGATCATGCAATTTTTTGAGGACCTGGAGATGACCCAGGCAGAGGAAGGAGAAATTCACCCCCTTTCTTTTCCTGCCTCACTGTTTGAGCTTGGTATCTTATCTTCTCTTGCGTTTGGGCTGAGGTTGACAACATCCCCTTGACCTCAGGCTGGTGGAGCAGACTGAGTCACAACACTGCCTTTGCTGGGTCTTCAACTTGCAGACCACAGATCAAGCAATCTCTCAGCCTTCAAAATTATGTGAGCCAAGTCCTTAATATCTATCTATCCATCATCTATCTATCTGTTCTTAAAAAGGAAAATCTTGAGCACGTTTAAATTTATCAGAGTGAAATCCCTAACAATAATGATCAGTCAGCTGGGCAGCCCTCAGAACCAGAACGGTTTCTAAGTACCGCCTGCTCCTTGGTCAGGCCGCATTTATGGGCAGAAAATGGAAGTGTGGCAAAAAGATCAACTTGCTTGGTCACAGCTTGGAGTTTTGACTTATTTGAATCAGCTGGCTGCCCACGATTGACAAACTGTTGGGCCCAGTACAGGAGCCTAGTTCAAACCAATACCTTCCTACAAATTTTAACACTTTTTGGCTATCTCCACTGGTTGTGTTTCTCTGGAGAATTCTGAAATACTAGTAACTAAACATAATGCTTGTTATCTGCCAGTCATTGCTCTGAGTACTTTACATATAGAAAATTACTTAATTATTACCACAACCGTATCCGTTAAGCATCATAATTAATATTTTCTTGTTTCTGCTAAGAAAACTGAGGCATGAGAGCTTAAATAACTTGCCTAAGGCCATTAAGAGCAGTGAGTGGGGGTGCTCGGATCTAAATCTAGGTTTTCTAGCTCCAGAGACTAACCAGGGTGTCCTTTCTACTGTATCTTGGAAGAGTAAGAGTTGCCTTGGAGCACACATTAAATACTCAAGCTCTAACGAAAGCTGATGAACAAAAAAACAAAGTCCTGGCATTCTTTTCAGGGTATCTGATACCCCTGATAAGTAAAAAAATCCACACACAAAATCAGCACGTGGCCCATGGGTGGCAGGTTGGATGCCGCTGGCTAAGTGGCTGAGCATTGCCCTATTCTACCAAACAGCCCAAGCTAATTCTTCTAAGTAGTAATTTATTTTTTTCTTTTCTTTTCTTGTTTTTTTATTAAGTCATAGTTGTGTATATTAATGCAATTATGGGGTATAATGTGCTAGTTTTACGTACAATTTGAAAGGCTTTCATCCAACTGGTCAACATAGCCTTCACGGCATTTTCTTAGTTATTGTGTTAAGACATTTATATTCTACACCTAGTAAATTTTACATGTACTCTTGTAAGATGCACCATAGGTGTGGTCCCACTAATTATTCTCTCTCCATCCATCCTCCCCTCCCCTCCCCTCCCCTCCCCTTGGTTTCTTAGTAAGACTGAGTACTTTGGACACTTTTTCTTCCATTCTTGAGATACTTTGCTAAGAAGAATATGTTCCAGCTCCATCTATGTAAACATATAAGAGATAAAGTCTCCATCTTTCTTTAAGGCTGCATAATGTACCATGGTGTACACTAAGTAGTAATTTCAAATCACTGCCCAGTTCATTTGGTGTTTAAGGCAATGGCCCTTGGAAGCATGTGACTCAGTGATGAATTGCACCCTAATTTTTGGTAGGCCCAATGGTACACCTTTTCTTTTAAAAACAGATGTGACTTTGGTGCTCTTCCCATAATATTTTAATTTCCTTAAATTTTTGAGGTAGACAACCATATGATCTATGAATATTATTAATTTGATCTCCTTATGATATTATACCTCTTATTTATTTTTCCTGTTTTAGTGTATGGGCTCAGTCTTCCAGGATATTATTATATAATTTTGATATCTCTTTTTCCTTCAGATTTTAATGAGAATAAACACCTCTAGTGTGTGTGGTGTTGGTTGATAGTTCTGGACAGAGATGCATAACCGTGTTCAGGGATTCTTCTTCTCTTCTTCACTTAAAAGAGTCCTTACTAAGGAATGCATATTTAACTTTATCAAATACTTATTTGGAGGGTGACATGATTATCATCACACATTATTATATTAACTGATTGACTATATTTGATGATTACATATATTCTGGTTATCTGTTGCTGTGCAATGAACTTCCCCAAAGCAGTGGCTTAAAACAACAGCCACCACTTATTTTGCTCAGGAATGTGCAAATCACCAGCCTCGGCTGGACAGTTCTAGGGGTGCAGAGAATGGGAGGTGTAGAGTTGGGTTGGGAAATGGAACTGGGAAGTACGGTCATAGCTCAAAGGCAGTCTGGGTCAGACCAGCCGTCCATGGTGGCGGTGCCAGCTCCTAATTACCCTGATACCAGGCAGAAATCCTTAAGTGTCCTTGGGAAAGAAAAGATATTCCAGAGCCCAAGGGAAACGGCATCCACTATCCACAGGGAGTAAAAGGAGCCTCGAGGCCTGAATCACAGAGAACTTGTTCAATGAAAGAGTGGCTGAAGGAGACGGGGAACTGATTTATCTTTGCTGCTTGATCAGGGGGTCTCAGCCTTGAAAGGATCACACTTGACGATTCAGTCTGAAGTCAGCACTGCATGCATTCCAGAAAGGCAGTACTAGGTAGCAGATATTCTGGCTGTAAGGAATAAATGCCTACATGAATAACAAAAATCACAGGAATGGGACATGTGCCAGGGAGAGCCCAGTAAATGCTGCACCTTTCTCTCCCCTGCAACCTTGAAGGACAAACTCCCTCACGTGAAAATGCTCTGTGCGAGTGGGAGGCTGTCGGGGTGAGATCCCCTAACGTTATTCCTTAGCTGTGACTTTGAGTGATCAATGCCTCAGTTTCCTCATTTGTAATATGGAACAACAGTAGTGCCTTCTGGTTAGGAAGGTAGGGCTTAAAAGCTTTATCTATCTACCTATCAACCCGTTACCTGTCATCATCCGTACCAGCAGGCACAGAGGCAGCACCGTCACTTAGCGTGGCTTGTTGTCTTTCTTCCCAGGCTTTATATACAGTCACCAAGCCACTCCACATCTTTCCTCTTAAATGTTTCTCATCAACCCTCATGACAGCCCTGCAGGTGCCTGGCGCCCTCCTGCCTCCCTGCACATAACTTTCCACACCAACCATGTGCAAGTGCAGCTTTGCTCTGGTAATTTCCTTCATATTTTACGATTTTTAAATTTAAATTCCATTGCCTGACATTCAGGGCCTTACTTCATTCTTTACTACGGATCCACACCCCCCTGCCATGCACACACACACATACAACATACACATATACATGTATACGCATGTGCACACATATATGTACATAAATACACGTGCATACATGTTCTCACACACATATGTGATATACACATATATGTAAAGAGAGAGAGAGACAGTTTTGTTTGTGTGTTTTTTTAAAAAACAATAAACATAATTTTTTTATTAAATCATAGCTGTGTACATTAATACTATCATGGGGTACAGTGTGCTGTTTTTGTTTTTTTAGGGATATTTCCTCAGTTTTACCTTTTTTTTTAAAAAAAATTAAATGATAGCTGTGTACATTAATGCAATCATGGGGTACAGTGTGGTGTTCTCATATACAATTTGAAATATTTTCATCAAACTGGTTAACATAGCCTTCATGTCATTTTCTTAGTTATTGTGTTAAG
>NW_003852403.1:1701578-1702362 GCF_000181295.1 Otolemur garnettii | reverse complement strand
ACTGTAGGACCACACTGCCACCATATCCTCCTCCTCCACGTGAACAATCCCCTCTTACCCTTCACTTCCAAGGAGACTTCTGCTCCTATCCCCAGATAGAATTAAACCTCCCTTAGACTGTAGTATATGTTTTTCCATAAGAACATTTTGCTTTTTGGACGTACGGCATCATTTACTGGACCAAACACCGTAATAAACTCTTTATATACCCATCTCATTTAATCGCTATGACAACCACTTTAGTTGGTGTTATTATTGACATATTACAGTTGAAGAAATTGAAGCATGGAAAGGTTAAGTGACTTTCCCCAAATTACACAGTTAGTAAATGGCAGCAGTGGTATTTGAAATGAGGCCTGTCTCACCCCAATCATCGCACAGTGTACAGCATCAAACCCTGGAGCACACACGCGTGTGTGGCCCCCTGCCGCGATCTTCTTCAAGATGAGAATTGTGTTTTACTCTCTACCTCTGGGTCTCTTTGCAGTCTCTGGCACACAGGAGATATGTAGAATGGGAATGCTGAACTCCGAAGGCCTGTTAGAGGGTGCTTTGGGGACCAACACATATGGAAGGGAAAGAAGGGACGGGAGTTCTAATACAATTTTCCCAGATTCTGTATTTTGGCTATTCGGTGTCCACTCATCACAGCCCCAACTATATTAACTGCATTTTCTTTTTTTCTATATTCTTGATGCTCTGGTATTTGGGGGCCTTGCAGATTTGGGGAAAGACTGCTCCTCCCACGGCTTGCTAACTCCTAAAGAAAATAACAACTTACTAC
>NW_003852403.1:1695525-1700872 GCF_000181295.1 Otolemur garnettii | reverse complement strand
AGTCCCTCATTCCTGAGGAGACCTGGTGGTGCCCGCAGCCTTTCCTGGACCCTCCCCTGCATGTGCCATTACCTCTGGTACTTCTGAGCTACTGCCATCTCTCTCAAATGGAGATTTGGTCTCGACACAGCGGGGGCACATATTCTTTACATCTTAAACCACAGAACGTCTTGCTTGCTTTCTGTTCCTGATTTGGGTGCTTTTTGGCTCACCACTTTGTCCTCCCCATTCGCTGCCTCCTTCTGCTTTGGGGCTGTTGTGAGGCTTGACTCCAATGCAAGGGTCCTCGGGGTGATGGTTGGAGGAGCATCTCAGATTCTGACCCCAGCCAGCCTGCCCATCAACTGCCACCTCCAGCCACAAGCAGGGAGGGGCCTGCCTAAGTCTGCAAGGTGACTTTGGGCGACATGGAGACTGAGTACAGCAAAAGCCTGACCACTCACTGCTGGAGGAACACCAAGGCTACCCTGAATTCCACAGGGAGGTACCACACACCAGAGAAGCGGACTCTGGCCGTCTGACAAGGGCACCTGCAGGAAGAGGTGGGTTGGGGGGAGTCAGATGTGTTGAATGAGTCCATTCTCTGTCTTTTGTTTATAAATTTCTGTTACTGTAAAGCAAACACAACCAGATTCACATAACCCTCATCCAGAACAGGATAAGCTGTCAAACCAAACCATAGCAAGGAGGCCAGAGTCACATTTTAAAGGATGAAGTCAAATCCCCTCCAGAATTGTGGGGTCAAGCAGACCTGGCAGGGGTACAAGGATTACTTTACAAAAGCAAGAAGAACACACATAGAAATCCAAGCCACTGAGTTGAGAAGCAACCAGATTGATGTCCCAGAGCCGGAGCTCTCTGACACAGGGACTCAAGGGGAGCCTTCTCAGGATAGAAACAAATTAGAAGCAAGGAAGCTGGGTCACAAGATGGGACCAACCCAAGGCCTGGTCCCCGCTTTCTCTGGGGGCTTTTCCCTAATGCAGGTGGCAAAGGTTGTTGGTCTGTATTGGGACCATCCAGAGAAAAGGAAGCATCATGTCCCATCTTTGGAAATGACCTTCAGAGTCATCACCTCAGCACTTACGAACCATTAATTGACTTCCTAGTCTATCCCAGTTCCCACGCTGCAGGTCCAGATCAAAGCTGAGCACGATTCAAATGTCCTTTGCCCTCCAACAACCCAAATGTGGAAGGATAAACATTCAAACTCATTTGCTTGAGGGAGTCTCTAGAATGTTTCTTTATAGAGCATTTCAAACATATACAGAAGTGGAGAAAATCTCAAAGAGAATAAATATCCACGGATGTACACCCATTTTTAATAGCTACTTCCTATTGATCCCCATATAGTGGACCCTCAAGTACATCATGACTTTGTTTCACTTCACCTCTAGTCTAGTGTCTGTCCCTCTATAGAACGATCACTGTGTTTTTCAAAAAGCACACACAGTACCAGTAATTAACAATTACTGGTATCATCAAATATCTAGTGGGGGTTAAACTTTTTCTTGATTGTCACATAAATACATGCCTGTTTGAATAATTTGCTTTTTTAAAAATCAGGATCCAAATTAGATTAAAAAGGTAAGTTTTACTACCCACTGGGTGTGGAAAAAAGGCCTGGAGTGACCTTTATGCCAGCTGTCTCCAGGCAGCCTCCCTGCCTGACCCTTAGTGAGGTTCACAGTGGTTATGAGCTCTGGGCCCTGGCTCTGGAATTCTAGCTGCATGAACCAGAGGACCCAGTGCACCTACCCCAGTCTCAGCTCCTTGTGCACACACCTCACAAGCTTGTGAGTAGTAAACGGGGTAATGTACATCATTTGGTATGCAAACAGACCTACAGTAAGTACCTAATAATTCTGAATATAATTATAATGAGAATAAAAACAAAGATGGTGGAAGTTAATTTGGATCTGTAAGCGTGCAGCCTTGTGCAAGGTAAAAGAAGAGGTAATGTGTATTTTCAGACAGAGATGATAACCAGCCATATGTAAATGTGAGGCTTGGAAACCTGGTATATTTAACAGATAGTGGGAAGGAAATGAGACTGGAGAAGTGAGCCACGGCCAGACCATACATCACAGGTCTTGTGTGTAGAGCTAAAGCGTTGAGACGGAATCTTGCGGGCACAGGGGCAGCTGGAGGTATGTGGGGAAGTGATGAGAGTGGATTCCACTGGCAGTGGTGTGGAGGGGCATGAGGCATCAGCAGGAGCCCTGCAAGGAGATGTTGCTGCCCTGAACTGACCAGTGAGTTGTGGGGGTTACTCACTCAGTGTTGCTGAGACTGCTGGGAAGGATTTATTGATGGGTTAAAGGACGGGCCAAGAGACAGGGAGAATCTACAAACCACTCGCCAGCCATGCAACAGTGACAGCAGAATACAACAATAAAAGCAAAGCCCAAGAGAGAAGGGTGAATCTGATTTCCAGAGCTCTCATATTATCTAAAGTGTCTAGATTTCAACAAAAAATACATGATACACAAGGAAACAGGGAATTAGGATCCATACACAAGAAGAAAAGTTATCAGTAGGAACTATCCCTGAGGGTACTTAGAGGTTGGATTTACTAGGAAAACACTTTACATAAGCTATTAGAAATTATGTTCAAAGAAATAAAGGAAGCTGTCTAACGAATTAAAGGAAGTTATGAGCACCATGTCTCGCCCCAAAGAGAATACCAGTAAGAAGACAGAAATTTTAAATTTGTTAACAAATTCTATTTGTTAAAAAAAAAAAAAAGAAATTCTTGAGTTTAAAAGTGCAATAACTTCAGTAAAATCACAGAAGATCTCAACAGTAAATTTTAGCAAGTGGAAGAAAGAATAAGCAAATGTGGAGACAGGCCAACTGAGATTATGCGGTTTATGGAGCACAAAGAAAAAGTGAAGCATGAACCGATCCCTAGAGACCCCTGAGATACTGCAAAGCATACTAATATAATGTAATATAATATAATATAATATGAGTCTCAGAAGGAAAAGGGAGAAAAGAAGAGGGGGCAGAATATTTGGATAATGGCCCCAAACTCCCCAATTTAATGAAAAACATTAATGCACATACTCAAGAAGTTGAACGAACTACAAATTCAACATGAAGAAATCCAAACCTAGACACATCATAATCAAACTATAAATAGCCAAAGATAAATTCAGAATGGTTCATAATCCATATACAAAATTCAGTAATGGGTAGTATATCTATACAATAGAAATGGATAATCTGAAAATGAAATAATGAAAATAATCTATTTATAATAACAGAAAAAATAATTTTACTTAGTCTACACTATACTAAGACTATCTGGGAATACTTAGGAACAAAAGAAGTATAAGATGTATCCACTGAAAACTACAAAATGTTGTTGAAAGAAATGAATGAAGGCCAAAATAAGAGGAAAGAAATTTTATTCTCATGAATAAGAAGTCTTAATATTAAGATGACAACACTCAAGTAAATTATAGATTTAACATATTACCTATCAAAATTCTAGCTGCTCTTTTTTTAAATTACAAATTGATCTTAAAATGTATAGGAAAATATCAGGAACCCAGAATAATTAAAACAATCTTGAAAAGGAAAAAAGAACTTACTTGAAACACTCAAACTTCTTGATTTTACATTTTAAGGATAGAGCTACAGGTTAAGGGAATAGAATTGGAATTCCAGAAATAAGACTTTGCATTTATGCTCAATTGATGTTTGATGGGGAATCCAAAAAAACGTTTTGGTGGCTGAGGGGGAAAGGATAGTCTTTTCAATGACTGGATATCCACACGAAAAAGAATGAAAATGAAATCCTCTATCACAACCATACACAAAAACTTAACTAAAAATGGATTATAGACCTAAATAAAGGACTTAAAACAATGAAATTCTTACACGAAATCTTGGGATCTTTGTTATTTGAACTTAGGTGATGAATCAGCCTTGACTATCCTGAATCAAAGTCATCTACCACAAACGAACACATCTCAGTCTGTATAATCCCACTTATATAAATGTCTAAAATAGGCAAATATATGAAGCTAAAAAGTAGATTATTACTCTTTTGAGCCTGGAGGGCAAAGAAGGTTAAAGAGGGGTAGGCATGGGGTATGACTGTTACTGGGGAAGGGATTTTTTTCTGGAGGGTGATTTCATCATTTGGCTCTTTGGGCTATTTTGTTTTAAAATTTGATTGTGGTGATGGTTATACATGTCTGTGAAAATATTTAAAAATATTAAATTTACACTTTATTATTTTATTTTTAATATTGTATATATTTATCAGGTACAACATGTTTTGACACATGGCTACATAGTGGAATATCTATGTCAAACTACTTAGCATAGTATTACATAGTATATCATTTTTTATGGTGAGAGCACTTAAAAATCTATTCTTAGCAATTTTCAAGAATATAATACCTTGTTATTAACAATAGTCACTATGTTGAACAATAGATTTCTTGAACTTTTCCTCCTAAGTAAAATTTTTTATCCTTTGGCCGCTTGTCCTTGTCCAGGCCTTGTAACCGCCATTCTTCTCTCTAGTCCTATGAGTTCAGCTTTTTTAGATTCCATGTATGGGATCACATGGTATTTGCTTTTCATGCCTGGCTTATTTAACATAATGTCTTCCAGTTTCCTTCATATTGTAGCAAATAGTGGAATTTCCTTCTTTCTAAGTCCAAAAAGTATTCCATTGTGTATATATACAATTCTTTGTTCATTCATCTGTTGTTGGATACCTATATTGTTTTCCAAAATAGCTTTATTAATTTATATTCCTACCAACAGTGTGCAGTGATTCTCTTTTCTCCACATTCTTGCTGACACTTGTTATTTTTCATTTGTTTGATAATAGCCATATAAAGTGTGAGATGATTTCTTATTATGGTTTCAATTGCCTACCTCTAGTGAGCAGTGATTGTAAGCATTTTTTCATGAATTTGTTGGTCATTCATTCCTAAGTCTTCTTTTCAGAAATGTCTATTAAGGTCTTCTGCTCTTTTTAAACTGGAATATTTGTTTTCTTGCTATTTGGTTGCTTGAGTTTCCTATATATTTTGGATATTAGCCGCTATCAAATGTACGGTTTGCAAATATTTTTTTTCCTATAACATAGTTTATCTCTTCCCTCTGTTGATTGTTTTCCTTGGCTGTGTTTGTGAGTTTGTATACAGGTAATCATTTCCCATGTCAATGTTGTAGAGCTTTTCTCCTGTGTGTTTTTCTCATAGTATTACTGTTTCAGGTCATGCATGAAATGCTTCTATTCATTTTGAGTTGATCCTGGCTGAGGTAAGGGTCTAATTTCATTCTTATGATTGTGAATATCTAGTTGCCCATCACTGTC
>NW_003852403.1:1654132-1695257 GCF_000181295.1 Otolemur garnettii | reverse complement strand
TATTTTAGATAAATATTTTATAGTTTTTAGCATATGGTCTTCTAGCTCCTTGGTTAAATTTACCCCTAAATATCTTTTTTTTTTGGTAGATATTGTAAATGGGATAGTTTGCATGATCTCTTTTTTGGATAGTTTATTGCTAGTGTATAGAAATACTACAGATTTTTTGGTGTTGATTTTATATTGTGCAACTTTACTGAATGCTACACTTTAAATAGTTGAGTTTTATGGTATGTGAATTACACAGCACTTAAGAGAAAACAGAAGAGACACATAGGGGAAAAGTAAGTTCAGTGAGGATTCTGGACTCTCCTGTGAAGTATGAGTCATTCATTACTTTGAGTGTGAGTGTATAGCTATGTGGTGTTCAAAACTCCAAACCAGTTGTATGTTCCTTGATTCCTCCCTTATTCCCTTCTTTCTTCTTATCTCTGTTTTTTCTCTTTTAAAGTGTGTGTTTTTTTTAATACTCCTGTTTCCCTTTTGATCATATAAATCACTTGTAAAATGTTTTTTTCTTTTAATTTTTATTTATTTATTTTGTCAGCAATCTTAGATGCTCTCTGGATCTACACAACTCCAGTTTCTACCTTTGTTATTGCAGATCATTTTCTCTGCTTTTAAAAAATAATTGTTTTCATTTATTTATTCCAATTTCCCAAAACTTTGATAGATGGCCCTATTGAGGAGACTTGTAGACTTTTTTTGACAGAAGTAATTTGAAAAGAAATGTATTTAGAAGTATTTTACAAAGGACAAAATAAAATGTTGAAAAGGAAGTACCATCTTTCTTTTGTTTTTAGGGGTTCTAGAATAATTTTTATTTATTAATTTTTAAATTTCATATTTCTTTGAAACTTTTATTTTAAAATAGTTGGGGCATTCACAAAGTAATATAAAATGGTAAAATGAACAACTGCATAGATATCACATACTTTACTAAATCAAACTTTATTAATTTGGATAATGACACCTGCAAGTTTTTCTTTCTCTGTTGAAGTTTTTGTTCCCTGGAGTATTTAGATTTAGTTTAACCTTTGTTATATTTTTCTTCATCCTGCTCAAATTTTAGCTGAGTGCCCTTCAATCTGCTTGTTGGGTTCTTGAGAAAAAGTTTCTTCCCAAAGCATCAAGTGTCATTTCAGCATTTTATGATAATTCGGGTCTCTAGGACACCAAATCTAGTCTATTCTGTCTCCTAAATACCCAGCCATTTAGTCCCACTGGCCTGATTTCTCTTTCAGGGGAGACTATAGATAAAAGGCAGAGATACGACTTATCAGCACTGCTCATGACCTCTATGACTTAATCAGGATTTCGGATCACTTATCTCAGCTTCCTTTTCCAAATCCATGAAAATGAGAGAACTAGAAAGTGTTGGGTGACACTGAGTCTTTGTAAATTTTATGCCTCCTCTTGTCGGGATTATCCAGGGCATCCCCTAATTTTTTTTTTTTTTCTTTCAGCAAGTGGCCAACACAAATGTAGTAGAATGGTTTTACACATACGTGGGTAATAGTCATTGTTAGACACGATTAGAGGTAATCTTGAAAATGATGCTTAAGAAAGGGCAGTGTAAAAATGTGTGCTTAGGTTCTTAAAATCAACAGCATGCAACCTTACTACATGGATTATATCTTTCCAATACTCTGCTGAAATCCTTCCTGGAAGCCATTTACAAATCCCAGGGTTAGGAGGTCTGTTCCTCCCAGTGTTCCTGCATGGGGAAGGCACTGTCTTGGGCAGTAATGTTCCACCAGCTGAGTCTCTGGGAGAACAGCTCTTAGTCTTTCCTTTTTTTCTGACAGATTCTTCAGTAACCCCTGATGACTTCATGGCTTTCTGCTTCGTGGACTATTGCTCCACACTTCATTTCCACATAACTTTTTTTTTTGCAGCTTTTTGGCCAGGGCCGGGTTTGAACCTGCCACCCTCAGCAAATGGGGCCAGCGTCCTACTCCTTGAGCCACAGGTGCCGCCCACTTCCACATATCTTGCCTCTGTTCTTTTGTGTCTCATACTTCTCTGGGCCAAAACTTCTCTGGCTATTTATAAGGCTGACACCAACCATGGCTTCTACTCCAGGAGCTAATATAGGGTCTCCTTGTAAATGCCTCCATTCCTGGGCTCAAGTGGGAAGGAAATAATGCCTCTGGATGTTGAAAGTGGAGCTTGAGGCTAGAATAATGCCACTGGATGGAAGGGGTGTGGGGCTGCTTCTCTTCTGCCATTCCTGGGGCTCAGTTCTGGAGTGGAAACCCTGTGTGTAAGGTCCCAGTAGGACAGACTCATCTGTCTTTCCCAGGAGCTGGAGGGTTGCCTCAAAATCAATCTTGTCCTTGTGCCTTCTCCATTTGGGTATAATGGGAATTCCTGGGCCAGCACAGTCCTTCTTTCTGAAGATTCAGATGAGTGGCTTTGCTGAAAACTTAAGCCTGCGTTTTCCAGAGGCTCAGCCAATTGTGTAGTGCTGAAGTCTTAAAAGCTTTTTGAGTACCAGTTCTCGGCATTTATCTCTACTTTCCATCCTTTGTAAACAGCAATGGTAGCAGAGTGTACTTTAAGGACAAAACAACGGGAAATCCTTTGAGACTTGAGGTCCTTTCAAGTGCTGAGATGGGTGCCAGGCAGAGCCATCTGCAGAGTTAAGAGTCATCGTGCATCTCTGCAGCTCTTATAGCTGACGGCTCAGTACTGCTCAAACTCCTGCCGTGTCTGCAGCTGCCCATGGCCCCAAGGTGCCCTTAACTCTCCTGGGTGCCACCTTCCTGGGGGCTCAGCAGGTACACTGACCCATTGCTCACTGTTTTTTGGGTCCAGCATGGACAGCCTGTTTTAGGCAGTTTCCTGGAATGGGAGCTCTGTAAAGGCAGAGCTTTTATCTATCTTGTTCCCTGCTATATCCTGTAGTCTCAGCTCCTAGAATGGCGCCCGGTACACAGTTGTTGGTCAGTAGTAAATGGTTTGCAGCCTGTGACAAGTCTCTTGTAATCTGATGATCAATTCCTACATAAGGAGAGATTTATAGGGTTAGGATAGACTTAATATTATTATTATTTCACAATGTGTCCACCTTTGGTTTGGGGTTCAATATTATATGTGGAAGATTTGGAATTTTTTGAAACCACCAGAAATGACATTTTATTAGATCGCAGATAAGGGTGGAGATTCTAGGTGGTGCTTTCTTGGTCCATTTGAATTGTGAATCTGGGGGTGGTTATCATGTCCAATTTCAACACTGCTGAGACCTCCACACAAGAGGGCCTGGTTAGGCCCTCTTGGACCAGGCCAAAGCCTGGGAACATTCTCAGAGGGGTAAATCCTAGGGGCAGCCATAAAAATAAATGAAATCTTGTAATTTGTGGCAATATGGATGGAGCTGGAGGACCTTATGTTAAATGGAATAATCCAGGAACAGAAAGTTAAACACTGCATGTTCCTCCTCACATGTAGAACCTAAAAAAAGTCCATCTCATTGAAATAAAAAGTAAAACAAAGGATACAAAAATCTAGGAAGAGCAGGGGGAAAGAAGGGATCAGAAGAGATTTGTTAAAGGTTAAAAGATGACAGCCGGATAGAAGGAGTAAGTTCTGGTGTTCTATAGCCCTGGAGGATGACTGTAAAGATAACACTGTAGGTTATATAGTTTCAAATAACTCAAAGAATGATACTGAATGTTCCTAACATGAAGATATGATAAAGTTTAGATGATGGATATGCTAAGTAGACTGATCTGATCACTATACATTACCCATATTGAAACATCACTGTGGTGGCTCATGCCTGTAATCTCAGCACTTTGGGAGGTCAAGGTGGGCAGATCGCCTGAGATCATGAGTTTGAGAATGGTCTGAGCTAGAGCAGTACCCTATCTCTAAAAAAACAGCCAGATATTGTGGTGGGCATCTGTAGTCCCATCTACTTGGGAGGCTGAGACAAGAGAATTGCTCGAGTCCAAACTAGGGGTGACAAAGTGAGACTCTGTCTCTAAAAAAAAAAAAAAAATAAAGAACCAGAAACATCACTATGTGCCCTGTAAATACTTACAATTATTATTTGTCATTTAAGAATCTGAAATAAAAAATAGGTTGTTCTTACAGAAAGTGGGATTGAGAAAAGAAGCATTGGACAAGAGATAGAGGGGGTGGGGAGGAAGAGGATGAATTAAATTTTTGAGCAAGTAATTGTACCTAATAATTGAATTTAAAGGGTATGGGCTTGAGCCTGCTGCTGGGCAAGGGGGCAGTCTAGGGGGACACCACCTGGGGCTGCTGGAGGCTCTCAGCTCTGGCAAACAAAGTCAGTGCATGTCTGAAGCTGGGGAAGGGAGGATATTGGGAATTTGCCTTGAACCAAGGTCCCACTGTAAATTCAGCAATGTAGCTTCTGGGAACAGAAAGTGTGGTCCAGCCAACTATGACCAAGAAGATGGCCAATACAGGGATGTGAATGAAGACATTGGTATGTTGACTTAGTCATATGGTGAGACTCAGGGAAAATAGGAGAAGCCAAAATGTCATGTAAGGTGGAGGAAGAGGCAGGAGGGAGGCGATTTCATCTTGTCCAAAGCTGCTTGGTGCTTTCAGTGAGCTAGGATTAAAGTCCTTGCCCTTGGGAAGCTCACATCCTCATGGAGAGTTCAGGATATCCAGCCTGATTCCATGCACCAGAGATGTCTGAGTCCCATCTCTGTTCCAGCAAGAGTCTTGGGAACTTGAAGGTGAATTCATTATAAGTAAACATCCCTACGACCTCTATGCTCTATGTCCTGTGACATATTCTGCAGGTCCACAAAGATGGGGAGTTCACCACATCACACAGCTGCTCATCTGTCATAAGTCAGGAAGCCAGGGGACCCCAAAGGCATGCTGGGTCCTTGACAGCACAGGTCTATGTAGGGGAGAAGAGGCTGGACTGGTGAAGCAGGGCCCAATAGAGGCTGGCAGAGGTGCAGGGATCTTCTGAAAGGGAGAGAAAGGGCCACAGGACAGCAGAACCACACTGAATGGTTCGCCCCTGCATTCTATGTATTCTGTCTCTGCTCCTGTTAGCCTTGGATTCTAGGCCCTGTGGGATGACAGGAGAGACTTTGCTTCATCTAAGGAGCTAAATGCACCACCCGGAGAAGAAATGTCTCTCCCTAAAATCTGCATTCTCTGGGTAGCCCTGGAGAAGGACTCTGAACAATTGGAAGAAAATAGAAAAAAAACCAAACTGTGAAGAAGAGTCTGCTGGTTTCCTGAGGCTCATTGATTTTAGCTAATGTGTGTTTATTGAGCATATGCTACAGCCCTGGTCCCAGGATGGGTGAGTAGGAGCTCAGGGTTATGATACATGAAATGTTAAAGTTAAATGCTGACAGTGGCAGTGGGTGTAGATGCCACATTGTGTACAGATGTTGGGAGTGTGGGTGGAGGGTCAGCAAAGACCTGGAGTAAGAGCGAGGATGATGGGAGGATCCCATGTGGGAAGAGGGAGAGGAGCCCTCTCAGAGGTAGGAGCAACACCAGGAGAGGCTCGGCCTCAGACTTGACAAAACATTTCTAGGGGACAGTGAAACCAGGCTGGAGATAATGAATGAAAAAGGGAGAGGAGGTAGGGCAGGGATCCTTGGGCCAGGTTGGGCAGGAGGCTGCTGCCTTGGAGGAGTTTGCCTTTCATGTTTACCTGCTGTCAGTTTCCTCCCACCTACTCTGGTGGGAGGCTGTTTACTGCTCAGTGAGGGCCCTCACATCTCCTGTATCTCAGACTCTTCCACCATCACCATCTTTTCTACAAGGTTTTCGGTTCTTCCTTAAAGGCAGTGAGGTGCTGGGGACAGATGTGCCAGTTAGGAATCTGATTGGTCTGGGCTGTAATTCTGCCCTGCTCTTTCTTAGCTTCTTGACCCCAAGCACGGACTTCACAGCCCCAGCCTTAGTTTTCTCATCTTTAAAATGGGGAAATTATTAGGATCCAGTTAAACCTCAAAATACAATTATTGCGGAATAATATAATTAGAAGACAGTCACTTGAGTCGCTCAGATGTCAGTAATTAAGGAGAAAGTTTTAATAACAGAATCATAGAACTATTACAAGGAGGGGCCAAGGGGTCTGAGGATCTGCTTCAGGGTGTGTTAGAGCAGGGAATGCCCCCATAGTTGGGTACTTGCAGTCAGCTCTGAATTTTGTAAACATGGTTTGCTTTTCATAGCCTACTGCATGGGATCCTGGTAAGATAAAACCAGATTTTAAGAGCAGGATAAGGTTGATGTCTGGATCCACATGCTATTAAACATTGGATATACTGTGAGACTTGAAAAATTAAATATTGGGAGGTGGTATTTGTTAAATACTTGAGATGCTAGAGAAAGCAGTTGGCAATAGGTGTATAAATGTCAAATGTACCTTTAGAGCTTAAACTCTGATTTTGACCTTGTGGTTAACTTCACTGCATTGATTCCTTTGCTTGCAATGGAGTGGCCAGAATGCTGGGGGCTGAGTGTGAAGAGCCCCAGACTGGAGACATCCAGTGTGTCAGCTATTAAGACAGCTGCCTTGGGTGAGGCTGGGTTTTGCTGCCCAGCAAATAATACATTTCCCTGTATATGCGTGGTCTGCAGAGGGTGCTCGCAGCATCTCTCTCTCTCTTACATATGACA
This sequence comes from Otolemur garnettii, assembly GCF_000181295.1. NCBI lineage: Eukaryota > Metazoa > Chordata > Mammalia > Primates > Galagidae > Otolemur > Otolemur garnettii. Next base: position 1,688,615 of record NW_003852403.1, on the reverse strand, counting down.
CTTGCAAGAACTGATAAGATAAAATGGAAAATTTAGCCTCCACTTTATGCATAATCAGTGGCAGTGTGTATGTGAGTGTGTCTGGTAAGGCAAGGCATCCTCCCCTATTCTGTGTGTCCTCTGAGTTCCTGTGGTGGAATTTAGTGTGAAATGAAAAACTAAGTGACCTTGAACTCTGCATTCGTGTCTCTGGGCTCAATAATAACAAGGAGAAGCTCAAACAGGGAAATCATCTAGAAACTCTGAATCCACAGAGGAAAAATAATACAAATATCTAAGTGCCACGTATGTAATATAAATTCATAAGGTATATTGCACATTTTAGAAATATATCGCCACGTTATATATTCCAAATGTCACATAATGGGCTTAGTTTTCTGATATCTCAAATCTGTCTTCCAGGCTGTCAAGTATATTTTAGAAATGAGTGTCTTTTTAATGGCCCATAGTGAGTAACCTCAGCAAAATAGAAGAAAATTCATTATTTCTCCTGGTGCTAAGTGACTTTTACATCCAGAGGTGGTTAGGGAGAGTGAAAAAAGAAGACAGTTCTCTGCAGTTTGTGGCTTAGGAGAGGTTAGGAAGGTAAGAGGCATTCACAGGGCACTGTGTAAATGGCCTGGATGGGATGAAAGCTGTGCTTTATGAGAGGGACAGGGGAGGATGGGAACCCTCAGCTGAGCCAGATGAATAGCTTGGGCAGTGGAGTACCGGCTGGTGTGAGCCAGAGATGCTGTTTAAAATTCCAGCTCCATGGTACCTTCCAGGACAGAAAGGAAAGGATTTGTTGCCACTGCTACAGAGGTAGGAAGGGAGGACAGAGGGGTGGGAGTGAAACTATTTTGAGCACCAACTGCAGGACAGATTCTTTGCTAGGTTATCTTATTTAATCCTCCTGAGATCCTTGGGCGGTGCTAGGGGGGTTGCACTTTTATTTCTATTCTGCTGACACAGAAACAGGTTCAGAGCTAAGTAACACACTAGAGGTGATATTTCTTAGCCTGGAACTCATATTCATATGATGCCAATGCAGAGTAAGTGTGGGGCCTCCATATGATACCAAGTCTGGGCCTGCTAGTAGAGGATGGGAGCTGGGCCTCTTTGTATTTGTTGAGGGCTGGCCTGCTGGAGAGACTGGTCTGAATGTTCTCGAGACAGAAGGAGAAAGATCTTCAAGAGCTCTGGCCCTGCCAATTGTTTAGTAGTAGCAGCAGCAGCAGCAGCAGCAGCAGCAGGAGCTCAGCCAATGTGGGTTTTCCCAGACGCAAGCAGAGAGAAATGAGAAGGCCCATCCCTGGGTCTTCCTCTGTTTGGCAAACTCCATTCCCCATGCAAATACAAAGAGCTGTCAATCTGAAGACCAAGAAGGAAGAGTGAGAAGACAGGCAGCTAGGGCCAATGCTCTGTCGAGGAGACTCTTCCTGAGTAGGGGGGTTCTGCCCAACCTTATTCCAAAGGGACAGGGAGATACCCTTCCTGGAAAGAGGCTGATTAGCTCTCTTGGTCCAGGAAGGTGGAGCCCACTGAGGCATTGGAGTGTGTCTAGCTGATGGGGAAACTGGCAGGGCTGGGGGATAGGGCAGCACTACGATGCCTTCCCTCAAAGGGAAGCCCTAAGAGTTTGAGAAGGGTCATCAGTGGAGTAGGACCAGATGATGAATGGGCAATGGCATGCAGAGGGAGAAGATAGGGTCAGAGCAGGCAAAGGGAAGCAGATGGGAGGAATTTTGAAGCTGTCCTGTTGAAGCTCCCTACTATTTTTACTGCCCATAGAAGACCATTGCTGGGGAGAGATCAGGCCTATTCACATGGAGGAGGAAGGATGGACAGGATGAGCCCTGTCTTGGCTAAGTTGGGCCACTAGGGTCCCCACCAGAGTAGGGTCCACTCTCCCAAGGTGGCTTGTCAGAGGGGAAGATCTATGCCCCAGCTCTGTTTCCTGGACAGCTTTCCAGCCCTGCATACTGTTTCCCTCCACACCTCTACCACCAGGCCCTGACTTGGTCTGGAGACAGACATGCTCCCAAGACAATCCAGCGCCAGCTAGGAGAAAAGACTCACAGTCCCTTGGGCTCATCCTAGATCCCATTTGGTACAGTTCCTGCCTTGCTTCCAGGCTGTGACCCACCCTCCTGTCAGGTCAGGTTAGTGGATCGCATCCTTTACTGAGCCCCCCATCCTTTCCTTGGGAAGGATCTCTGCCTGGGAAACCTGTTCCTCAGGTCTGGGGCCCTGGTTTCAACCTCTCCGTTCCCTACTGGGGCTGGTTATAAGTTCTAGGAGCCACTGGAAGCCCTTTCCTCAACTCCTCCAGCTCCTTCCCCATCCCCTAAATCAGGCCCACAGTTTGAGGGCTCAGTTTATCAAGGGTTTGATGAATTGTTAACACTGAGGTTCAGAGCAGGCAGTGTCCTTGCTGCAGGTACTGCTTCTTTTGCCTTTGACCTTGCTGTGCAGAGCTGGGTCCTGGGTTATGATGTTATTCATCTGCCCTGAGGGACAGGGTGGAACTCTGCCTATAATGATAAAATGATCATAATCACAAATATTTATTGAGTTCTCTTGAGTGCCCTGCTGTCTTTCCTAAGTGCTTTTGTCCTCTAAATAAAGCTAGGATGATCCCCATTTCACAGATGGGAAAACTGCCCAAAGTCATCCAGTGAGATCTGATAGAAGTTACATTCAAGCTCCTGGCAGAGGCAAGATTCTACTCCAAAGCCAGGACTTTTAACTCTCCATTACCCCACACATCAATCCTGTACAAACTCCAATTTGGCCTTGAGACAGAAGAATGTTGCACATTCCTAGAGCTTGGATGGAAACCCAGATCTAGAACAGGCTTTCTAAGGCATTCTAGAATGCAGGCTTTGGAGCAAGACAGACGTGCTCTGGAGTATCAACCTCGTGGCTTTGGGCAAGTTATATTATGAACCTAAGTTCACCCATCCATAAAATGAGTTTAATAATTGCTGCTTTCCAGGGTTCTTGTGTGAAATAACAAACACTGAACATGGTACCTGGAACATTTATCATGGAGACTCAGTGGGTGAAAGCTGTGATGACTAGGATGCATGGGAAGAGACATCCTTTGTAGCAAGTTGTTGTTGCGTTCTGTTGTTGCTGCTGCTTGAGGCAAACTTGGACAAATGCCATAGAAATGTCTCTCCTTGTTAATCATAATAATCACCCAAATGCAGTGACAGAAGACTTATTACAGAGGGTCTCTTCTGTACGGCCCCTTGGAAAAAAAATCTAACTTCCTGCACCAGCTTCTGCCTATCCCCAGCCAGCGGGACAACAAGACAAGCACAGGGAGATAGAGAGGGAGGAGGCACAGACCTGCTCCACAGGGGCTTCCGTGCAGACACAACCCCATACAGTGTGACTGGTTTCGTGAACAGGCTCACCAACAAATCCCCTGGAAAGGATTTTCTTTTCTTTTTTTTTTGCAGTTTTTTTTGGCCGGGGCTGCGTTTGAACCTGCCACCTCCGGCATGTGGGGTCGTTGCCCTACTCCTTTAAGCCACAGGCGCCGCCCTGAAAGGATTTTCTTAAAACGAACAAACAAACAAAAAACACAAGGGCACTTTCCGAGAGAACACAGAATTTGCCTTTTATGGAGAAAGTTCTTGTCCAGGTTTCCACTCTGGTTCACTTATGCGAATGAAGAATGCAAACTTGCTTAGTTCTGATTGGTTGATGCTTGCTGGATTCTGATTAGTTCTCAGAGGTCACAGTCTATTGGTTGATTCAGGCATAAACAGAAACAGCTATGGAAGTCCCAAAGTTAAGCATGTTTGGGGGAGGGGGTTTTGGGGGGAATGCAGAGTAAGTGTGTGGCCTCTAGTCAGCAAATGGCCTTCTTGGCTGTGTTTGAATTTAAGCCTGGTTAGCCAGTCAGGATCCGTCTTGCAGGATGGATCTTCTTCAGAGTTCACAGCCTTCAGGGAATCCTGCCTTCTCATAGGCGAGCCCTGGTATAGACCCCTCCCACACTGACTCTGGGTCAGGTGTATGACTTGGCTTTGGCCAATGGGACACCAGTCAAGGTGAGGTGAGCAAAGGCTTGATGGTCCTCATGGTGTGCCCTCCTAGGGTCCAATTTGTGAGAAGGCCAAGGTAGCCATGTACACAGATTGTGTGGAGGAGAACTGAGGTGCCCAGCACCCCCAGCCACAACTGCTGGACTTGTGAAAGAGCCATCAGATACAAAGCTCCCAGCTGACTCTCCATGGCCACAAATGCGTAGTGTGTGGTTCCCCCGGGGGCCTGACTATGGAGTGTGCTTTCTCACTTTCTTATCCCCTGAATGTGGGGATGATTTTAATCTGCAGCGACTTTTGTGGGGTGTCTCCTCCATGACTTGTCTATTTGTACACAGCAAAGGGTAGTTTGCACCGTGGCTAAGCAGTACTCACGTGCTACTCTTCAAGTGTGTCCTCACCATCGTCTTATACAATTTGTGCTTCTCCTGAACTTCATGGTCCATTGCACACAGAAGTCACACCAGCCCAGTCACTCCCATTCCATATGCAGAGCAAGCTATACACGTTTACATAGACACACACCTGGTTCTGCCCAGTTTTATAGAAGCTCATTGTCTGTGTGTATAAAAGACAGTGCTTGTGCTGGAAATGAGGTTTCCGCCTTCACTCCCTGGACTCTAGAGGCAGATCCATTAAGGATGCACAGGCAGCCTGACAGCCTACTCTGTTAAGGGTGTTAAATACTCACACACCACAGCTCTGCCAAGGAGCGGGGATAAATATGGCAGGTCTGAAATGGGTTTAAATTGCTCTTGATGGCTCTATTCAATAATGTTGGTCTTTTCCTTACAGTGCTGTATAACAATAGTCATTTTCAAAATGGGGTGCTGCAGTTGTTTTTAAGGAGGAATTGACAATTTTGACCTATAGAGTAGTAATTTGCAAAATGTTCTTTCTTTGAGCCATTCACTGGGAAATACATGATGCCCACAACCGCCGAACTTGAGGCAAAAACGGCTGTAACTAATGATAGCCCTAAGTGTGGAGAGAGTGTGAAGCCTGGGCAGTGATGCTCTGGAGTCAGAACCAAGGCCAGGGAAAGGCAGAAATGAAAGTTTCATTACAGACAATTGGGCTCAGAAGACCCTGAATAAACCTTATTTTACTTCACTTTGCAGGCACATTTTACATTGTTGGCTCTGCACTTTATAGCCCCGAAATGTGTTTTCATCCAGGGAAAGGACAGTGTTGGACAAAGGGACAGTGGCTTCTAGAACCACTTATGACAGATAATTCTTAAATGCTCTGAATCTACCAGAATGTCCGCTGAGCAGATTAGAATTCTTTATGTAAATTCATAAGAAGTAGTCCTAGGAACTCTGCCTGGACTTGATTGCACTGTGGAAATCATAGGTACAAATGATCTGTTTTTTACTCTCTCACACTTGTTTATATGGGTTGCCAAGTTGTGTATATTGTATGTCTATTAATCTGAGTCACAATTGCACTATTTTTTTCTGTCCCCGGGAAGGGTATTCATTTCCAAGTTCTCCCTGCATTTCTCTACCCTGGCATACTTGTTCATGAAGGTAGATAGACTATGATGTCCCCTGACTTGATTGGCAGTTATAGCAGGTGGGAGAGAGAGTGTGCTGCAGGGCCCAGAGCAGAAGTGCCTTTTAAGACATTTCCCTTTATGGCTTTGAGTTTCTTGAGACCTGAAACACTGAAGAAATTTTGTTAGGCCTTTCGGGGCAACAAAAGGAGAGAAGGAGTGGTTTTTTTGTGGTCCAAGAAATGATACCAGGCATCAGTGTCAGGACAGGAATGAGAGGGCTGGCGGGAGTAGAGGTACCCACTCTTCTACTGGCAGCCCTGTAGAGAGAGCAAGATCTCAGGGGAAATAGAGGCCTTTATGCTGGTGAAATTGTCATACAATTTTCATTTACTTTGGAATTCTCGGCCTTCACAAAAAATCCTGCACCCTATCATGTGCCATGGAACGAAGTATTGCTCGGTCCCCAGGGCCTATTTTGCCCTTAATCTGAGAAGGTATCAGTAGCTCCCCAGGTGGGAGGTGGAGGCCATCCTGCTGTTTTTTAAATTAAATTTAATTTTTTTCTCTTTTTGCAGTTTTTGGCCGGGGCTGGGTTTGAACCCACCACCTCTGGCCTATGGGGCTGGCATCCTACTCCTTTGAGCCACAGGCACCGCCGTCATCCTGCTGTTTTATGGACATGGATTATAGGCTCAGTTGCTGCAAATTTGAAAGGGAAGGGGAAGCCCCACTAACAAGATTTAATTTCCTTTTTCCTCTAATAGTTTATTGTTTCACCAAAATTATATTTAAATGGATGTGAAAACTAATTAATAGAAATATGGGGCAGCGAGTTGGGTAAGGAAAGCGATTATGTCTCCCATCAGACCCAGGGCTCTAGGTGGAGAGCAGCTGAATGAGGTCTTTAGTCCAGCCTTTGGCTTCTGTGTCCTTGAGATTTTATAGAACAATCGTTTTGGGTGATCAGTGGGAAAGGCTACAGAGGAGGTTCAGGGGCCTGTAGAGGCCTGTGCCTGGGTTGTAGCGTGGGCAAGGCACTGGGCGTTCTCAGGAATACAGTCCGGAGGGTAGAACTGCTCTCAGTTTTCTGCTTTGAAGCCTTGTGGCCAAGGCTTTCAGGATGAGGACAAGGGCAGAACACTTCAATGGTGGAAATTAATGTTCTGCAGGGAGAATTTCACTCTCTCTTGCTCCTTTCAAGTAAAATTAGGAATAAGAATCTGGGCTAGGCTCATCCAAACATTATCATTTCAAAAATGTTTAAAAACTGACAACAGCAGAAGGCCTGTTGGTGCCTTTGCCCCTCCACACATCTTTCTGTGGAATTGCCTTGCCTGTCTGTACTGACTGACAGCGCTGTGCACAGCTCTCACCCTGTGCATCAATCAGCATGGGCTAAGTTACTGTGGTAACAACCACCTTGAATCTCAGTGGCTTACTACAATAACATTTATTTCTCTCTCATGTTACATCCCCACGACAGGTTGACGGGAGGCTCTGCTTTGTGTTAACTTCACTCAGGTAGAGTGGGAGGCCCCTTCTCCATGCTTCTCCGGGAAGTGGGCTGCTTGCCCAGGTCCTACGCTTTAGAAGGCCCTGTGCATGGGGTGCCTTCCATGAAATTGGGTGTGTCTCTCTCTGATGGCTATGACCAGCCAGGGCTGGCAGGGCATCTGAGTTTGAATTTGGTTGCACTCAGGTCTCAGTTTGCATTAATGTACACAGCTATGATTTAATTTAAAAAAAAAAAAGAAATGCATATTTTGAAATTTTTGAAGTCTCCAACTAGTATCTGGGACTGGGGTAGGGAGCAGAGCTGGCAGAACTATCCTAGTGGTATGCTCTGAGCACACTTTATGGTCCCAGTCTCCGTTTCCCCTTTTGGATTATTTGCTGATTTGCTATAGACTATATGGGGTCATCTCAGGTTAACCTTGGACCTATGAGATCATACTGGCACTCATGGCCAGACTGGGACAGCAGGGAAGTGGTCTGGCCAGTGGATCACTCCAGGCAGCTACCAGGGTGTTTGTTTAATTTGGACTGTGTGGCATTGGGGTACCAGAAAGGTTCGTGAGAATGTAGACTTTGGGTGACATGGTAGATGCAGTATGAACTCATGGATCTGACTACTTACAGCCCACTGCTGAATTCTTGTATTTGACCTGTGTTGTGTGGGTCTGCACGCATCAAACACATTCCAGCTGCAGTATTACCTCTGATCTGCAGCACACAAGGGCAGCAGCAGTGGTGACCTATACTGTGCACCCCTCATTGCTGGCTACCAGGTGGTTACCCTATCCCCTCTGCAGGCTCTGTGTCAAGGAGCTGGTAGTCCCTGGGGTTTCCATTTTTCTTCTTTGTTCCTTGTCTCCCCTCATCTTTTGAGTTTAGTATATTTTATGATTCCATTTTTAGCTTCATCTCATGGCTGTGTTCTTTTGGTGATTACTCCGGAATTTGTAGTATACAACCATAACCCGGAATTTGTAGTATACAACCATAACCTATCACATCCTGGCTTCAAGCAGAATACTATACTATATAATGCATGGCATAAGAACTTTCCAACACTGTAGTAATTTCGTTTTCCCCTCCAAGCCTTTGTGTTTTTGTTGTCAAACATTTTACCTCTGCATGTTAAAATCGCTCACGACATTGTTTCCATTTTTCACTTTACACAATCAGTAGTTTTTTAGACAGATTAAATCATAATTTTTTTTCTCTTTCCTCACAGAGGTAAGATTTCCAGTGCTCTTCAGTCTTTTGTGAACATCCAGATTTCTACCTGAAATCATTTTTCTTCTTCCTGAAAAAAATTCTTTAACATTTCTTATTGTACAGGTCTGCTGATAATGGATTCTTTTAGCTTTTGTATGTTTAGCACGTCTGTATTTTGCCCTCATTTCTGAGGAATATTTTCACTGGTTTTAGAATTCTAGGTTGGATTTTTTTGTTTGCTTTCCTTTCAGTATTATAAAAGTGTTTCTCCACTCTTTTCTGGGTTGCAATGTTTCTGACTTAGAAATCTACAGTCATCTTACTTTTGTTTCTCTTTTTATAAAGTATCTTTATCTCTCTGGGAGCATTTAAGATTTGTCTTCATCATTGGTTTTTAGAAGTAGTGTGTTATGGTATAGTTTTCTTCATGTTTCATACATTCCTTTTGGAAAGCTGTTTGGAGATCACTTAGGGATCTAAAAATAGACCTGCCATTCGATCCTTCAATCCCTCTATTAGGTATATATCCAGAAGACCAAACATCACTTTATAACAAAGATATTTGAACCAGAATGCTTATTGAAGCCCAATTTATAATTGCTAAGTCATGGAAGAAGCCCAAGTGCTCATTGACCCCCTAATGGGTCAATAAATTGTGGTATATGTACACCATGGACTATTATGCAGCCTTAAAAAAGATGGAGACTTTACCTCTTTTATGTTTACATGGATGGAGCTAGAACATACTCTTCTTAGCAAAGTATCTCAAGAATGTAAGAAAAAGTATCTAATGTGCTCAACCCTACTATGAAACCAATTTATAGCTTTCATATGAAAACTATAACCCAATTATAGCCCAAGAACATGAGGAAAGAGGAGAGGGAGGGATGGGGAGTGGGGAGGATGGATGGATGGAGGGAGGGTAATTGGTGGGACCACACCTATGGTGCATTTTACAATGGTACATGTTAAATCTAGTGAGGGTAGAATATAAATATCTTAACACAATAACCAAGAAAATGCAATGAAGGCTATGTTAACCAGTTTGATGAAAGTATTTCAAAGTGTATATAAAACCAGCACATTGTACCCCATGATTGCATTAATGTACACAGCTACGATTTAATGAAAAATTATTTTTAATTATTACGGTACATAATAGTAGCATATATTTATAGGACACATGTGATGTTTTGATATAGGTTTACAATGTATATGAATCAAATTAAGGTCATTGTGGTATCCATCCCTTCAAGCATGTAACATTCCTTTGTGTTAGGAATGTTCCAATTCTACTCTCTCAGTTATTTTAAAGTATAAAATGACTTATGACTTACAGTTGACTATAGTCACTTTATTGTGCTATCAAATAATGTTCATTCATGTAACTACCTAACTATATTTTTGTACTCATTAACTCCACTTAATCCCTCTCCCCATGCTATCCTTCCTGTCTCTGGTAGCCATCATTTTCTGTCTCAATGAGATCAATTGTTTAAATATTTAATTCCCACAAATGAGTGAGAACATGTAAGATTTATTTTTCTATGCATGGCTTATCTTATTTTACATAATGTTCTCTAGTTCCATATATGTTGTTTCAAATGGTAGGATTTCATTCCTTTTTATGGCTGAATAATATTCCACTGTGTATATGTACCACATTTACCTTATTCATCTGTTGATGAACACTTACGTTGATTCCGAATCTTGGCTATGATGAGTAGCACTGCAATGAACATAGGAGTGCAGATATCTCTTCAATACACAGATTTTCTTTCTTTTGCATATATACCTGGCAGTGGGATTGCTGGGTCATATGATAGTTTTATTTTTAGTGTTCCAAGGAAATTCCATACTGTATACACTAATTTACACGTCCATCAGGTTTCTTCATGTGTCTTGTGCTAGGAGTTCTTTGAGTTTCTTGGATCTGTAGATTGATAGTTTTATCAATTTTTAATTATTATTTCTTCAAATATAGTGTTTTGTCTGCTTTCTGTCTCCTCTTTTTCAGTGACCCCAGATACCTGAGTATTTGTCTGTGTGAAATTTGGACTACTCACTAATGTGCTATTCTTTTTCTCAGAACATTTTCCCATTAGATTTCATTTTGGACATTTTCTATTAATATGTCTTCAAATCACTATTCTTTGCCACCCCTCAGCCCTCACCCCTTCCCTCAGTGCTTAGTGCTGCTAAACCCATTCAATGAATTTTTCAACTCAGTCATTTTAGTACTTATTGATAAGTTTAATTTGGATTTTATGTATTTCAGTATTTCTACTTAACAAGATACATCTTTTCACCCTCATTGAACATATTAAAAAAATCATAATATCCATTTCAATGTCTTTGTTAATTCTGTCATCTCTGTTACCTCTCAGTTATTTTTTAATTAACTTTTCTCCACCTTTGGGTCATAGTTTTCTGCTTTTTGCATGCTTGCTAAGCTTTGATTGCATGCCAGGAATTGTGGATTTTTTCTGTTAAATGTTGGATATTTTGGAGTACCTACATATGTTCTTAAGCTTTGTTTTGATATGCAGTTAAATCACGTGGAAAACAGTTTGATACTTTAGGCTCCTGCTTTCATTTTTGTTGGGCAGAACCAGACAGATCAGCATTTAGTCTAGGGGTCATTTTTCCCACTACTGAGGTAAAAAATTCTTCTGAGTATGTCTTGTGAATTGTAGCCTTTCTTGCTTGCTTTGGTGGCAGAAAACATCCCCTGGCAGTTTACTAGGAAGGTAAGACATTTGAGAACTTACGTGTCCTAAAACAACTTTAATACTACCCTTATATGTGGTTGATGGTTTTTTTGGGTATGAGTTCTAATGCGAATTGGAAAAACATTTCTTGGCTTGACGCCTATAGCTCAACCGGCTAAGGTGCCAACCACGTACACCTAAGGTGGCGGGTTCGAATCCCCAGCCTGGACCCGCTAAACAACAATGACGGCTGCAACCAAAAAATAGCCGGGCGTTGTGGCGGGCATTGTGGCGGGCGCCTGTGGTCCCAGCTACTTGGGAGGCGGAGGCAGGAGACTCGCTTGAGCCCAGGAGTTGGAGGTTGCTGTGAGCTGTAATGCCATGGCACTCTACCCAGGGGGATAGCTTGAGGCTCTGTCTCAAAAAAAAAAAAAAAGAAAAACATTTCTTCCAGGATCTGAAGTTATCCTTCTGTCACTTCTAGCTTCTAGCATTGCTCATCTGATTTCTTTTCTTTTTTTTTTAATTAATTTTTTTTTTGCAGTTTTTGGCTGGGGCTGGGTTTGAACCCTCCACCTCTGGCATATGGGGCCAGCACCCTACTCCTTTGAGCCACAGGCACTGCCCTGCTTATCTGATTTCTGACCCCCTTGCACATGACCTGCTATTTCTTTCTGAAAACTTCTATAATTTCTTTGTTCTCAGTTTTCTAAAATTTTATTATGTTAATCTAGGTGTGCACTTGTCGCTATCCTGGCCATTTGGCAAACTTTTTCAATCTGAAATTCACATCCTTTAGTTCTTGGAAATTTGCTTGAATTATTTTGCTAATAATTTTCCCTTATTTTTTTCCTCCTAGAAATCATATTTGGATGTTAGAGCTCATGACTCCAACAATTTATCTTTTTAAAGTAAAAAATGATATTGTCCTCTTTTCTTTCTATTTTCCTTTCTGTGATGTTTACAAAGTATCTTTCTAAACTTTCTATTAAGTTCCTTTGTTTCTCCTGTCATATTTTTAATTTCCAAGAATTCCTTTGTGCTTTCTAATTTTCTTCTCCATTTTAAAATCTTTGTCTTTAATTTAGTTGTTTATTATTAGTCAGTGAATACAATACCTCTCCCCTTTTGGCCAGGTAGCCTTTTCTGTTTGTCTGGTGTGTAGTTCTCTGCAGTCCATGTTGGAGGCTGTCCTCCCTTATCTTGTGGTTCTTGTACTGTTTGCTCAGGGCTAAGAGTAATGTGGCTTAAGAGATCATCAGAAGCTCTGAATACTTGAATGTGGCTGCTGGACTGTGAGATTCATTGTAAAATGATATGCCTGAAATATTTACCAGGGAACCTCTGGTGTTGGTGTGGTCAGTGTCTTTCTCTAGGCCTGGTTGGCTACTTCCATGAAGGCTCCTCTAAACCTCTGCTGGGAAGCTGTGGCTGGTTACTTGGGCTCTGGAGGCCAAGGAGAAAGCCTGTGGTCAATATTTAATATGCAAGATTTCTTAATCCCCCTGTTTCTCAAGAGCTGTTGTGATCCCTAGTCAAAATCAGTTGTATTTATTCTCCCCAAAGAAAATTTCTTTAGACGAGCTGGGGTGTATGTGTCAAGTACAGGTATGCACACTTTCCAAATATTAGCTTATGAAGAGGGAAGGAGTGTTAAAATTCCATTTTTTTTTTTTTTTAGGCCCAACAACGAAAGCACAGAGTGGTGTGGTAACTTGCCCTGGGATTCTCAGTCGGTAAATGGCCAGCTGGGGTTTGCAGTCGGGTAGTTGGGTCCTTAACCTGTCATGGCAATATTGCAATACAGCTCCAGATTTGAAAGTAACACAGCCTTCAAATAACCTTCCTCAGCTACTGCCACCATTCCACCCGACTTCCAGAGCTGACAGGTGGTGCTGCCAGTCCCTACTCTGTTTGTAGATTCAGCATTCTTTTTTTTTTTTTTTTTTTGTGGTTTTGGCTGGGGCTGGGTTTGAACCCGCCACCTCCAGCATATGGGGCTGGCGCCCTACTCTTTTGAGCCACAGGCACCGCCCCCAGCATTCTTTTTTGGATTATGTCTTGGCTTTTCCTGCTGTTGGCTTAGAATGGTCAAGGCGTCACCACTCACACATACTTTTCATTTCCAAAATCAGAGGGATGTTGTCTTCTTCCCTCACCTCCCTGTCCTTTTGAGCTTGTTATCAATTATCATTATTATTATTATTATTTTAAGCAAAATCCTTTGTTGTAGTTTCTGTGGGATTGTGGGAGAGTGTACTTTAGATGCCTGTGTTCAATCTGCCATCTTTACCTTGAGATGGAAATTTCTATTGCTCTGGTGATCTCAAATCAAATTTAATTTGATTTATTGATTACAGAGAAATGAATAGTTCTTGCACCTGTATGGTGGGGATAGAACATGCCCCATTTCATGTGCTTTGATGTGTATATACACTTATGCTTTGGGGGGAATTCAGGTGTATGTTTCTGTGATGTGGACATTTTGGGGACATGGGAGTGTTTCTTAAGCAGAAAGTGGTACTATCTCCCCCTACCCCACCTTAATGAGTACCTGATCTTGTGAAGATGCTGATCTTTACAGCTCCAGTTTCCTCATTAGTGATGTCCTCTGTTCCTTTAGGAAGGAAGCTGGCCTTGGCAGCTAACAGCCTCTTGCCACTGGCATGCTTGATTTTATGAGTCCATGAGTTTAGTTGGGATACAATACTTCCCATTTTTGCAACTTTTCCCCTCTTGTTGAGGTTTCCCAGGTGCCCAGTTTATTTCCTGGTCACAGGTATAAAGCTCCTTCATAGCTCCCAGGCTCCTTCTCATCTCACTAATAATAATAAAAAAAAATCTTGGCAGGTCCTGAGCTCAATTTAACCTCAGTCGCAGCTACTTACTGACCTCCTGCCCCATGGCAGGTGCCGTCTTATGCGTGCCACACATGGAAATGAGCTAGTCAAGTCCCTGCTGCCTGAAGCTAGTGATCCAGCAGGGAAGACAAACATAGAGCTCAATAGCAGACTAAGAAATAGGTGCTTTCATAGCGGTGAAAATAAAATGTGCTGGAGGGAGCACAGGAAGAACTGATGAATTTTGCCTGGAGGAGTGAGGGATGGCTTCATACATACTGTGCCACTGTGTGTCAGTTCTCAAGGGGAAGTATGGATGTTCTAGACTTTGGAAATAGACTATGTGGGCCATCATGGGAAAGGAGGGAAGAGAAGAAGGAAAGCAGGCAGTCGGGCAGTGTGAACATGTGTTGTTATTTTATCGACTGTCAAAAGTATAGGGAGGACATGGGTGGGGTTGGGGTTATCGAAATAGAAGAGAGGTTTGGCTGAGCAAAGTCTAGTGACCTGGTTGAAGCCATGTTCTAGGGGTTTGATTGCCTGGTTTGTGAACTTAAATTTTATCACTTCCTGACTCTGACCCTCTAAGCAACTTGGCAAGTTGCTTAACCTTTCTTCGATTTATTCATCTGTAAAACAGGAGTGATTACACAAATTAAAACAACTGATCCATGTTAATCATCTTGCATAGTATATGGCACATAGGCTAAGTGCTTAAATGTTAGCTCTAATTTTATCTACCTTTGCATCCTTCTGTACAACTCTCCATTTCTCTTTATGTCCCCCTTTGTTTAACAATGGACTTGGCAGAATGGAAAAGATATCACAGGGCTATCAAGAAGGGCAGGACGCATTCAATTTTAGCCATGCCTGTGGGGTACTCACACAGAGATGTCAAACAGAGATTTCAAAAGTTTGGTTCTAAGAGCTCAGAGGAGAAATCAGAATTGGAGATAGGGATTTGTGAGTTGTACTGGTAAGTGAGGTCAGCGGAAGGAATGAGATTAAAATGAGAGGGGGCATTGAGAAGGGAGAAACAAGGGCATTAGCATGCAGAGAAGCTGCATTTCAAGATCAGAAGAGGAAGACAAGATAGGGAAGATCCATGAATCCACTTGGATTGCCACAGACTGGGTTTATCGTCTTATAGTTCTTTAGGCTGAAAGTTCAAAGATCAAGGTCCACAAGCTCAGGTTCTGTTGAGGACCTGAGCTTCCTGACTCGCAGATGGCAGCCTTCTCCCTAGGTTTTCACATGGACTTTTCATGTTGTGTGCAAATGAATGAGCGGGGAGAGAAGGAGGAGAGAATGGGAGGGAGAGGGAGATAGAAGGAAAGAGCTCTCTGGTATCTCTCCTCATAGAGACACTAATCGTATCTGATCAGGGTCCCACCCTTTGGACCTCATTTAACCTTAATTATCTCCATAAAAGCCCTATTTCCAAAAAACAGTCAAATTGGAGGTTGGGATTTGAATATATGAGTTTGGGGAAGGACACAATTAATACCAAAATGTGATTTGGAAAGATGCAAAAATGAGATAAGAGGGAATTTGGGGCACAACAGGGAAATTGAGGAAAGAAAGAAGTTGGTAAAAATGCAAGACCAGCAATATTAAACACTGCAGTAATAATAATACAAAGAATAGTTGCAATGTATTGTGTAGCTGTTTTGGGTAGCCCTTTAACTGCATTACTTCATAATTCCTCATGTTACCCTGTGCTGTCAGTCCCTAATAGAGTTCAGGAAACTGAAGCTTCTAGAAGCCACTGGACTGAGCTCTCCCAGCTGGGGAATTGAGAGCCAGTGTTCAAACCTGGGTGTTGGATCCTGCAGTGTGTGTCATTTCTACTATGTTCAGCTATTCTGTTGGTGGGAGGTTGATGTTGAAAAGAGGTCACGTTTTGGAAGGGGTTTGAGAGGAGTTGGGGCAGGTTTCAAGATGTGGGGTACTTAGGGAGATGGAGAAGCCCAGTAAGTCTTAGACCACTGTGAGGAAGGTAGGTGCCCTCTGGCAAATCCATTGGATATTCATGAAAAAGATGACTCCATGGTCAAATGGCTGTAGGAAACCCAGAATTCTGTGTTTCTCTGGATCAGAACTCATGTGCATGTCTTTAGATTCCTCTTATTTGAGCATCTCCAGCCAACAGGTCTGCATGTGTGCTGACTGCTGACAGGTGCAACCCCACAGATCCTCACCTCCAGCATGCAGCTGTGTCTGACACCGCCTGCCATCACCGGGGTCTCCGTTCTGTAGCCCTGCAAGCTGATGGGGCTTTTCCTCCTTCTCCCCTCAGCACAGACAAGCCTGAGACATGGCACGCCCAGGAGCCAGCACCACCTCATTGGGTGGCAGCCAGCTTGGCAGTGCAGCCTCATTTCCCCTCTTTGCTTTTTCTGCTTCTCCCCTCTTTCCTCTGTCCTGCTCCTTGGAGTGGTGCTTCCTTACCAGGCAGCAGCATATAAGGCTCCTGCCTCAGGCTCAGGAGGCTCATACACCTAGACGATAATACCCTTTCCTTTGAAGATTCACAGAATACATAAGCCCAATATGGCTTCTGAGAATTCTTCCAGAAACTTCTTTACAAAATCCAGGCAGCTCACAACTTATTAAACTTTAAGACTGTCTCACTTTTTTGAAACAACATTACACTAAGTCCCAGAATTACAGTGGTCTGTGGAACACAGATTGGGCTCAGTTTGTGTGATCTATTTCCAAGAACAGAAGTTAGCAAACGCTTTCCTATAAAGAGCTACAGAGTAAATATTTTAGACTTTGCAGGCCCTAAGGTCTCTGTCACCACCACTCAGTGCTGGCATTGTAGCCCAGAAGCAGACATAGACGGCACAGACACTAATGGGCATAGCTGCTTCCCAGTAACACTATGTTTACAAAAACAGGTGGTGGGCTAAATTGACTCCTGGGCTATAGTTTGCTGACCCCTGATAAGACAAAAATAACTGTGAATAGGAAGAGAGGAAGTGGTTTCTGGCTGGTTAGGGAAAGATAGCAGAGCTGAAATGAGGGAAAAATACAAGGAGAGTGATCTCCTGCCATGGCTTAATGTCTTTCATCCTTCTGTGCTTCCTGAACTCCTCAACACTGTCAGCACAGCAAGCATGGAACAAAATCTCTTGCTTTGCCTATAATCTGTTTTGCATGATCAAGGTAAGGCAGGTGTTCAGAGCTGCCCTTGGCTGTCCTGCCCTTGTGTCTAGGTGCACAGCATTTCCAGAATCCTTCTCAGCCCTGCACCATTTGGGTTGATGAAATCCTCTCATCCTTGCCCATTGTAGGCATCAATCTCATGGCTCTGCCTCCCTGAACACGCTGTATGTCAGTTTAATGCAGCTTGGGGATATCTGTGGTGCCAGGCAGAGGGGAGAGAGGCCTGAGCAGCTTTGTCCTTCCCCAGCTGAGGTGTGGAAGACTGGAAGCAAGCTGTCTGGTGCACAGAATCATGTGTGCCCAGCCCATCCCGATTTTTAACATTTTTCTTTAATGGTCAAGACAACAGACATCTACCAGTAGGCTGATTCCAGCTTAGATACATGAGGACAGAGAAGAGGAGGAGGGACTGCAGGGGAGGAAAATTCATAGGCAGCCGGCACCTGCCGATGCCAGGCCCCTTTGCAGGCTCTTCACATGCTGTCATCCTCAGAGCTGGAGAGTAAGTGCTGCTGTTTTAATCTTTTCTGTAAATCAATGAGGATGTGTATCTTGTTGTACAGCTAGCACAAGGGGCAGTCGGGAATGAATTCCTGGAAGACAACACTAAGATGTGTGCCATCCTTGCTACCTCACACGAGACTTGCCTCCTACTCAGCAAGTCTGCAAATGGGGTTCCTGGTGGGCACTGCCTGCAGTCTCCTCCACAAGTAAAGACACATGTTGAGATTTAAGTGTGAAGTCAGCTCTCCTTCCAGTGGTTACGTCACAACAAGAGAGAAGCTATGTCCTCATTCAGTACCCACATCAGGGGGCAGGAGCTTGGGGCTGGCATGCTTCTGTGCCCAGAGGTTCATTGAACAACTAATGGGTTGACAAAATTCAGGAGCTTGGCTCAGGTAACTGGTAGGAAGTCCTGCCAATTACTTAGGAACTTAGAGCATCCATTAGTGCCATAAATGATGTAGGGTGACTTTGTGCAAAACAGAGGGTATGTTATGGGCCTCTGAAGACCCACATCCTTTCATTCCTGAAAGTTGAACTAACTTACTTGCTTTTTGCAGCCCAGCCTTTAGAGCTTCAGACCAAGATAGCCTCAGAGAGATCTCTGCAGAGGGAGGGTAGACTGGGTCCATGAAACCCAGTTGCCTATCTCACTAGCACAGAGCCAACTTTCATGCAGGTGGTCTCAATGAGCTCTCTCCTCCTATGCTGTTTGGGGGTATTTGAATGACTTTTGATTGAAATAGTTTGTATTATATTAGTTAAGCTATCAGGCCAGGGTCTGACTCTATGTAAAATGGATACAAAAGAAGCCATGTGTGGGGTGGGCAGAGGGCCGGCCCACCACTGCCGAGATGATGGCTGAGCTGTAATTCTAATAGTTCTGGTGGAGTGGTGGGTATTAGAGCTGATCAAATCCACTCTCTTGGGGACAATAAATGCTAAGTGAACTACAAGAGTGGATTTTCTTTGAGTTCAGATTCTTATTTTTAAAAGTGAAACCTATTTCTGACTTCTAAAGAAGCTAGCTTGGGAGATCGCAGTGACATAAGAATTCGGTGCAGAAAGGGGGCTGAGGCTAATCAGGTGACTTCCTCCACTCTTTGTGGCAGACCTCTGTTGTGGTTACACTAATTCTTTTCGAATTCCCATCATGTGCTTGTGGCCAGAGGGAATAGAATCTGGGATGCTCACTCAGCCCTTGATCAAAGCCATTAGACTCAGTGCCTAGGCCTGCTGGGAGCCTCTGACACATGCAGCCAGTTCTCCTCTCTCTGGGCTCTGACACGTGCAGCCAGCTCTCCTCTCTCGCCTGACATTTTGTTTGCACTTAGGCCCTTCACTGTCCTGACTCTACCTACCCAATGCCTGGATGCTGACTTTTTGACTTGCGCTCGTGGTCTATGTAGGAGATGTACAGAGTAAGCATCTCTGTAAGTTTGGAAAATAGGAAACTGTGATATGTGCCTGGGCACCACTGTGTGTCTCCAGAGTTCTCCAGAGAAACAAGCAATAGGGCATAAATAGATCTAAGCATGAATGTAAGAGGGGATTTATTATAGCAACCGTCTCATGTGTTTATGGAGGCTGTGATCTGTCTGCTAGTTAGAGTCCCAGAAAGCTGATGGTATAATCAGCCTGAATCTGAAGGCCTGAAAATCAGAAGTGCTGATGTCTGAAGAGAAGATGGGCGTCTCAGCTCCGGCAGGGAGACTGAAACCATCCTTCTTCTACTTTTCTGTTCTATTTAGGGTCTTAGTGAATTGGATGATACCTACTCATGTTGGTATCAGTCCACTAGTTCAAATGGTGATTTCTTCTGGAAATTCCCTCACAGACATGCCCCGGAATAATGTTTCAACAGCTATCTGGGCATCCCTTAGCCCAGTCAAGTAGACACACTGGGGGGACTGGTGACTGGGTTAACTGGCAGAGCCTACAAAACCACATATTGATCAACTAATTTAAAATTAGTATTGAGTACAACGGATGCTTACTTTTCCATTTTTATGATAGTTTACTAAGGAGAATGTTTTTCAGCTCTACCCGGGTAAATAAAAAAAATGTAAAGTTACCATCGTTTATTTTTTTAGCTGAATAGTTGATGGTTGGTTGCCTAACATCCAACCATCAAGGAAGGAAGGGTAAGGAAGGGGTGGAGAGAAAAATCATAAAAGGGCAAGAGGAACTTTTGAGGATATTGAGATGTTGAATATATGCATAATTTTGATTTTGGTAGTGGTTTTATGGGAGTAAGCACTTATTAAACCTTATCCAATTTTACATTTTGGAGAGCATGTCAATGATACCTTAATAAAATTTTGTTTGAAAACTCCAACTTCAAAGCAGACTTCCCTTCCTCCACCTATCCCTACATCCAAATTATGCCTTCCCTTTTTGTTTCTCCGTCCTCCAGTGGACTTCATGAGGCCAGTGCTGACTGGCATCTACACTGGGTGCCTTTGGCTTATCCCTGCACTCTAGTAGTGCCTGGCCCTTAGAAAGGAACATAAATAGTTGCTGGTTGGTAAATGTGTGAGGTGTGCTTGTGCTTAGATTGCTGTTCTGACGCTCTAACGTGTATTTGGCATTGTTACTTTGAGCCTTGTTTTACTTACCTGTTGGAGATAATACTCCTCCTACAGTCACTGTAGGGAAAACACTAGTGATGCATTCAGCACGGTGTCTGACACATACCAGCCCCTTCCCCACTTCATTCTACCTTAATTGGTGGTTTATCCACAGATGTTAGTGTCAGGCACTGATATGCACAGAGGAGGCATGAGAGGAGACAAAACACAATATTTTAGATAAAATATGCCCAGAACTGTGGAGTAGGGAACTATTTCCTTCTATTCCTCAATGAGGCTGTTAAGGTGGGATTGCCCTATTGACAAGGGAGGTGGTTCCTCCAAAAGGTACAGTAGGCAATGCATCCCTAACCTTCCTAGAGAAACTCCTGAGGATCCAGTGTCGCTTTTCTGATCGTTTAGGTTCAGTTTTCTGACCTTTTAGGACTGGTCTCCTGAATGAATTTGTGAGCACTGTGATCTCTGTGTTTGTGCCCTCCCTCCTTAAATTCATATGCTGAAGTCTGATCTCTGGTATTCAGAGGTGAGGCCTTTGGGAGGTGGGTCTTTGCTCTTGTGAACAGACTGGGGACTTTATCAAAGAGACTCCAAAGAGCTTCCTGGTCTCTTCTGCCACGTGAAGACACAATGAGAAAGAAGATGCTGTTTATCAATCAGGAAGCAGGCTCTTACTAGACACAGAATCTGCCAGCACCTTGATCTGGGATTTCCCAGCCTCCAGAACTGTGAGAAATACACTTCTGTTGTTTATGCTGCACCCAGATTATAGTATTTCTGCCGTAATAAATGCCCTGAACAGACTGAGGTGCTGAGTTGCCTCCAGCCGTGGATGACCCTGTGCCTTCCTGGTTGGGTTGTGCGTTCATCAGCAGCCCCTGGCACTCATTCCTAGTTTATACTAATGCTTTACATTAAAGTCCTGAGGATAGATAGGGTCTTGGGAAATTTGCTCACCCCTGAGAAAGGCAGAATGAATATAGGAGGGCCAGAAGGAGCTGAGCCCTGCCCCTTCAAGGGACTAGAAAGAAGGATACTGGCCCTTCCACATCTTGTGACATTCATCTCAGTATCTTGTTTCTCCTCTATATCTGATCTCATTATAGAAATAAACACCTCAAATTATACAGGTACTGTGTAACTTCAAAGGGAAATGCAAAAGAATTTTGAGATAACAAAATATTAATATTTCTGAGTATTCTGAGATAGTATTCTGGGACTCAAGTAATTACTAGGTCATGGTTTAATAGATAAGGACAACCAGGGTGAGGAAAGCTATTAATATTACAGGCCTTCATCTTAGAGCTGCTCTGATTTTTAACCCCTGTGGCTTAAACAGTAAGTCCTGAATAACCCTGTGAATTCCACTGTTAAGTACAGGGACAGAGAAGATTTCCTTGGGGACTTCAGTTTGAGAGAAGGCTCAAAAAATGTGCTATAGAGTGCTATGATTTAGACAAGAAAAATAAGGAACTTTATAACAGATTGAGCCTAACATGTTTATTCTGTTATATTACTGAAGAAAAGGTATCCAATTCTCCAGAAAAATAGGTGCAAATGTCTTCATCAGTGAAAATCAGCCACTTTTAAACTCAGTGAAAGCCAAACAATCTGCACCCAGACACGTGAAGGTCATCAGGTCACGTCTGTTCTCTTAGTACAAAGGTTAAAAGGCAAAATAATAAAAGATCATAATAGCTACAATAATTTGTTAAGAGATACATGATATAAATTGATATAAATGTATCATTAAACATAAAACTCAGGAGGTGATGAGTAAAAGTGCAGAGGCTTTTTTTATGCCATCAAAGGTAAGTTATTATCAGATTTAAATAGCCTATTCTAACTATAAGATTTTTTTTATATGCTTCATGGTTACAAAGCAAAGGCCTACAATATACATAAAAGATAAAAAGTAAGGAATTAATGCAAATCTTTAGAGAAAATTACTTACTCATAAAGGAACACAGCAAGAAAGGAAGACAAGACCAAAGAATCTACAAAACAACCAGAAAAATAATTAACAAAATGTCAGTAGTAAGTCCTTGCCTCTCAAAAATTACTTTTGTGATATTATGATATATGTATGTTATATATATCATATGTATGTTATATATATTATGATATATGTATGATATATATACACACACATACACACATATATGTTTCATCCGTGGTCCCTGGCTCATAGCTCCCATCACTTGTGTAATTTCCTAGTAGACAAGCAGTAAAAACATTTTCCCTAGTTTTTCTATAGCTCTCATCGCTTGTGTAATTTCATAGTTTTAGAGCAGTAAAAATATCTTTTGTTAAAATATTTGGTCTTGTGTCTTTGGATCCTAAAATGGCTCTAGAATAGCTTCAGAACAGTATAGGTGAAAGACAGCTTTTTAGTGTTTATAATACACCCCTTCCAATCACATCTGAGCTAATGAGGTGATTTTTGGAAAGTTCCTAGATCACAGGGTTGGGAAGTGGTTGTTGGGGGAATCACCCATGTGCTCAGAGGTTGGAATTCACAGCCCTTCCTCCTACCTCCTAGGAGGAGGAGAGAGGCTGAAGGTTGATTTGATAACCAATGGCCAGTGATTAATCAATCAAGCCTCCATAATAACCCCAAAGGACTGAATTCACAGGGTTTCCAAGAAGGTAAACCAAAACACATTTATGTGTAGGGAGGGTGGCTTAACCCATCTCCATGGAGATGGAAGGTCCTTCATTTGTAACCCTTCTAGACCTTTCCCTATGCATCTCTTTTTTCTGGCTGTTTATTTGTGTCTTTTAAAGTATGCTTTATAATAAACCAGTAAATGCAAATGCTTCCCTGAGTTCTGTGAGTTGCTTTAGCAAATTATTCAAACCCAAGGAGGGGGCCATGGGAATGCTGATTTATGTACATAGCCAGTTGGTGAGAATCACAGGTAAAATAACGTGGGGCTTGTGGTTAGCGTTGGGAGTACGGGCCTGTCTTGGGTGCTGAGCCCTTCATCTGTGGGATCTGATGCTATTTCTAGGTGTATAGTGTTGGAACTGAATTGGAGAATACTCAATTAGTGTCTGCAGCAGAATTAATTGCTTTCTTGATGTATGGGAGAAAACCCACACACATCTGGTGTCAGAAGCATGTAGTGAGAATATAGTAGGAGAAACTGCATTTGTTTTTCTACTTGTGTACAACCTTGAATTTAAATAGATTATATCCTCCAGCAAAAAGATAGAGTGACTAAAAAGATAAAAAGATCCAAGTATGTACTGCCTATGAGGAACTCACTTCCCTATAAGGACAGACAGATTCAGGGGAAGGGATAGGAAAAGATACACCTCTCTCATGCAAATAGAAACCAAAGCAAGAATAGCTACACCTGTATCAGATAAATCAGATTTTAAGTCAAAAACTATAAAATGAGATGAAGAAGGACATTATACAATGATAAAGATGTCAATTCATTAGGAGGATATAACAATTTTAATTATTTATGGGCTCATTTATGTGCAATGTTAACAAGAGAAGAGGATACCCGCCCCTCCACATCTTCTGATGTTCATCTCAGGATCTTGGATGAGCCATTGGGGGCGGGCAGGGCTCAGCTCCTCCTGGCCTTCCTATACACACCCTGCCTTTCTCAGGGATGAGCACATTTCCCAAGACCCTCTCTATCCTCAAGACTTTAAAGTAAAGCATTAGTTTAAACTAAGATCTTATAGTTGTAATAGGCTATTTGAAGCTGATAATAACTTACCTTGGATGGCATTAAAAAAACTCTACACTTTTACTCCACCACCTTCCCGCATTTTATCTGTTTAATGATACAACTCCCATCATTTTATATCATGTATCTCTTGATAAATTATTGTAGCTATTATATTTTTTATTGTTTTGCCTTTTAACCTTTGTACCAAGAGAGTAGACATGAGCTGAACGTTAGGAACATCTATTCCTAAACACATAACACCTACCAGTGGAGCACTTAAGAGAATTGAATCACTAATGAAAAGTCTCCCACCAGGAAAAAAAAAATCCCAGAACCTGATGTCTTCATTGCTGAATTCTACCAAACATTTCAAATGGAATTGATACCAATCCATCTCAAACTCTTCTAAAACACTGAAGAAGAGAGAACACTTCCAGACTTATTTTATGAGAATAGCATTACCATAATACCAAAGCCAGACAAGGGTAATACAATAAAAGAAAATTGTGGGGCAATATCCCTAATGGACGTAGAAGCAAAGAGCCTCAACAAAATACTGACAAACTAATTAGCTCTCTTGAGCCATTCAATAATGTATACTTATTTCAAAACATCATGTTGTGTAGAGTGTACACTGAATATCTATAAATTCTGTCTATTAAAAATAAATGAATAAATACAAATTGAAATAAAAACCTAAATAAAGAAAGATAGGCTGTACCCAGCCTCTTGAATTTCATCAGTCCCATACCTGGTCTGGAGAAGAGTGGAGTCTGTAGTTTTTGATGTACCATACTTTACTCATTTGATAATAGGAATAATGAATTTTCCTTAGGAAAACCATCCCTTCTCCACTTACAGCTCATGGGATTTGGGTGAGACTGTTTCCAAAGGTGAGCCTGTGATGGAGCTAAGTTATTCTTTCTTCCTGGCTACAGAGATTGGTTCTTTTTTTTTTTTAATTAAATCATATTTGTGCACATTAATTCTATCATGGGATACAGTGTATTGTTTCCATATACAATTTGAAATACTTTCATCCAATTGGCCAACATAGCCATCATGTCATTCTCATAATTGTTGTGTTAAGACATTTATATTCAACATTTAGAAAGATTCACATGTACCCCTATAGGAAAAATCATAGGCGTGATACCCACAATCTAGCAGGTTCAATGAGTCTGGATCCCTGGGTATTTATTAGAATTACTGAGAAAGAGAAATGTTTTTTTCTGCCGTGAAGGTTGATATGGTCTTTCTGGAGTTGTCATCTTGTCACCATCTGGTGAGGGCTGCTTGACAGAGAGAGCCTCACACAGGAGGCCAAGCTAAGACTACTGAGATCTGAGAGGTGGGAAGAGTAGGGGGTGACTGGATGTTAGAAAAGAGAGAGGAAGAAGAAAACAGGGGGAGAGGGAGGAACGAAGGGGTAGAGGGAGACAGACACACACAGAGATTTTTCTGATGATTCTTTAAATTTTGGGGAATTTGTTCCCCTTCATCCAGACATACCCTTGGATGTTTCAGTAAGAATAGGCAATCCACTTTCAGTTTCTAAACTGTATTGAAGTATAGCAGGCATACAGAAAACTGCATACGGTGCATATGAAGAAATAATAAATGTATTATTTGATGAATGAATAAAAATATAATTAGATGAATTTTCACAAACTAAACACCTGTGTTTCTGGTATTAAGATAAAAGAAACAAAGTAGGAACTTAAAGAAGTGCTTCTTGTGCTCTGTTCCAGCACTGCTGCGATTTTGGGGTGTCTAGCAGTATGCATTATGTTGCCCATTATTTCACTGTGCGTGAATGGAAGTGTTCAATATACATCCCTGGCCTTTGTGGCTCAACGTTATCTCCACTTATACATTCTACTATTGAGGACCATTGAGTGGTTCTGCTATCAGCATTCTAGGACATATTGTTTGGTGGATATATGTGCATTAGAATGTTGATGTCAGCACCACATATACATATATGCACATACACACATTCCTATTGGAATTGTACCCAGAACTGGAATAGTTGTGTCCTTGGGTGTGTACATGTATATCTTTGACACTGCTTTGTAAAGTGTTTTTGCTAATTTACCTTCCCTTGGTATTGTATATCTTTTTCATTTTCGCCATTCTGGTGAGTTGTCATGGTATCACATTGTATGTATGGTTGTGGGTGTTTTTCCCCTTTTAAAACACTGTGGTGGAATTTAGTTGCAATAAAATGCACAGATCTGAAGTGCACGGTTTAATGAGCTTTGACAAATGCACGCAGCACTCACCTATTAAGATACTTAATATTTGATCACCCAAGGAAGTTTCTTCTTGTTTTTTCCCAGTCAATACTTGCTCTCTGCTGTGGCAGCAACTGCATCTTTAATTTCTTTCACAGTAGATTAGTTTCACCTGCTCTGGAACTTCATGTTAATGAAATGATACAGTCCACACTCTTTTATGTCTTGATTCTTCTGTCGGCATTGAGTTTTTGAGATTGTACGTAACAGAAGGGAGTTCCTTTTATTGCTGAGTAACACTGTGTGGTGTTAATAAACTTACATTTATCCTCTGTTCTCATCTGGTTCGCCATTTGGATTATTTCTGGCACTTGGCTATTATGAATAAAGCTGCTATTAAATACATTCTTGTACAAGTTTGCATGTGGGTATGTGTTTTCATTTTTTTCTTGGGTGGTATATACCTAGCAATAGTCACATCATAGAGTAGGTGTATATTTAACTTTGAAAGAAACTGCCAAGCTGTTTGTATCCTTTTACACTCCTTCCAGTAATGCATGGGTATTCTGGTTGCTGCATATCCTTGCCAACATTCAATATCATCAGTCTTTTTTATTTTAGTCATTTTAGTGGGTGTATAAAGGTATTTCATTGTGGTTTTAATTTGAATTTTTCCTAATGACTAATGATGCTGAGAACTTTTTATTGTGCTTATTGGACATTCACATATATTCCCTCATGCAGTGTCCAAGACTTTTGCCCATTTAAAATTTTTTTCTTTTTATTGATATATCTCTATCTATATTCTCTGGGCATGAGCTATTTATCAGGTATATATGTTGCAACATTTTATCCCAGCTTGTCAGTTTTCTATTCTTTTTTTACAGTGTTTTTTGATGAGCAGAAGCTTTAAATTTTAATGTAGTGTAATTTATCAAGTTTTCCTTTTATAGTTTATTGCTTTCTGGGTCCTGTTTAAGAAATCTTTGATTTGTTGCAAAGACATTTTCTTATGCTTTCTTCTAGAAGCTATATGGTTTTGGATTTTTGGTTTTGGTCTTTGATCCATTTAAAAATAATTTCTATGTAAGGTTTGAGGTAGAGATTAAGACTTACTTTCTTCTAAAAGGTTATCCACTATTTAATCACCATGTATTGAAATGATTTTCCCTTCTCATCTGCAGTAAATTACTGCTTTTAAAAAATTAATTGAGAGTATAAATGCAGTTCTGTTTCTAGACTCAATTTTGTTTCATTAACCCATTTGCCTATTATTATTTCTATACCACACTCCTTATTTTATTGTTTTATTATAGGCCTTAATGTTCAATGCTTTAAGTCTTTTTGAGCTTTATTTTTATTCTTTACATTTTTTACATTCTTATCTATGATTGACAAGGAAATGTGATGCTTAGATCTTACTTCAAGGAAGGATTCATCGTCTAGCTGGGAGGAGTGTGGTTTGCAGACAGCCTCCAGCTTTTAGCTCCTTTGGGGTCCACCTCAGCTTTTGAACTGAGGTCACACTCTTCTTAGGACAACCCCAGCCAATAAATTTAAAAGGCAGTGGTAGCTGAGGTCATGCTCTTCATGGGGGTGATATACAGCCAATAACTAAGCAAGGCAATTGTACAAGAGCCTAGAAATTTGTGCCCAGCATGGGACCCCTCTAATGCAGCTTTGCTCTGGAGCTTCTTAATGAACTGGCAGAGACTTTCTCATATGGGCAATGCTATCTGACTTACTCCCCCTAGCCTAGGACTACTTCCTCTCTTTTTTCCCCCCAGAAACTTTGTTACCCAACTCATCATTTACATTTCTGTAATCCTTCTGCTTCCTAACTGGCCCTGTTGGATCCTGGAGAGCATCAGTAAAATGGAGTTTTGTGACAGCATCACTGTCCTGCTGGCATACGACTCCATTTCGGGTGGCCTGTGGAGCAATGGCAGACTCTAGGACAAAGTAGTGGCCCCAGTTGTTAGAACTTTAATGTGGCAACTTGGGAAAATGCTCTAGTGAAGGAGCGTGCACTGATGAGTGTGACGATTCAGGAATATGGGGGGAATGATAAATATTAGGATAATGGAAGTAGGTCATTGTTTCTAAGTTTTGTGGATTCTGTGTAGATAGAAAATGAAAGGCCAAGATCAATTAGTGAATCATTTCGTATTAATTAGTTAGAGCCAGATGTTCTCTTTGGTAGCTTCATCTGAGATGAAGAAAAGCCCTTATCTCATCAAAGGAGCAAGGAAAAAGATGAAGATTAAACCCAAGATCTATTACAGTGGCTGTATTTCAGAGATGGTTAAATTCTTAATGAAAGCAGGTTTGGTAAGCAGGGCCCTGACTGAGAAAACCCGGGACTCTGACACACACGATGGGAAACATCTGGATGGATGCCCCTGGAAAATATGATTCCCCAGATTTCCATAAATTGGAGCGTGCCCAAGGGCCCCAATACTCTTCCTTTAGATCTACAGGCCCCTCAGCTCCCACCAAATCCAATGTAGGATAGCAATAAGAGATATTTTCCCCTCAAAGGAACAGTTACCCTCTTAGGAGCTGACCCACTTGCTCTCCCAGCTGCCAGCCTATAACCAGCATTGAGTTGCAGCATAATAAGTAGGGCACGTGTGTGGCGTCAGGAAGAAGGAACGCCTCTGTATCTAGGGAGCTGCATGGCTTATGAGATTGAATTCTGAGTGTGCTAAATCAAAGGGGCATGGAGCATAAGGCCTGATGAGGAATACAGGGCTTAATGTCCTAAAAGGAACCTAGAGGGTAGTGTGAACTCCTGTTAAGGTGACTCTTAGAAATCTGGAAAAAGCAATGGCCCATAGCAAATGATATTGAAATGCTCTGTGGCAGATGGTACAGGAAGGGATTGAATGAATCAGGGAAGTGAGCATGCTGGAGTGGATATATTATCTGAGGCTAAAAGATCACTAGGGTATTATGTTCTGTGAGAAAGTCTTGGGGCCACATTCTTCACCAAGGCCACTAGAAATGCACTACTGAAAGGGGCAAAGGAATTACTCTGAAGTTCAGGTATGGCTGTCCTCCGCAGACTGGGGTTAACAGGGAGGATGTCACAAAACCTAGGTTACTAATGGTCGGGTAGGTGATAGCTCTTCCCCTCTTCAAGCAGAGGGGAGATGGTGGTCCTGGTGTTGACCTTCAGAAGTGGGAGGATGGTGCCTTGGGCTATAATTAACATAATGGTTGGCCAGTTTTGCCTTTCCAATCTACAAATCGCAGTCAGATAATTATCCATGTAACCAGGGAACTAACTTTATAGCCAAAGAGGTGTTGGAGTGGACCCATGACTGTGGGTCTACCACTTGTGTTACAATATCTCACCACTCCAAAGGTTTCAGTCTGAAGACTATTAGAAGGTCCGTTGAAGGCACAGGTGCAGCTAAGAAATGACCTGCAGATATGGTTAATAGAACATGACATCTTTAAGGTCAAAATAGTGCACAGCCAAAGAGGATGTTGCTTAAACTATCAGAAGACAAGAGTGGAGAAGCAGGAGGCTTGGGGTATTCTCTGCCCCAAAACACACCAATCTTTTCTCAGTTTCTGCATGGGGTTAGTTTTTAGACCTCTTTACTGAAAAGGTGGTCAGGACACCACTGGAAGGACAGCGAAACACTACGAGTAGGCACTGGAATCCATCCTGTATGCTTCTCAAAGGGTCTACAGTTGTTCACTGGTCAGTGACTTTATATACTGGGAAAGGGGAATTCTGAGACATTTGGGGAAATTTTAGAGAAAGGGTTGACATTAATATCTCAAGACCCCAAATCTCAACATAGCTCCTCTTTAGAACAGGGGTTTCTTCCACAGAAGAAGCATTAAGTCACCAATTAAATAAAATTACTCCAGCAGCTGACATTAGTTTTATGTGTAGCTACCACAGTGCTGGCACACTAGTAACACGAATGAAGTGGGCACAGTGGCAGAAACATGGTGGCTGCGCCAGGCTGAGACGTCATGGAGTCAGATTTTAAATGCCCAATCCAGCTACTGTCTCTTCTGCATGTTCAACCTGCCATGAACAGAAGGCATGCTCTGCAGCTGGGGTGATGACATTCTTTGAGGAGATCAATGGGGACAAGTTGAGTGCATTGGTTTCATTGTTCTGGAAGAGCCAGCATTCTGTTCTTCCAGGGATGGATATCGAAAGTTTGCCTTTCCAACCCACAAACCATACGTAGTCAGATAGTTATCTGTGGCATCTGACGAGGGAACTAAGTTTATGGCCAAAGAGATGCGGGAGTGAACTCATGGCCACAGGATCTACCAGATGTGCTACAATGTCTTACCACTCTGAAGCTTTCAGCCTAAGAGGCTGTTGGAATAGCCTGGTGGAGGCATAGATGAAGTCCCAGTTTAAGAAAAAGACTCCGCACAGATGGGGCAACGTTCTCTAGAAGTGGTACATGCATGCATTGAAATAGAGAATTTTAGGGAATGTTGTGACCTCAATAGGAACAATAGATGTCTCAGAAACAAGTGGTGAAATCAGGAGAGGCCGTTCTTAACATTATTGCCAATGACTCATGGGAGGAATTTGTGTTTCCTGTATGCATGCAGCTCTGAACTTTGCAGGGTTAGAGGTCTTGGTTCCTAAAAGGGGTGTATTTTCACCAGCAGGGCTTTGGGGTATCTCCAATAGACCTAAAATCTGTGGATGCTGTCTGGACCCTCTGGGGTCCTGTGTCCAGAAATCAGGAGGCAAGAAGGAAATCATTGTGTCATAATTGTTTTTTTTTTTTTTTTTTTCCTTTTTTGAGACAGAGTCTCACTCTGTCACCTTGGCTAGAATGCTATGGTATCATAGCTCACAGCAACCTCAAACTCCTGGGTTCATAAGATCCTCCTGCCTCAGCCTCCCAAGTAGATGGGATGACAGGCACCTACTACAACACCTGGCCAGTTTTTCTTTTTGTACAGATGGGATCTCACACTTGCTCAGCTTGGTCTTGAACTCCTGAGCTTAAGCAATCCACCTGCCTTGCCCTCCCAGAGTGCTAGGACCACCATGCACGGCCTCTATGTTTATTTTAAATATAAAACTGTGCCAGACTTAATAATTGATTCTGATCTGCAAGAAACTTTTCTCTCTTCTAAGTTTCTCTAAGAAGACCGGCTCACTAGAGCCCGGGAGGAAGTGCTTTCTAAATATGTACAGGAAAGTGAATCTGCATGGCCCAAGGGGTAGAAAACAGAAGACATGGGTGTGCACCATGTACCACTCAGAGTTCCTGTAAAGAAAGAACTTGCTGGCTCAGTGCCTGTGGCTCATGTGGCTAATCTGCCAGCCACATATGCCTGAGGTGGTGGGTTCAAATCCAGCCCAGGCCCACCAAACAACAATGACGGCTGCAACCAAAAAATAGCCAGGCGTTGTGGCAGGCACCTGTGGTCCCAGCTACTTGGGAGGTTGAGGCAGGAGACTCACTTGAGCCCAGGAGTTGAAGGTTGCTGTGAGCTGTGATGCCACGACACTCTACCCAGGGTGACAGCTTGAGGCTCTGTCTCAAAAAAAAAAAAAAAAAAAAGAACTTGCTGTCCAGCTGAGAGGGCACAGTCTCCTTCAGGATCTGCTTAAGCATGCATTTTTAAATCATATTAACTAAGGCATACTGCCTATAATTAAAATTCACACATTTTAGTGTAAACTTCTATGAGTTTTGACAAATGCATATGGTTATATAACTACCAACCAAGTCAAGGTAAAGAAGATTTCTGTCACCCCAAGAAGCTATCCCATGCCCCTTTGTGGTCAACTTCTCCCTATACCCTATATCCTGGTAATTGCTGATTTGTTTTCTGTAGGTATTTTTATCTTTAAAAAAGTTGTAAAAAGAGTCATACTGTAGATAATGTCTTGAATCTGGTTTATCACATTGCATACCACATTTGAGGTTCATCTATGTTGTGTTTATGGGTAGTTTTCTTTTTATTGATGAGTTACACTCCATTGTCTAATGCACTTACTACAAGATGCTCATATATTTGTCTGTTGAAGGACTTGGGGGTATCTCCCAGTTTTGATGATTATAAATAAAGCCCATATACACTTTTGTTACCAGTTTTTGTCTGAGCATAAGTTTTCATTTCTCTCTGGTAAATATCTAGGGATAGAACTGCCAGGTTATATTCCAAACGTATGTTTCATTTTTAAAAGAAATAGCGAAACCATTTTCTAAAGTGGCTGTATTATATTGGACTCCCACTAACAATGTGTGGGTGTTCTAGTTCCATTAAATTCTTCCCAAAATTGGTATTGTAATTTTCTTTTCAGTAAATATGGACCATTCTAATAGGCATGTAGTAGTATTTTATTTTTGCATTAACTCACATTTCCTAATAATGAATAATGTTGATCATCTTACCATGTTTTCCTTGTAAGTTGATTGTCTATTTTAATGGCTTGCCTCTTTAAATATTGACCCTATTTTTATTTTGCTGCTTTATTTCTTACTGTTGAGTTTTCAGAATGCTTCATGTTTTCTGGATTCAATTATTTTATCCAATATCTGATTTGCAAACATTTTCTCAGTCTGTGGTTGTCTGTTTTTTTTTAAACATAAATCCAGCTTTATTGGTAAAAAGGAATGATTGCAGAACTAACCAGAAAGGAAAGAGAGAAATAGAAGGAAGGAAGGAAAGAAGGAAAGAAAGAAAAGAGAGGAGAGGGGAAGAGAAGGGAGGGGAAGAGGAGGAGGGTGGTTGCTTGTTTTTTAAATTAGCAGAATTTATTTCTCAGAGAAGCTTTATGTTCACATATTATTGGGCAGGTGGTACAGAAGGTTCCCTCACACTCCCACCTCACCTCACAATATCTCCTGGTATTGTCATCTTGGTGAGTGTAATGCATTTGTTACAACTGATACACAAACACTGATACACTATTATTAAATAAAGCCTAGAGGTTACATTAGGGTTTATTCTGTATAATGCATTCTATAGGTTTTGATAAATAGGTATCAATGCTGTGTATCCCCCATCATAGTGTCCTACAGAATAGTTTCACTGCCCTAAAAATCCCCCGTGCTCTACCTATTTATCACTTTTTTTGGCTCAATAAGTTCATTTCTTTTTATCACTGAATAGTATTCCATTGTGTTGATAGGAAGGTACACTAGTTTGTTTATCCATTGTCCTTTTGAAGGACTTCTTGATTGTTTCTGGATTTTAGTAATTGTGAATAAAGCTACTGTGAATGTTTATATGCAGGTATTTGTGTGGACATGAGTTTGCAGCTCATTAGGGGAAATATCTTGGATTGTAAGGGTGAGAGTGCATGGTACGTTTAGCTTTGTAAGACACTGCCAAGCTGCTTTCCAGAGTGGTTATACCTTTTCTCATTCCCACCAAAGAATGAGAAATTCCTATTCTCATTGTTCCTTATCCTTACCATCATTTGACAGTAATCCTCCCCACCCCCTGCAAATTTTAGCCATTCTAATAGGTGTGTAGTGGTATCTTATTTCAATTACCTAAAGACATAGGATATTGAACATTTTTTTGTATGCTTTTTGCTATCTGTATATCATTTTTGGTAACATATCTGTTTAAACTTGTCCATTTTTTAAATTGAGTCCTTACTTCTGAATTTTGAGTTCTCTCTGTGTGTATTTTTCTTTGAATAATTTGAACAGAAAATGTATTTCAAATATTTTCAGCTGTGTTTTGCAAACATTTTTTTCTCCTAGGCTGTGGCTTGTCTTTTCACTGTCTTAATAATCTTTTTTGAAAGGCAGGTTTTAATTCTAATGAAGTCCAACTCAGTAATTCTTTTATGGATGGTACTTTTCTTGTTTTATATGAAAACTCATTGCCAAACCCAGGCCACCTAAATTTTCTCCTGTCTTATTTTCTAGATATTTTATAGTTTTATGTTTTATATTGAGGTCTCTGGTGGTCAATTTTGAGTTGATTTTTATAAAAGGAATAAAGTTAGTGTCTAGGTTTATTTTATTGCATGTGGCTATCTAGTTGTTCCAACACCATTTGTTGAAGACTATTATTTTCCCATTGAATTACCTTTGATTCTTTTTTTTTTTAAATTAAATGATAGCTATGTACATTAATGCAGTCATGGGATACAGTGTGCTGGTTTTATATACAATTTGAAATATTTTCATCAAACTGGTTAACAGAGTCTTCATAACATTTTCTTAGTATTGTGTTAAGACATTTATCGTCTACATTTAGAAAGATTCACCTGTACCCTTATAAGACGAACCATAGGCGTGATCCCACCAATCGCCCTCCCTCCACCCATCCTCCCCCCCTTCTCCCCTTTCCCCATATTCTTGGGCTATAATTGGGTTATAGCTTTCCTATGAAAGCTATAAATTAACTTCATAGTATGGCTGAGTACATTGGATACTTTTTCTTCCATTCTTGAGATACTTCACTAAGAAGAATATTTTCCAGCTCCTTCCATGTAAACATGAA
>NW_003852403.1:1651936-1653388 GCF_000181295.1 Otolemur garnettii | reverse complement strand
CACGTCTTAAGTTTAAATCTTTAATCCAGTGAGAGTGTATCTTAGTTAATGGTGAGAGGTGTGGATCCAGTTTCAGTCTTCTACAGGTCTCCAGCCAGTTCACCCAGCACCATTTGTCAAATAGGAAATCTTTTCCCCACTCAATGTTTTTAATTGG
Organism: Otolemur garnettii; assembly: GCF_000181295.1. Lineage (NCBI taxonomy): Eukaryota > Metazoa > Chordata > Mammalia > Primates > Galagidae > Otolemur > Otolemur garnettii. Next base: position 1,653,231 of record NW_003852403.1, on the reverse strand, counting down.
CTTGTCAAAGATCATATAATGGTAAGTAGCTGGGTTCGTCTCTTGGTTCTCTATACTGTTCCATACATCTGCCTCTCTGTTTTTGTGTACTTTTGGTTCTTTGTGACAAATCAGTTGACTGTATTTGTGGGGGGTGGGCAGAGAGGCTGTGTCATTGATCTATTTGTCTACTCTTTCACTTATACATACTATCTTGATGAATAAAATTTATAGGAATTTTTGAATTTGGTAATGTTAGTCCTGGGCCTTTGTTCTTCTACGTTAGTAAGTTATAGGTGATTCTGGGTCTCTTGCCCTTTCATATAAATTTTAGAATCATTTGATTAATATTCATAAAATAACTTGCCAATATTTTGATTGAGACTGGCTTGAATTTGCAGGTCAAATTGGTGAGAACTGACATGTTAAAAATACAGATTTATCCTATGTCATTGTTTATTTTTATTTCAAAATATTAATATAGTGGATCAAGTATTTTTGTACATGGATATCCTGTATAATGCTTAAGTCAGGGCTTTTGGGGTGTCCCAACATCAAAATGGTGTTCATTATACTCAGTAGGTAAGTTTTTATCCCATACTCACCCTCCTGCCTTTCCCTCTTCTTGGTTTCTCATGTCATTTATATTGCTTTGTGCCAGTGAATACCTGTGTATTTGTGACCACTTTATTGGTAAGAACATATAGTGTTTGTTTTTCCATTCCTTCACTTAGGATACTTCACTTAGGATGACAGTGTCCAGTTGCATCCAAGGTGCTGCAAATGACATTATTTCATTCCTTTATATGGCTGAGTAGTAATTACTGGTACATATATGTATACCACATTTTCTTTATCCACTCATAAATTGAAGGGCATTTAGGCTGATTCCCTGTCATTGTAATTATGAATTCTGCTGGAATAAATATTTGAGTTCAGGTGTCTTTTTGATAAAATGACTTCATTTTCTTTTGGCAGATGCCAAACAATGGGATTCCTAGATCAAATGATATGTCTAAATTTATTTCTTTGAGGAATCTCCATATTGTTTTACCTGGAGGTTGTACTAATTTGCAGTTGGACCGATAGTATGTAAGTTTTCTTTTCTTTCTTCATCCATGCCAGCATCTATTGTTTGTTTGTTTGTTTGCTGTGGTCTTCTAAACGTGTGAATTATATTGGGACAGCTAATTTATTTTATTTTATTTTATTTTATTTATTTTTTTTTATTGAATGGTAACTGTGTACATTGATGCACTTTGGGGGTACAGTGTGGTGTTTTCATACATAATCCAAGACACTTCCATCAAACTGGT
>NW_003852403.1:1642106-1645440 GCF_000181295.1 Otolemur garnettii | reverse complement strand
CTTTGACTTCATAGATTCTGATTCCAACCAGTTTTTCTTCCTTTGTTCAGGAGCCTCTGACCAGGGTTGCTACCTGTCGGCCATCTTCCCAGCTATCGGGACAGCTAATTTAATCTTGGAGACCGTTAGTGGTACTTCTGGGTAAGTGCTAGTCATATCCTGTATTATTAAGTCAGTAAATGCTGTCATGGGCTATACAAGTTGTCCTCCCTGACAGTAGATGTCACTTGCAGGAAATAGCCTGTTGCAGTGTTGTTTTGGTGACCAGTAGTAGTAGATCAAGAGAAACACTCAGGTGGCCCAGGTGATGGACAGGGCATTAGAGCTCCCAGGGACTCCTTACTCACTACCACAGCAAAGGCGGGTGGAGGAGTGAGGCTGGTCATGTTATGTTGAGTGAGCCTGCCTTTATGTTCCACAAAGGCAGTAACACAAGCTTTCTTGGTAGAGATTGAGGGTCAGCTCCCAGGCCAGTGGGGAAAACCACCAGGGAGTGGAAGAAGTGGCCCCCACCAGGGCAGAAAGTCTGCACATGGGGAGGAACACTCTAGGATTCACAGTTTGGCTGTTGGGAATGGTTTTCACTCTTGTCCCCCCTCCCCTGCTCCACAGATATCCTTCAGATGTCTGACTGCAAGCAGTAGCCCAAACTAGTTGTGCTCTTCAGAGATGGTACTGTGGGCTGGGAGCTTCCTTGCTCAGGAGCCATCACTGTTCCAAAAGCACAGGTTTCTTGTCGGGGGAGGGGTTCTCCACAAATACACTGTGGCTAGACCCTTGCCTCCCTAGATTATTCCACAAATCTCTCCTCTGTGCCCCTGACCTACACAATTGAGCCCTGGGTGCATGGGATCTGGCCTACAGGTCCTTTTGAATCCTCAAGTTCAGTCCCTTAGTATGCCAGAGAGGAGCATGTTTGTTCCAGTTGCCAATGAAGTGTTCAAATAAGCTTAATGTTCATCTGCTTTGGGGTATGCCTTGCTCTGCTTGTGCAGCCAGGCAAACAACATCAGAGATATCTTGTTGTCAGGGAGCTCACAGTCCTAGGCCCCTGGGTCTGCTGCAGGTCCTTAAGAGAAAAAGTGTGTGCCCTACTCCCTGTGGTTGCCTCAGTGTGGTGGGCACACCAGTAGAAGGGAAGGAAGCAGAGGCTGAAAGCCTGAGCTCTATCATCCCTTGGGACACCTATGTCAACTTACATGGGAACTGCCACTTGGAAGTAGTGGGAGTGGGACATCGAAGAGAAGAAAGCTGGCACTCTAGCCAAGCATTGTGGTGATTGCCTATAGTCCCAGCTACTTGGGAGGCTGAGGTAAAAGAATCATTTAAGCCCAAGAGTTTGAGGTTGCTGTGAACTGTGACACCATGGCACTCTACCAAGGGTGACATAGTGAGACTCTGTCTCAAAAAATAAAAAAATAAAAATAAAAAGAAAGATGGCAATCTAGTTGTCCCTTTTGTCCCTCTCCCTGGAAGGCAGCTCACCCAAGATGTCCAAGCTTTAGGATCATACATTCTCCCAGGTATCACAAGCTCCTGTGGCCAAGCACCTGTGAGTCTGAGCAAGAGTTAGAAAATGTTCATATGGGGACAAGTGATATGAAAACTGATGGGCTGAAGCTCCCCAGGGAGGACAAGGCCACACAATGAGTATAGAAGCAGTATGATGCCCACCACCTAGGTATGATTCTGAAGTGTGGGAGAGTGACATTATAGGGGTTGGCAGCCTAGTACTTTATTCTCAAGAAGCTCCAAGTTTACTGGTGGCAACATTTTTTTTTTTTTTGGCTGATGAGCGTAGAGAATCTCTCCAGCAGCTTGGGACCCTGAAGTCTTCCAGAAGTGTGGGGGAAGAGAAACAACCCCCATCTGTCCTTTCTAGGGAGCTCCAAGTTTCTTGGGGGTTGATCTCTGCCAAAATCTCGTACTTTCCTGTTCTGCTCCACAGAACCAGTAGATTTTGGTTCTTTCCCCATATAATTATACCTGAGCTATGTTTTTTTTCCTGTCTAAAACTTTTTGTTTTTTCTGAGATGATCTGGCCACCAATATCTCTAGTAAGCCATCTTGCTCCATATTTCTCCTATATCACCATTTATTTATACCTTCTTTAATTTCTTTCATCTATAGTTTTCTAGTTTTCTAGTTTTCTTTCAACTATAGTTTTATAGTTTTCTAGTTTTCTTTCAACTATAGTTTTCTAGTTTTCTAGTTTTCTTTCAACTATAGTTTTCTAGTTTTCTAGTTTTCTTTCAACTATAGTTTTATAGTTTTGCTTGTGTAGATCTTACACATATGTTAGTGTATATAGTCTCTTGCACTTCATTTATTGGTACAAATATAAATAATATTATTTTTAATTAAAAATTCCAAATGTTTATTGCTTTTATATAGAAAAGTAATTAACTTTTGCATATTAACCTGTTAGCCTGCAATCTTCTTATAACAGTATATTAATTCCAAGAGTTTCTTCCCTTTCTTTTTGATTTTTTGAAATTTTTTATGTAAACAATCATACAACCTGTGAATAAAGACAATTTTATTTATCCCTTCTTAATCTGTGTAATTTTTATTTTCTTTTCTTGTCATATTGCATTAGTTACAACTTCTAATATGTTATTGAAGAGGAATGGTGAGTGGGAACATCCTTGACTTATTTCTGATTTTAGTGAGAAATCATCTAATTTCTCACTGTTAAGTATGATGTTATCTGCAGGTTTTATTGTCAGAATTTCTTTATAGAGTTGAGGAAATTACTCTTTATTCTTAGTTTTCTGAGAGTTTTATCATGAATTGCTAGATGGTGTTAAATGGTTTTTTTGCATATACTTATATGATCACAGTTTTGCTTCTTTAGGTTATCTATATGATATATTCCATTAATTGATATTTGAAATGTTGGCTAGCCTTGTGTGTGGAAAAGATTCCACTTGGTGTGGTGCATTATTATTTTTATACATTTGTAGATTCAATTTGATAGTATTTTGTTGAGGAATTTTGCATGTATATTTATGAGAGATACTGTTCTGTAGTTGTATTTTCTTTTAATGCCTTTATATGGTTTTGTATTATAGTAACACTGGTGTTTAAGAATGAGTAATCGTCTGCTTGTTATTTTCTGAAATAAATTGTGAAGAATGGGTATAATTTCTTCTTTAAATGTTTGGTAGAATTCACTGGTAAAACCATTTATGCTTGGCACTTTCTGTTCTGGAAGGTTATTAATTATTGACTAAATTTAGTTCATAATCATGAACTATTTAGATTACTTTTTCTTTTCTTTTCTTTTCTTTTTTTTTGAGACAGAGCCTCAAGCTGTCCCCCTGGGTAGAGT
>NW_003852403.1:1602092-1641956 GCF_000181295.1 Otolemur garnettii | reverse complement strand
GGGCTGGGGATTCGAACCCGCCACCTTAGGTGTATGTGGCTGGTGCCCTAGCCGGTTGAGCCATAGGCGCCGAGCCTAGATTACTTTTTCTTGTGTGAATTTTAATAGATTGTATTTTAAGGCAATTGGTCTAATTTGTTTATATTGTCAAATTTATGGGTATAGAATTGTTAGCAATATTCTTTTATCATTATTTTTTTTGTCCATGGGATCAGTAAAGAGGATACCATTATCATTTATATTAATAATTTCTATCTTTTTTTCTTGGTTAGCCTAACTAGACATTTATAAACTTTATTTATGTCTTCAAAGAATTGTGTGTGGCTTTGTTAATTTTCTCTATTCTTTTACTATTGTCAATCTCTCAATTCTAGTGATTTCTACTCCTAAGTTTTATTATTTCTTTACTCTAGCCTGCTTTAAGTTTATATGCTCTTCTTTCTCTAGTTTCTTAAGGTCAAAACGTGGCTTATTTTGTTCTTTTTTAAAATATGTATTAAACAATATAAAGTTCCCTCTAAACATTGTTTTAGCTACTTGCTTTGATAAGTTGTATTTTTAGTTTTATTTAATTCAAAATATTATTTTGTTTTTCTTGAGATTTTTTCATTGAACAAGTGTTATTTAGAAGTTTGTTGTTTAATCTCCAAATTTTTGAGATTTTCCAGCTATCATTCAGTTAACTGATTTCTAGTTTAATGCACTTGTCATCTGAGTGCATATACTTCACATGATTTCTATTCTTTTCTATTTGATGATATTTGTTTTATAGCCAAGAATGTGGTCAATTTGAGCCAAGAATGCTCAAAAGCTTGAAAAGAATGAATAGTCTGCTGTTGTTAGATGAAGAATTTTATAAATGTCAATTAGATACAGTTGATATTGCTTTTCAGCTCAGCTGCAGTCATATATTGCTTAACGATGGGAATACATTCTGAGAAACACATCCTGAGGTGATTTCATTGTGCAAACATCATAGCAGATATTTATACAAACCTATATGGTATAGCCTATACACACCCAGGCTACATGGTATGGCCTATACACACCTAGGCTCCATGGTATGGCCTGTGGCACTCAGGCTAAAAGCCTATACAGCATGTTACTCTACTAAATAATGCAGGTAATTGTAACACAATGATAAATATTTGTGTACCTAATCATATTTAAACATAGAAAAGGCACAGTAAATATGCAGTATAAAAGTTTTAAAAAGTGGCACACTTTTACAGGACACTTACCAGGAATGGAGCTTGCAGGACTGGAAGTTGCTCTGAGTGAGTCAGGGAGTGAGTGGTGAGTGAATGTAAAGGCCTAGGACATCAGTATACACTACCGCAGACTTATAAACACTATATACCTAGCCTACACTAAATTTATGAAAATATCTTTTTTCAATAATAAATTAACCTTAGCTTACTATAACTATTTTACCTTATAAACTTTATTTTTTTAAACTTCTGTAACAATGCAGCTTAAAACACCGTCACATTGTACACCTATACAAAATTATTTTCTTCCTTTATGCATCTATTTCATAGCTTTTTAATTTTTAAAATTATTTATGACAAGGGATCACATAACCATAGGCCCACACGATGCTATAATCATCAACAGTCTTTCCCCCTCTACATCTTTCCAACTGAAAGGTCTTCAGGGGTAATAACATGCATGGAGCTATAATCTCCTGTGATAGCAAAGCTTTCTTCTGCAACAGCTCCTGAAGGACCTGCCTAAGGCTGTTTTACACTAACTCATTTTTAAAAAATCAGTAGAAGGAGTACACTGTAAAATAACAATAAAAAGTATAGTACAGTAATACATAAACCAGTAACATAGTCATTTATTATCAAGTATTATATACTATACGTCATTGTATATGCTGTATTTTTGTAAGACTGGAAGTATAATAGGTTTGCTTACAATAGCATCACTAAAAACATGGGAGTAAAGCATTGCACTACGATATTGCCAGGCAATATCAATCATTGACAGGAAAGTTGTTATATAGCATATGAATGTAATTACCATTGCCCTCTATATCTATGGATTCTTCTTCTTTTTAAAAAATATCTATGGCTTCTGCATCCACCAATTCCACCAACTGTGAATCATTATGCAGATGTAACGGTATATCCTTAGTGATATTTTTACCTGCTGCTCATCAATTAATGATAGAAGGATACAGAAGTCTAAGACTATGATAGTTGATTTGTATATTTTCCTTGCAGTTCTGATGATTGTTGCTTTATGTATTTTAGCCTGAGGTTTATGTTTGGACTTACTATTCAGATTCATTGATACCTGTTTTTTCACCAGTACCAACCAAACTGTCTTTTTTTTTTTTTTTTTTCAAACTGTCTTGATTACTGTAGATTCATAGTCTTAAAGTCAGGTAATATAATTTCACAAACATTGTTCTCCTATTTCATAATGACCATGATAGTTTTTTGTTTTTCCATATTAGAATTAGGTTGCTATTTAAAAAAAAAAAATCCTTCAGAATTTTTATAGGGTTTGCTTTCCATCCGAAGACCAATTTGTAGAGAAATAGTATCTTAAGAATATTGAGTCTTCTGATCCTGTACCCAGTATATTCTTCTATTTACTTAGATCTTCTCTAATTTTTTCTTATCAGCATCTGATAGTGTTCCATCATATTTTACACTTAGATTCTTTTTTTTTTTGAGACAGAGCTGCAAGCTGTCCCCCTGGGTAGAGTGCCGTGGCATTACAGCTCACAGCAACCTCCAACTCCTGGGCTCAAGCGAATCTCCTACCTCTGCCTCCCAAGTAGCTGGGACCACAGGTGCCCGCCACAACACCTGGCTATTTTTTGGTTGCAGCCGTCATTGTTGTTTTGGCGGATCCGGGCTGGGGATTCGAACCCGCCACCTTAGGTGTACGTGGCTGGCGCCTTAGCCGGTTGAGCTATAGGCACCGAGCCTACACTTAGATTCTTAGATTTATGGCTAGCGTTTCATATTTTTGTGTTATCTAAAGGATATTTCAACTTCTTTTAGTGCATTACCAGTATTTTAAAATACAATATGACTGATTGTTTTTGTTTGTTTGTTTGTTTACTTTTCTCCTTTTTCACATGATCTTGCTAACCTTGCTTACTTTTTCTCATAGGTTTGTTGTAGATGATTTTGGGTTTCCTGTGTGGACAATCATGCCTTCACCAAACTGAGAGAGTTTTTACTTTTTCTCCTCCAGTCTCTATTATTTCATTATGTTTTTCTTGCTTAATACACAAGCTATCTTCCCTACTTTGATGCTAAATATTATGAGCAAAAACACTGGAAATCCTTGCCTTTTACCTAATCTTAGAAGTAAGTATTTTGTCTTTTACCATTAAGTATGATGATAGCTGTAGTTCTGTTTTTGTCTTTGGTCAAATATGCATTTGGTCAATTTCTTCATTTCTTCATGTTTTCCTTCTTTAGACTACTCGTGTGATAAATTGTACTGTTGAGTTTTCTAATGTTGAATCACATTCCATTTGTCAGATAAGCCATGTTTAATTGTGATGCTTTTTATATTTCTGATTATTTTTTGCTCGCATGTTATGAGGATTTTGGGGTCTGTGTTTATGTGAGTCCTTAGTCTATAATTTTCTTTTCCTCTAATGTATTTGTTTGGTTTTGGTATTAGTGTACTTCTGGTGACCTAAAATGAGTGTTTTATCTTCTATTTTATGGAAGTATTTATGTGGAATTGGTATTATTTCTTCATAAATGATGGGTAGAATTCACCAATGAAGACATGTAGACCTGGAAGATCTATAATTTTCTTTGTTGGAAGGTTTGTAATTATGGATTCAATTTCTTCCATATAATATAGGCTATTTTAATCTATTTCCCTTGAGTAGGCTTTTGCAAATTTTTACAAAATTTGATATATTTTGAGGAATTTATCCAACCTTAAGTTGTTGAAGTTATTGGCTTAACATTATTTGTAACGTTTTTCTTATTATTGTATAATTTCTGTAGGATCTATGATAATGTCATCTCATTCATTCCTGATACTGGTAATTTGTGTTTTTTTTTTTAAATTCCTGGTGAATTTGGCAAGAGGTTTATCAATGTTATTTATCATCTCAAGGAGTAAGATTTTGATTTGAATGATTTTTCTCTTTTTAATTTCATTGATTTCTGCTCTTACCATTATCATTTCCTTTCCTTCTGCATGCTTTGGGTTTAGTTTGCTCCCCCCACCTTTTTTCTAGATTCCTAAGGTAAAGTTTAGTCATTGATTTTAGCTCAAAAGTCCACTGGCAGCAGATTCAAATTTTACACATCCAGTTACCTTAAATACAGATGTCCATAAAGTTCACATGCAAAATTATACACAAATTTTATGGACACCCAGTATAGCACCAATAGTAATATTTTTAGCCATGTACTGCTGGTCTGCTTTGCATATCCCTCAAAAATTCATCCAACATCCGCTAGTCATTGATAAGCCTAACCCTTCTGCTACAAAAGGTCCCAAGATATTGTTCTTTGGAATCCTCTTTTCAAGAAAGTCTTCTTGTGCATATTGGAAGGGTACATGTCTTGTGCATGCTGCAAGAGTACAAATCTATTAAGAGTAGAATATAAATGTCTTAACCCAACAATTAAGTAAGCGAAGTGAAGGCTATGTTAACCTAGTTTGATGTAAGCATTCCAAATTGTACATACAAGGAGCGCATTGTACCCCATAAATGCATTAATGTACACAGTTATGATTTAATAAAGAATTTTTTCCAAGAACTTTCAAGCCAGCTGTTAAACCCAGGCACTATTAAAAATTAATTATATTAACTTAAAAAAAAAAAAGAAAGTCTTCATCTTGCTTCCAAGTGGCATTGCCTAGATAGGTAAGCTCCCTGTCTGCTATCTTCTCTCCATTGAGTTCCTTTGTCCTCTACATTTTTTAAGGAAGGGGAGAATTCTACTCTCATGCAAACCATCACAATGCCACCCAAATAAAGCTCACTCTGTGCTATTGCCAGCTTGTAGTCATTATTTTTTTACTTGGTCTCAAAATTCCTTGAACTCACTATACCAGGAAAGAATAAACTTGGAAAAGATTCAGAATTCATTGGAAAAATTATAGTTCAGTCTACTGGATAGCAGAGAAGTTTGCTGGCTCCATCAAGCAGGAGATGGTCTGTGGTCACTGGATAGCAGGAGGCAATCCTTTGGAGTACAGGTGGTTTGCAGGCACTCAGCAACCCTGGCATTAGTGTGGCATGGAAATTTTCCAGGAAACAGATGTGGGAACCACCTGTAGTGCAGAGAGTAATGGGAGACCTCAGGCCTTGGAAAGGGGATGTGACCCCTGCTACTGGCAGGAGGCTTTCAGGTTTGGTGCAGGTGGGAAACCTACAGGGCATCAATTTTTGTGTCAAGAAGGCAGCAGAAATATTATCACCAGGCTGAGGTTGCAAGGTGGCTGTGTAATCACACATATTGGGCCTATAGTTGGGACAGAGCCTTTATGAATGTCCTCACATTCATACCCTGGACACACACCCCTGCCTTTTTTTGGGCAACAGGACAGCCTTTTCCTCCTGCAAAGTCTCTCCAGTGCTCTCTACTGAAAAAGCTTAGCATTGTGCTTACTTTAAAGGAAAGATGCTTAAGTTTATTTTCTATTATCACAGAAAATACATGGAAGGATAAATGTGGAGATGAGGTACAATAAGTTAATAAATGTAATACCTCCTTTCTAATATTAGCATTTAATGCTAGAATTATTTTCAAATATTTCAAATATTTCATCTCACAAATCTGTGTATGCTGTGTTTTCATTTTCATTCACATCATATTAATAATATTTTCTAATTTGTCTTATGACTTGGTCTCTGAGCCATGAGCTATGTAGAAGAATGTTTTAAAATTTCTCAATATTTAGATATTTCTAGCTCTTTTTATGTTATTGATTTCTAGTTTAATTCTAAATTGAATTAATTTAATTCTAAATTAAACTAGAAATCCTCTTGTTACAAGAGGACATACTTTGTATGATATTATTTTGAGCTATGTTTTGTAGCCTTGAACATGATTTATCATGGTGAATGTTCCTAGTGCACTTAAAAAATGTGTATGCTGCAGTTGGTGACAGAGTTCTCTAAATATTATTTAGTTCAAATAATTTGTTAATGTTCATAGGTTTTCTGTCTTCTTATTTTTAATGTACCTGTTCCATCAATTACTAAGACAGGATTTTGTTATTTATCACTAAAATTGTGGATGTTTACATTTAGCGTTTATCGGCCGTTCTCAACCTGTGGGTTGCTACCTTTTTGTAGCAATGAAAATACATCATGGCATTAGGAAGGTTGAGAACCACTGCTTTAGTTCTGTTGGTTACCATTTATTTGTTTTGGTGCTATATTTTTAGTTGCATACATTTTGATTGTGAATTGATCCTTTTATCAGTATGAAATGCCCCTCTTTATTCTTGGTAGCGTTCCTTGACTGGAGTTTACTTTGCTTGGTATTAACATAGCTTATCCAGGGCCAGGCATGGTAGCTCATGCCTGTAATCCTAGTGCTCTGGGAGGCTGAGGCAGGTAGATTGTTTGAGCTCAGGCATTCAAGACTAGCCTGAGCCAGAGTGTGATTCTGTCTCTAATAATAGCTGGACATTGTGGCAGACGCCTGTAGTCACTTGGGAAGCTGAGGCAAGAGGATTGCTTGAGCCCAAAAGTTTGAGGTTGCTGTGAGGTATGATACCACAGCACTTTACCCAGGGTGAGAGAGTGAGACTCTGTTTCTAAAAAACAAACAGCAACCCCCCAAAACATAGCTTATCCAGCTTTCTTTTGATTAATGCCTTCATGGAATTGTAGATAGTTAAATTATTAGGAAATCAGCTCTGTTTGGGTTGCTGCTCTGGTTACCTGAAATTGTATCATTGCCTTGAAATTTTCTTTATTGTTAACCATGCATAGAGTAGACACTGGGGTGCCACTTTTTTTTTTTTTTTTTATTGAGGCAGAGTCTCACTCTGGGTATGCCCTTGTGTCAGAGATCACAGAAACCTCAAACTCTTGGTGCTCAAGCGATCCTCTTGCCTTAGCCTCCTGACTAGCTGGAATTATAGGCACCCACCCCAACACACAGCTAGGTTTTCTATTATTTTTCGTAGAGATGGAGTCACTAGGTTTTCTTTTGATAGCAGAGACAGGCGTCTTGCTCTTGCTCAGGCTGATCTCGAACTCCTGAGCTCAAGCAATACCTTGGTTTCAGCCTCCCAAAGTGCTAGGGTTACAGACAGGAGCCACTGAACCCGGCCATTGTTTCTACTTCACTTTCAGTATTTGGTTTTCTCTGTGCATCCATACACACAGGAGATCTCTCTATGTTCTTTACACTATCTTTTTGATAAATTATTTCACTTTTTACTTTTTTGTTTTGTTTCCTTGGTTTTACAAGTGTATTGTTTAATTTTTAAGTGTTTGGAAATGTTCCCTGTCACTGATTTCTTCTTTAATTATATTTTGATTAAAGAATATACTATGTCTGTTTTTAATTGTTTTAAATTTGCTAAAGTTTTGTTTTGCAATGCAGTGTATGGTCTATTTTGGTAAATGTTTCTTGTAAACTTGAAAAGAATATGTCTTTTGCTGTTACTGGATATAATATTCTATAAATGTTAATTAGATCCTCTTGATTGGTGGTGGTGTTGAGTTCTTATGTATCTTTACTGATTTTCAGTCTGTCTTATCTTTTACTGAGAGAAGAACATTGACATCTCCGTCTGTAATGGTAAATTTGTCAATTTCTTCTTTAGTTTTCCCATTTCTATGTCCTGAATTTTGGAGCTTTAGTGTTAGGTGTGTGCACATTTGGGACTGTTTTTTTTTTTTTTAATTAAATGATAGTTGTGTACATTAATGCAATCATGGGGTACGGTGTAGTGTTTTCATATACAATTTGAAATATTTTCATCAAACTGGTTAACATAGCCTTTATGTCATTTTCTTAGTTATTGTGTTAAGACATCTATATAGTCTACTCTTAGAAAGATTCACTTGTACCCTTGTAAGATAAACCATAGAAGTGATCCCTCCAATTACCCTCCCTCCACCTATCCACCCCCCCTCTCCTGCCCTCCTCCACATATTCTTAGGCTATAATTAGGTTATAGCTTTCAAATGAAAGCTGTAAATTAGTTTCATAGTAGGGATGAGTACATTGGATACTTTTTCTTCCATTCTTGTGATACTTTGCTAAGAAGAACATTTTCCAGCTCCATTCATGTAAACATGAAGGAGGTAAAGGCTCCATCTTTCTTTAGGGCTGCATAGTATTCCATGGTGTACATATACCACAGTTTATTGATCAATTTGTGGATCGATGGGCACTTGGGCTTCACATTTGGGACTGTTATGTTTTCATGGTGAACTGGCCCTTGCATCATTATGCAAAGTTTTTCCTTACTTTTTTAAATGTCAAAATATTAAGGGGGTACATGTGTTTTCTTACATAGCTTGAATCAAGGCTATAAATATGCCAATCACTCAATTAGTGCTTATTTTACTTGTTAGGTGGGATTTGCTTCTCCCCTTCTCCTCCCTTCTCTGCTGCTTGGTTTCCAATATATACTTGAGTATCCATTGGTTAATTTTAATTAATCAGAGAGTACATATAGCGTTTGTTTTTCCATTCGTGAGGTACTTTGAGTAAGATAATGATCTCCAGTTACTTTCAAATTACTGCAAAAGACTTTATTAACTCCTGTATTTTTATGGCTAAGTAGTACTTCCTGGTATACACTTACCATGTTTTGTTATTCCACTTGTGAATTGAGGGGCACTTGAGTTTATTCCAGATCTTTGCAATTGTTGTATGTAGCTTTAATGATATTGAGTTATGTTCCTTCAACTCCTGTTCTTTTTTTTTTTTTTTTTTTTACTAAATCATAGCTGTGTACATTAATGCAATCATGGGGTACAATGTGCTGGTTTTATATACAGTTTGAAATATTTTCATCAAACTGGTTAACATAGCTTTCACGGCATTTTCTTAGTTACTGTGTTAAGACATTTATATTCTACATTTAGTAAATTTCACATGTACCCTTGTAAGAAGCACTGTAGTAGTGGTCCCACAAATTACCCTTCCTCCACCCATCCTCCCCCTCCCCATCTCTCCCTTTCCCCTTTCTCCATATTCTTGGGCTATAATTGCATTATAGCTTTCATAGGAAAGCCATAAATTGGTTTCATGGTAGGGCTGAGTACATTGGACACTTTTTCTTCCATTCTTGAGATACTTTGCTAAGAAGAATATGTTCTAGCTCCATCCATGTAAACATGAAAGAGGTAAAGTCTCCATCTTTCCTTAAGGCTGCATAATATTCCATGGTGTACATATACCATGATTTATTGATCCATTTGTGGGCTGATGGCCACTTGGGCTTCTTTCATGACTTAGCAATTATGAATTGTGCTGCAATAAACATTCTGGTGCAAATATCTTTGCTATAATGTGATTTTTGGTCTTCTGGATATATACCCAATAGAGGAATTGTAGGATCAAATGGTAGATCTATTTGTAGATCCCTAAGTATTCTTAAAACATCTTTCCAAAAGGAACATATTAGTTTGCAATCCCACTAGCAGTGTAAAAGTGTTCCCTTTTCTCCACATCCGCAGCAACATCTATGATTTTGTGATTTTGTGATGTGGGCTAATCTTACTGGAGTTAGATGATATCTCAAAGTAGTTTGTTTTGATTTGCATTTTTCTGATGATTAAGGATGATGAGCATTTTTTCATATGTCTGTAGGCCGTGCACCTGTCTTCTTCTGCAAAGTTTCAAGTCCCTTGCTGATTCTGAGATGGGATCATTTCAACACCTGTTTTATTAAAAGTTTTTATCATGAAAGTATGCTGGCTTTTTTTGAATGGTTTTTCTGCCTTCATTAGGATGGTCATATGGTTTTTGTTTTTGCTTCCGTTTGTGTGATGAATCACATTTATTGATTTATGTATGTTAAACTATCTTTGTATCTCTAAGGTAAAGCTCACATGATCATGGTGGATTATTATTATTTTTTTTGATGTGCTTTTGTATTGGGTTTGCTAGTATTTTATTGAGGATTTTTGCATCTATATTCATAAGGGATATTGGATTGTAATTTCCTTTTTCCTTGTGTTTTTTCATGGCTTTGGTGTCAAGGTGATACTGGCTTCATAGATTGAGTTGGGAAGGATTCTCTGCTTCTCAACATTTTGGAATAATTTCTGCAGAATGGGTACCAGTTTTTCTTGTAAGTCATTTAGAATTCATCTGTGAATCTATCTGGTCTAGGGGATTTTTATATGTAAGACCTTTTATTATCAATTCAATCTTGCTGCTTGATATGGTATGTTCAGGAGTTAGGATGAAATGTTCAGTAGATGTCTGTTAAATTAAATTGTTGTATGGTGAAGTTTAAGTGCAAAATTTCTTTGCTTAGTTTTTTACTGGGGGATTTATCCAACACTGCCATAGGGTGTTAAAATGTCCAACTATTATGGTGGTGGAAGATATTAAATTGCTCATGTCTGTTAGGGTCTCCCTTATAAATTAAGGAGCATTCTGGTTGGGTGCATCAATGTTAATAATTGAGATTTCATCACGTTAAGTGATTCCCTTAACAAATATGAAGTGACCATCCTTGTCTTTCCTTACTTTTGTTGGTTTAAAGCCTAGTGTATCTGCAAATAAAATTGTCACCCCTGATTTTTCTGATTTCTGTTTGCCTGGATTACAGATGCTCATCCTTTCACCCTGAGTCTATATTTATCCTTTAAGGTAAGATGAAATTCTTGTATGTGGCAGATATATGGTCTGAGTTTTTGTATCCAGTCAGCCAACCTGTGCCTCTTAAGAGGACAGTTTAAGCCATTCACATTAATTAAGAGTATTGATAAGCCTGGTAGTATTTTGGGTGTCAAGTTTTTTGAAAGTCCAGTGGACTTTTTGAATCTTTTCACCACCATGGAAATTGGGTTTTGGTCAGGAATTTCAGAGTGAGTTTACATTGGTGGTAGAGCATTGTACTGGTCATTATGGAGGATGGGTCAGAGGACATCCTGAGGAGCTGGTTTGGTTATGGCAAATTTCTTCAACATGTGTATGTCATTAAAGTATTTAACTTCTCTGTCATAAATGAGGCTCAATTTAGCTGGATACAGGATCCTGGGCTGAAAGTTGTTTTGTTTTAGGAGATTGAAGGTTGGTGACCATCCTCTTCTGGCTTGAAAAGTTTCAGCAGAAAGATCTGCAGTCATTCTAATATTCTTCCCTTTGTAGATTATGATTTTCTTATGTCTGGCTGCTTACAGAATTTTCTCCTTTATATTAACTTTGGAAAAGTTAATTACAATGTGTTGAGAAGATGTTTTATTTAGGTCAAGTCATGCTGGGGTTCTGAAACTGTCTTCTGTCTGAATTTCAGTATCTCTTGCTATGCTGGGAAGTTCTCCTCAATTATCTCTTGGAGTAGAGCATCTGTGCTTTTAGGACCATCCTCTTCTCCTTCAGGGATTCCTTTGAGGTGAATGTTTGCTCTTTTCGAGTGGTCCCACACTTCTCTCAAGGAATGATCCATTTTTGCTCTCCAGTTCTCTTCTTTGAGTGTTTGGGAGCATTCAAAAGCTTTGTCTTCAGTGTCAGAGATCCTTTCTTTTGCCTGCTCCATTCTGTTACTGAGGGATTCTACTATATTTCTCAGATCTTTGAGGGCTGCAGTTTTTGCCTCAATGTGTCAAAGTCTTTGATAATTTTTGTCTTTGAATTCATTGAATTCTTGAGACAGCTTTTGCATTGCTCCTTGAATTTCTAATTCTATCTTTATCTACATTCTGTTATATTATTTGCAATCTAAATTCTGAATTTGATTTCTGACATCTCAGTCATTTGTTTATGAATGTGATCTTCTACTGTGTTTCCTTTGTCACCCCTTGGGGAGTTGATCTACTCTGATTATTCATGTTGCCAGAGTTTTTCCGCTGATTCTGCCCCATCATTATTTCTCACTGTTTGGCTAGAGAAGTTGGCAAGGTGAAATTGAATTGAGGGCTTCTGGAGTTTAATTAACCAGCCCTTTAACCAAGAACTGGGACTGGTGATTGTGGCTTTTCCTTTAGAGATTTACAAAGGTCTCATTCAGAACTACTGCCCAAAACTCTGGGCACCTGCTTGGTTGGTGGCCTAGATGGTGCTGACCAGTATTCAGCTAGTCTCTGTCCAATCCTAGTGAATCAGTGTCTTTGGGCTGAAATCTCAGCTGTGGAGATATATAAGCAACTAAGGCACCCCACCTCACCCTCCACAGGTGACAACTGGAAGGGTAGAATCCCACACTTCCACAACAACACAGCCAGGGTACAATCTTGGTGGGTCCCCAGGTGATTGGCCCAGGTCAAGAGTTCCAAACCAATTGTCCCAGTGGACACAAACACTGATCTAGTGGGAGAGTTCAAAAGGTCTTCAGCATCTAGGCAGCAGGGGTCCACTGGCAGCTCAATTTGACCCCAGTGGGAGGGACCATGGAGCTGAGGCCACTATTAGGGGTGGCACTGCCATGGTCAGGATACTGCTGTGTGCAGGCCACAGGAGCTGGCAGGAGCTGGAGGGCATTGCCACAGATTGCAAGGGCCACAGGAGCCAGGTGGGGAATGGGAGGGCGATATCACTGATCCCTGACCTTGGGCTGCAGGAGCCCAGTGGGAAGCTGGAGGGCAGAATCATTGGCCTTGGGGGCCTCAAGTGTCACAGGAGCTGGGTAGGAGTAACCAGCTGTGGGCTATGAGTCTCAGGAGTATGGCTGGGAGCTGAAGGGCAGAGTCAGAGCCCCAGCCTACAGCAGGAGCTGGGCAGAAGTTGGCGGGAGTGGTTGGGCAGGGGCCATAGGTTGTAGGAGCCAGAGGGCTGAGTCTCTGGCTGTGGGCCACTGGAGTCACAAAAGCCAGGCGGGAGTCACTGGCTGTGGGCTGCTGGTTGCAGGAGCCCTGCGAGGAGCTGAGCTGCCCACCAAAGGCTGCTGAGCTTGGGAGCTGCTATCTGTAGTCCCCAGTGGTTGGTAGCACAGGACTGAGCCATGCTCTTTCCAACATGGGACTGGCCTCTCCCTTTGTGACTCCCCACCCCTATTAAAGTTATAGTTTCAGTGCAACTGTTCCATAGCTCATGAGGTGTCTCACCCTAGCAAAAATCTGCCAAATGATCTGGATTTTGCAGGGGGTACTCTTCCAGATTGCCAGGAGTTGGGGGGAGGGATGGATTGGGAATTCAGGAAGGTAGGGAGAATATTAGATCAACTTTTGGCCCAGGTGAGAGACTGCCTGGGCTTGCAGCGGTATCTGTCCATGGAGGGAGTCCTAGCCCTCAGTTGTTCTCTCCCCTTTGGTGAAACAAAAGGTCTGCTGTTCTCTACTCACCTCAAGCTGCTCTCCTGGGGGGAGGGAGGTGCAGAAGGGGAAGGATTCCCATCCTTATGGATTTTGTACCTGAAATTTGTTTCCTTGGAGTCCTAGCTTATTGCAGCAGAGGTGATGCGAACCTATTGATCCTCTCTCAGCTCAGCTCCTGATCTTCCACTTTATTGCATTATTTCTGGCCATTATTTCTCCCTCTGGATGGGAGCCTCTACCAAAAGCTGGCTTTAGTCTGCCATCTTGCCTCCCTCCAGGCTATATTTTTTGAGTTGCATATTTAAACCATTAACATTAAAAGATAGAATTGATTTGTGGGATGCTGTTCTGTTCCTCATGTTGAGTAGCACCATGTTGCTTTGTTTTCCCTGTTGTGCTATTGTTTTCTAGGAGTTGTGAACTTTTGCTTCTTTGGGTGATTTTGTGTTATTGTATTGATTCATTCATAATACAGTTCTGAGTGTTTCCTGCAGTGAAGATCTGGTCACAATAAATTCTCTTAGTCTTTGCTTGTCTGGAAAAGTCTTAATTTCTCCATCAACTGGAGAAAATTCTAGGCTTGCAATTGTCCTGTTGAAGAAAGACTGACAATGGGGCACCATTCTCTTCTGACATATAAAGTTTCCACTGAGAAGTCTACTTTAGCCTGATAAGTTTTCCTTTGTAGGTCAGTTGTTGTTTGTGTCTAGCTGCTCATAGAATTTTCTCCTTCACTGTGACTTTGGTCAGGTTTATTACTGTGTGTCTTAGAGATGTCCTATTTGCTAATCTTCCAAATGTTCAATGATCATCTTATATCTGAATGTCTGTATCTCTGACAATGCCAAATAACTTTTCCTCAATCATTTTCTTGAATATATATTTCTGTGCTTTTTGCTCTTTCTTCTCCCTCAGGGATACCTATAATTCACATATGTTAGCTCACTTTATATAATCCCAAATTTCTGTAAGTGATTGCTTTGCCTTTATACTGTCTCCTGTGCCTCCTTAAAGGACTGGGTTAGCTTAAGAGTCTTTCCTTTAAGAGATTCTTTCTTCTCCTGGGTTTACTTTGTTGCTGAAGCATTCTGCTGTGTTGTGAGATTTTATAAATGACTCTTTCATTTCCTTACATTCTATCATATCCTTTCTTATGTTGTCTAGATCTTTAGTGAGTTTTTCATTAATTTCCTGAAATATTTTTGGTTCTTTTTATAGGTTTTCAACTTTCTCTTCATTTCCATTCATCTTAATTGCTATCTGCATTTTGAATTCCATTTCTGTCTTTTTAGCAATTTCCATGGTTGCAGTTCACTACTGTAGCTCCATTGTGTTCCCTTGGGGGTGTTAATTTTTTTTTTTTTTTTTGCTGTTTTTCTTGTTTTCATTTGAGTCACTTTTCTTGACTCAAATGTAATATATTTGCAAGGCACTTGTTCTTTGCTGGGAACTCTTCTGCTTAATTACAAGAAAGGGAGGTCCCTATGTAGTGCTTTTCCCTCTATGCTGGAATGTTGATGCAGCAGGGGAGAGGGCTGTGCGCTAGAAGTTTACAATGTAGACATTCTGATTTTTCCTGTTCACCTGTGATTACCACTGTTAAAGCCTGTAGTTTAATCTTTGTGCTGGGTATTGGGTTGTTCACTAGATAGTTGTAGGATGTTTGAGTCGGCAGCTAGGTGAGAACCTCTTCATGGAAGCTGCCATTGTGTAGATTGTTTTGACTAGGATTTCTCTCTATAGAGGTGACAGTGGCAGCTGGATGAGGCTTTCTAGGGAGTGGCCATCAGCTCCTGGGCTGTGGGATTTGCTTAAACCAATTCCTAGTGTATTGGAGGTTTGATGCTGGGGATTTCTGGCAGGGTGTTGAACTTTGGGGTTGTTCTGTCAGCCCTGTAGCAGTGGTGGAAGCTTAGCAGTGGGATCTTGGTACCTAGGTATACCACTGGAATCTCAGGGGTGGTGTCCTGGGCCTGGCAGGAGCTCTGGGGTATCAGGAGTGATGTGTTATATTTCTGCATGAAAGCCTCAGAGCTAGCTAGGACTGGAGATGAACCAGAAGCATGGCTTTGAGCAGGGCCTCAGAGCTGGAAGCAGGATCCTGCTGGCAGCAGGCTGATCTGACCTGCAGCATGGGGTTAGGGCTGAGCAGGTGGCAGGCTGTTTTACAGGGCTGCCAAGTCATGCGTGTGGTTGGAGGTTGGTTCCAGCAGCCTGAGGATTGTGGAGTTCTCCATATCCTTTTCAGGATACACTGAAACAGTCATCATCCAAGGCCAAACAGGTTGGAGCCTGCAGTCCGTCAGTTAATTCCTGTGTTCAGATACTGCTGTGCTCTATAGAGCAAGGGTGCTTGGCTTCCATTCACAGAGGAGGCTCTGCTTAGTCTACTGATTTCCCATCCTGGTGGGGGTGATATGAAGTCACTGCCACAGAGTGGTGCTTGGTGTTGCACAGGCACCATGCACCTGAGAGCACAGGATGGCTTTAGCTGTAGAAACCTGTGACTGGTTGCTGTCCTATCACTACTGCACCTGTTGTCTGGGGAAAAGGCTCCACACAGACAGATCCCTGTTCCCTCTGGGCAGAGGCCTGTGGTGGTGGAGATACCCCTCTCACAATTCAGCCAGAGTGCCCGAAGAATGAGCACAACACCCCAGTGCTCTGTCCTCTTAGTCTTCCCTGCATGTAGACAGATCTTGTCCAATGTATCATCCTGTCATCCTTTAATTCATACTGAGTGTCTGTGTTTCTTTTCTGTGATTTCACAATGTCCCTTTCAAGAAGAGCTGTCCATAGGTAGATATCTGCCTACAGAGTATTCTTTATCCTTGAGAGCAGTGCACTTGCAGGCTGCTTCTAATCTGCCATCTTTCTAATTCCCTCCTCTTTACTCCTGGTGATTTTCTTTGGTCTAAAATCTACATTGTCTAATACAAATAAAGCAACTCCAACTTTCTTTTGTGAAAGTTTGCATGTTACGTCTTTTTCTATTCTTTTCTTTTTAACCTACCTAAAGCATTGTATTTAATTTGTGTTTCACATGGATAGTGTATATTTGTGTCTTGTTTTGCTGTCCATGCTGATAATTTCAGTCTTTTAATTGATGTCCTCAGACCATTTATATTTAATATACTTATAGATATACTTGGATCTAAGTGTATTATTTAGTTTTAGATTATTTGCTTCATTTTTGTTCCTCTATTCCCTATATCCTTCATTCTTTTACATTACTTGAACATTTCTTGGTATTTTATTTTACTTGTCCATTGAGTTTTTGACTATATCTCATTGCAAAATTTTTAAGTGATTGCTCTAGTACAATGTTTTTAACCTTTTAAAAAAATCTCACAGCACACTTGAACCTATAGTTAAACTTCTATAGCATACTTAAATTATGTTGTTAAAAAAAAAGAGTAAGAAAAGAATATACTTACTGCGCTTTGAACTTCTTTCAAAAATAACTTAATTAGTGATCTTTAAAAATTTTTGCAGTATACCTAAGATCCTTTCATAGCACGCCTGTGTGCCATAGCACCCTGGTTAAAAAATGTGGGCCTAGGCAATGATTTAACTTTATTATAGGTTAATTTGAATCATGTTTTATCAAGTTCAAATGGAATAGAGAAATCTACCCACTCTGTATATCTTACTATTCTTCTCTGTGGTGGGTCAGTTGCCATATTTTCCTATACTTGATATCCACTGAAAACCCTGTGAATCAATGGTATAATTTTAACTTTCAATAATGGAAGATATTTTTACTTTACCATTCTGTTTTCTTCCTTCATTCCTATGTTCCACTTTTCTTTCTGGTATTATTTTGCTTTTATCTGAAACATTTATGTTATGCCCAAGGATGTCATTTCTGGAGGCTGGGGAAGACTCATTAGGGCTGGGCAGGATGTTTGTTTCTGACTCTGCATTAACCAATGGAGTATTTCTTTGCCAAACTCAAGTGGCATTTGGGGCGACATTCCAGAGGCCAGAAATTCTGTTGACTTGTGGGCTTTCAGTGGAGTTTGGAGTGAAGGCAGTGGACAGGCACTGACAGGGGAGGCCAGAACTTACAGCCACTCCACATGGCTCTGAAGTTCTGCCTCCCTTCTCTTTCACTGTTAAGGAAATAAAAGAGCCAAGTGCTAAATCCAAGTGCTATGTGTATGTGTGTGTGTGTGTGTGTGTGTGTGTGTGTGTGTGTATATATATATATATATATATAAAAAATAGGATTTAGCGCTTGGCTATATATACATATGTATATATATATATTTTTTTTCGAAAGCAGGTTTACTGGCAAAAAGTTCTCTTAGATTTTTTTTATCTAAGAATATTTTATTTCTCTTTTTTTTAAAAAGAGTATTTTCACTGAATAAAGTAATCTGGGTCAATAGTAATTTCTTCTCAGTACCTAAAAAATGTGTGTCACTTGCTTCTGGTCTCCATGGTTTCTGATGAGAAATTCAGTGTCATTTGAATTATTGTTTTCCCATAGGTAGTGCCTTGCTTTTCTCTGCCTGTCTAAAGGTTTGTTCACTGCTTTTAATTCTCAGCAGTTTGAATATATGTGTTAGATCATGGATTTCTTTGGGTTTATCCTCTTTGGGATGTGCAAATTGAATATTTAAGGTTGTGTCTTTTGCTAAATAGGAAGTTTTTAGCTATTCATTCTTCAAAAAATTTTTTTAGATCTACGTTTTTTTCTTCTCTTCTTTCAGAACTGTAATGGAGCAATGTTAAGATATTTTGTTATTATTCTACGCATTCCTGGGGCTCTGTCAATTTTTTTTTCAATCTATTTCTCCTCTGTTGTTCTGACTGGATAATTTTTATTGTGCTATATTTGAGTTCACCGATCTTTTCCACTGTCATGTACATTCTGGTATTAAGACTTTTTAATGAGTTTTTGTTTTTTCTCAATTGCAGTTATGGTATTGCTTAGTTCTCATATTTCCATTCAATTTCTTTTATATCTTCTATTTTTCCCTGTGCCTACCTATTTTTTTCATTTATTTCATGAGTGTTGGAAATTGCTTGGTGGAACATTTTTGTAACAGCTGCTTTAAATTCTTTGTCAGATATTTTATCTTAGTGTTAGCATCTGTTGATTTTTTTTTCCCTTTGTGAATTGGTATTTTTTTAGTTCTTCATATACTGAATAATTTTGTATTCTACCTGGGGAATTGTTGATATTTTGTTATGAGGTTACAGTTCTTTAAAAAAAAAATCCTATGAAAAATGCTATTTTTGGTTTCAGCAGCCAATCAAACTGTTTAGGTTCAGAATACACATTCTAATCCACCCTCTGCAGGCTGTTGTCCCAAAGTTAATTCCAATCTTTCCAAAGATTTCCAAGTCTTTGTTTGCAATGCAGTTTGGAGCTGTCCCATGTGGGTATTACACAGTAGTCATCATGAGACTAGAGCAATAATCTGGTAGTTCCATCCTCAAATTCTTTCCTATGTTGATTAAATCAGTCCACCTATGCCCAACTTTGAGTTGAGGGCAGAAATTCATTAAGAAAAATTTTATGGTGTCTCTTTCCCAGGCTCTTCCCTCTCTGTGATTTCCTGTTTGTTATTTTCTAGTTTCATGCTCCTTCCTCTTAATTCTTAGGCCATAAAACTGGGACTTTGATTATCCTTCCCTGCCATAAGCCTCTGCAATTGCTTCTGCATCCAGAGACAAGCCCCAATAAGACAGAAAAAGAAATCTGTAGGGGTTTGACTCAGTCTCTGGGGACCAGAGCTCTGTGGATTGTAAAGGAGTCTGCCCTCCATTACAATATAGATTCCTGTGGGCCCGAATGCTCATTACTGCTTCCACCACCTAGAGATTACCTGGGGTCCAGGGCACAAGAAAATAGAAGACAAAAATTAGCCCAAGATTTCCATGCTCTCTCTATGCATTCCTATGCATTAGGAATTCTCTTTTCTGCTAATTGAGACTGAACTCTAGGATTTTTCCTAGAGGTTTTTTTTTTGCACCCTGGTGCCAAATTCTGGGTTTAAGATTGTTTTTGTTAGGCTGATGGAATGCCAGAGTATGAACATTGGTAGATTTATAACCAGGCTGATGGTACTTTGAATTCTCTTTCCTGTTCTCCCTATCATTATTTACTTTCCAAATACCTCAAATAACTGATCTGTGCATTTTGTACAGGTTTTATAGTTGCATTCAGTGGGAGAGACAGCGTGGGCTATACTTGGTCTAGCGTATCCTAAACTGTAACTCCTCTAGTGAATTTCTTTATTACAGCAATTCTATATTTTGTTTATTTTTAAGATGTCTCCTTCTTAAACGACATCTAAGATATTTACTTTCTTTCTTCTTAATAGTTTATAATATTAATAAAACGCCTTTCAACCAGAGAAAGCCTTACTTCTGCAACCTAGATGCGAAAGAAGAGATTTTTTATAATTCTGAAAATAAGTTTTCTTTTTCTCTTGATTAGATACGCTTTTATCTTTTTTTTGTTTGCATTATAGTATTTCTGTTTTCGAGACAGTTGTATTGTGCTTTTCTGTTTTCCAATACTTTATTTACTACTCAGTATTCAAATGAGATGATAGTATTTCAAATAGTAAAAATGTCGATAGCACCTATGTTTCTGTGTATCTCATATATCATGATATGTAGTTTTATAAATATTTCTTTTTTTCTCAAAATAGACTTAAAATTTTAAAATTTTTAGCTTGTTATTTAGGAGACTAATGCTTATGTTTTCATATGCTGGGATGCTTTAATATGTGTCTTGAGAATAAAGCCTGTAATTTTTTTTTTCTTTTTGAAGTACTAGAATATCCTTAGTGTGTTTCATTTTTCATTTTTCTCTTTGTATACCATCTGTGGCTACAGTAAAAGAAATATTTTTGTGATTCTGGGATAGTGAGTTGTTATCAGTTAATGACATTTAGATTATTATCTGTTTATTTCTCTACCTTCTTTACTTTTACCTTAAGGGCAGGTACAAATGATTTCATGTTTATATTCTCAGCAGCCAGAGAAGCCTGGCAGCATGTAAATACAAGAAATATTTATTCATATTATTTTCCACTGTGTTAATTTCTTTGACATTCTGTATGTCTCTCAGGCTTATTTTCTAATTTACTAATTGATTTTTCTGCAACATCAATTCTATTATTCATCATTTCCAATACTGATTTTAATTGTTCCACACTGAAGTTCAAATTTTTTCTGTTCCTCTTTCAAAAATGCCAAAAAGAGTCTCAAATTGTTTTCATATTTGTTCAAACTTTCCAAGAGATCAGGTTTACTGAGAGGCTGTTTTAAAGTTATGTTTTTGTCACTAATTGACTGTAAGAGCCTGAATTTTCCAAGTCCTGATTTTTTGGTTGGGTCAGATTGAAAGAACACTTTTAGTTTTCATGTCCACTCAGGGCTGAGTGATGGCGGCTTCTTTGTGCTGCTAATGTTTATAGTTTCAGTTTGTCCTGTAGTCAGAAAGAAAAGATCATCAGTGCCACTTTTAAATTTGGAGTTTAAAGTTTATGTCAAGTTCTTTATTTATGTCATCCAATTTTTTCAGAATATCAAATGTTTCCAAACATGAAGCAGAAATCAATGAAAAAGAGTTTCTTTCCATTTGGGATGAAGGTCATAAAAGCGTTTCTCTTTTTGCATTAATAATTAAATTGTTAGAAGATTACTTCAGTATTAGGGCTAGGCTTGGGGCTCAGGCCAGTTGGTTCATTGGACCCTTCAGCCTCACAGATGAGAGGAAATTGGCTATCTCTGGCCAGAGCCTGAAGTGGTGGAACCCACCTTTTTGGAGTTTTTCAATTCTAGCCAGGCTGTGCCTATGTAGGTAGCGTATAGGCCCCGAGCTGGTCCCAAGAGGTCTCAGCTATGCCAGTCTCTTCTTGTGACCCATTGTTCTCTCTGAGCCAGGGTTCTGGGCTTGGGTTCAGCTGCTGATGCCAACTTTCAGTTCTCTCCAATTTTGTCAGATAGAGTATACATTTGCTGCAGAATATGAAACATGCTCAAAATTCTTGTCAAACATTTTGGGTGTTAATGTGGATTTTTTTTTACCCTTTGACAGAAAATGTCATAGATATTTTAGGAGGAAAGGGAGAAGGGAATTTATACAAATTCCTTCACAGTGCCATCTTTCTGGAATGACAATATATGTATTTCTGTCTTAACTTCCTTACCTGTTTTTTTTTTATCTGAGAATCCTTTCCGTGTCGCGTCTGGTGGCTTCTTAGCTTTCAGTTGCATACTTTTGAGATGACGTTTTCATCTTTTTGACAATATTTTCCATCATCATCTTTGAGCTCATTTCTAAGTCTGCTATCTCATGTTCTTTCCTTATCCTTACAAAATTCTCCCTGTCCTTTGCCATGGTCCAGACATTCTCTTATACAAAGTCATGAGTCAGGGGACTGAGTCTTCTATTAGTTTCTCCTTTTTTGATACTTAAACTCCTTCTTTCTCCTCCTTTTCTTCCTGCTCTTCTTCCTCCTCCTTTTCTCCTTCTCTTGTTTTATCAGGGTCTCATTCTGTCATGATCATCCCTCATTGTAACCTTGAACTCTTGGGCCCAGGCAATCCTCCCCTTTCAGCCTCCCAAAGTGCTGGGATTACAGGTGTGAGCCACTGTACCTGGCTCATACTCCTTTCTTTTATAAAGTTATAGTTTTTAGGTAGAAGAAAAAAATTAAAATATAACCATACTTTCTATGTTCTCCCATTTTTCTCCAAGTCTCTAAAATATCCAGATGTGTAGTTCATTTTCTTTTTATTTTATTTTCTCCCACACGATGTGGGAGAAATTCATGGTCCATGTGCTGTGTATAGATCATAGGACTTTCCATCACCCGTCAGGCTCATATTTTGCGAGGAGAGCTTATCTGTCATAGCCATACATAATCATGTAAACCAGGCATTTTTATGACTATTTCCCCAAACTGGTCAGGTTATTTTAAACACTGAAGATAAACGTTGTATGAGGATCTGCAAGAATATCATGGGAATATCCAGGAGCAAAAAAAATATGAAAGACCACAATAGGGGTCTAGAGTTAAGATCTAAGAGACCATCTGGAGTCAGGGTTGTTCTGTTTCTAGGGGCTGTGTAGTCTCACCTCTGTGCTTCTCTGACATCTATGCATTTCTCCTCTTTGTGCTTTTCGTGCACGTGGATATGACCCCAAAGTGACCACCTCCATCTCACTTCCTCATCACTTTCTAGTTCAAATGCACAGCATAGACTTACCAACATTTCCAAATTCCAAACTCCTGGGAGGGAAAATCCATTGGTCCAGATAAGGTCCAATCACTTATATTGAATAGAAGTGCAAAGGTGTATCTCTGTGAGTGGGGTGGTAGTTCTCAGAAAAAGGAGTGTGTGACTAGAAAGAAATCACAAAGGAGGCCTGCTGTAATGTCTCTTTCGTAGAACCTTACTAACCACAGGCTTTCCTGGGCATGACAAGTGTGATTTTCTCTCCTGCCTGTTCACCTGACTCTTCCTTAGAATCTGGATTGTTTCTTTTTCACCAAAGCTCCTGCTGATCATTCTCCAAAGGAAGGATGCTGGATATGTGGTTTTGAATCTAAAATAGGACACAGATTTTTCACTCTTTAATCCTTTTTTCCTGAATGCTACTTTCCTCATCTATAAAATGTGGACACAATGATAGCTCTAGCCATTGGGAAATTAAATAAGATCACGTATATAAAAGCAGCTAGAATAGTAACTGGCATTTGGCAATACTCAAACAACTTTAAGCCACTGTCTATCCTATTCTTAATGGTGATTTATCCTTTGTCCTTAGGACTATTTTTATTTTTCCTGCCACTTTTCCTTTATTGTATATATATATTTCTATGATAGCATACTCTTTGCCAAGCCCCTGTCTATGGTTTTCAGAATCCTGCTTCTTGAAAGTTGGAATAGTAGTTGTTCATTTCCAGGCTATCGGAAACCTTCCATTTTACAAGTTTCTCAAAGACACTGACAGAAGCTTGTTGGTTTAATTTGCAAATTCCCTTTGTACTTTGAGCTTGCTGTCTCAGCCAAGACACTTGAAGACACTGAGGGAAAATATGTTCTTGTAATATCTCTACTTTTCTCACAGTGGTTCAATCGTATTCCTCTCTGTCTAAATACCAGGCTCTAGAAGAAGCAAGTGGAATGTATGGGAATTCACTCTTACTTAATATTGCACAGTTGATCCCAAGTTTATCCTTTCCCTGGACTTCCCTAGGCCTCCAGACTTATTGAGAAGGCCTTTATTCAAAGTCTTAGCATTTTTGTAAAGCACAGCTCGCCCTGACCCCTATTCGTGTCTCTGTGTATCATGTGTCTCTTTCCCACCTTTTGAGTGATTTCTTTTACAAGCTGAATCAATTACTGCTTGGTGGGCAGAGCCAGTGTTTCCTTTAGATAACAATTTGATTAATTAACCTATGAAAAGATTAACTTATTCCACATCTGATTCTGTAGATGGCTTGAGGCAGCTATAGCTATATGGTGCTAATCAATACCCATTACATTTTAGTTATTCAAAATAGTAGACATTGCTGAGGGTAAGCACCGAGCTTCCTTCTTATATCTTCTTTGCCCAGAATGGAGCCTGATACCTAATAATAAAACTAGCCACCATCTATTGAGATTGTAGTAAGTGCCAGGCACTTAAGTATTTTATCTTATTCAATCATCACAGTAATCTCTTGGAATAAATGCTGTTAACATCTCCATTTTTATAGATTAGAAAACTGTAATGTAAAGAGGTCATTTAATAGGCCCCAAATCTCTGCTATAAATTGGGGCTGGGGTCCAAATGTTGTTGGCCAAACTCCAGGACATGGCTCTTAGACACTACAATGTTCTTTCTCTTCCACTGGGAATCTCAAGCACAATTAATTGTTGAACTGAGTGCTCAGCCTCTGCATCCTCAGCAGAGTCATTTACGAATATAACATGGATTCACATTTTTGAAAATGATCTTTTTGCCTAAAATATCTTGGCTTATAATTCTCTGTACTCTTTCCATTAAAGTTCTGAAATCTGCTTTTGAAAAGCTACCATATCCATTCAATTTTACCCAATCATTTCTCTTTTTGGCTATCGTGGGTGTGCTATGACAAAGATTTTTCAAGTTCTTGAAGTTCCCATTTCACTGAACCATATCTTCTTGGTGGTCAGAAGATAGTCCAAGGAGACCCTTCTGATCATTTCCTTCACCATCTACTACCTCTCTCTCCGATTTAGTATCTTTTAAGTAGCAATATTCAATGCTCCCAACTAGAGTTTCTTCCTATTAAGCTTAGGGATACCATATAAGCATGTTTTTTTTTATCAA
Source organism: Otolemur garnettii (assembly GCF_000181295.1). Classification (NCBI taxonomy): domain Eukaryota; kingdom Metazoa; phylum Chordata; class Mammalia; order Primates; family Galagidae; genus Otolemur; species Otolemur garnettii. Next base: position 1,617,219 of record NW_003852403.1, on the reverse strand, counting down.
ATCATAACTTTGTACATTGATGCATTTATAGGGTCCAGAGTACTGCTTCAATATACAATGTGAAACATATAAGCATATTTTCATGCTGTTTCAAGATCTCTGAGTATGTTACTTGTTTTGTTTCACAGATGTTGAAAGCAATATTGTTTATTACCTGAATCAATGGTTTATTTGTGTAAGTCATGGCCAGTGCTGTCATTTAAAAGTCCCAGCTGCTCTCTTCTATAGCAACTTGTTTTATGGATTATTTTAGGCATTTTTTTTAGGTCTTAGACCAATGACCATTTAAAAGACTTATCTCTCTGTAGTGCCTTCAGATTTTTAGATTGAATATCCTCCAAGTGAGATTACTATAAACAACAATCCCATATACTTACAACTAAAACAGTCCAAAGGCTGACACAGGAGGACTTAACACTGGCCCAGAACTGAGGCTTTACGTGGAGGAACTGCGATTCCTTCTCCAAGGTGGAACTGGGTTTCTGTACGGTATCTGACCATTAGGTGGCAGTCCAAATGGCTATCCCAAAGTTTATCCTTCACTACCAATGTTTTTGCACACTGACATAGAGAAATATGGAAAAGATATGTAAACATGGGGGTTTCCTAAAGTTTTATGTTAGAGTTTAAAGTACGTGGGCTTTGAAAAAAATATTCTCAAACGTGGTCTAATGCAGTTGTGTCTATTATCTGAGTTCAGCCACAGGGATGGTGAGGGTAACGCAATAGTGTTTGTTAGAGAAAAGGTGGTGTGTGTGCGGGTCTGTGTACATTGGCATGGACAAGATTCTCTGCTTACTTTAGCCATTTCCCTTCTTCCTCAGGCTACAGGGTTGGGAGTTAAGTATCACCCTATCTATGAGCTTAAAATTTTGTTATCTTTATCCTGGCTCCAGAAATTTCAAATGCAATTTGTGAAAACAGATCCTGTGTTCTTCTTTCTTTTCTGCATTCAGACTTGTTCTTGGAAGAGACATGAAATTGCCACCTGGGCTTCTAGATCACCTGCTTTCCTGTTGGAGATGTTACTAATCCATGAGTTATTGTTTTTTACTAGTTTCTTTTCTGGAAGCTTTAGGCTCTTATTCTGGAGGCAGTGTCATAAGCATTGTCTTTCTAGTGGCTTGGAGTCTCATTTCCTTCTCTAGAGCTCAGACTCTTGCTCAATCCTCTCCATTCTACTGACTTCCATGTTGTGTGTCCTGAGGTTGCCAAGCTAGTCATTGGAAGAACTGGGGTTTCAATCCAAGAGGACTTCATGTTGAAGGGTGGCTGTTTTCACAACCCTGTGCAGCTATCCACCGGGGGGGGGGGTGTCTTATCATTGTTCCATATTCCACAGGTTGTCACTGTTTCTCCATAAAGACAGATTCTCCCTTTGTGGAGGGAGAATCCACCATTCTCAATAAATGACCAGCTCCATCTGGGCTGACTTTGGAATTCCATTCCTATATGAGGCAGGGTTGAAAAGATTCTTTCTTTATCTAAAGCACAGAGTTGAGTCCAGCAGATTGCCATGGACAAAGCACATTTCTATTCAAAGTTTTTTTGTGATGTTTTCTTGAAGACATATTTGTACACATCTTAGAGGACAACTTGTTATGGGATGGTCCTGCCCCAACACCTGCAGAATGTAGCTATAGGACTTAGAAGACAGAGAAGATCAAGATTTTCCCAGACTTTCCCCTGGCTAACCTGGCATATATGTTTCTAGAGATGTGACATTTATGAAAAGGAGTTGGTTTAAAAGGGGATGGCTATGTGAAAATATGAGGAAATGGACTATTTTCAGCTTTGCTATGCTTTAAAGCTTGGAAAATCGGGAGCCACATAGAAGATTAACCCAATCTGTTTCCTGCTGTGTTTCCTCTGAAAAAGACTCTTTGAAGGCCTCACTGCCTGACTCTCATTAAGATAGCCACCGTCATCAAGTTGAATCAGGCCCTGACCATGGGTGGGATTGCTTTGCAGTGATATATTTCAAGAGGCTCTGTGGCAAACCCAGTCGTTGCTTTAGACATGGCCAAGGAGGAGAATGCAGTTTTATTTGGTGATAAAATGAGATTGCAGCTATCAAGGAAAATAGGAAAGGAGAGAATTTCTGATGAGAGTTTTTAGCATGGTGTCAGGACCCCTAAAGCTATAGCCTATAAGAAAATAATTGGATAAAACCCAGAAGTCAGGACACGCATGGGTTAAGTTCTAAATAACGTATGAGCACAACAGCCTCTTTTATCAGCCCGAGGCGGGCTCACCAAATTTTATCCATGGAAAGGAGGGAATTCCAAACTTATGAATCATCTACTAGAAGTGCTTGGTTCTTTAATTATACTATTTTATTTACCCTTAAGGAAACCCTTTTGAGAATGGGTACTCTTATTATCATTCCAATTTTATAAATTAAGATACAGAAACTCAGGAAGATTCAGGAACTAGCTCAAGCTTTCATGGCTGGTCAGTGGTAGAACTGAGATATGACATCTTGACCCATGATTTGGAAGTGGCTGACAAAACCAGTGTGTTTTGTCTCTCCTATATATGGCTGAATCAAATGGTGACCCTCAATATCACCAAAGGATGTGCTTTGTCACACTCACACTTTCACGAACGTGTGCGCACACACTGAAAATAATGGCTGTGAGCTTCACCTGTAGAGAGTGTGTGATTACTGGGACATAGATGGTTTTATTGACAGCAAGCCTTTTCTGATGAAGTTCATTTTTTTTGTCATTGATAAGGTTACTGGATAGAACATGTGGTGAGGACTGACCTTAATAATCATTGCCCAAAATTGTAATTGTGACTTCAGGTCACTCTTTGTGGAGTGATTGTAGGGTATTGCTCTGATCCTCCAAACTTGGCAACTATTTTTCCACTTCATTTGACGCTTGAACTCTGCTAGTAACCTTGACTGGATTCTTACATTTCAATTCTAAGTTATGTCCCTAGCTCCTTATGCATTACTGACAACTGACTCTGTGACATAATTTGCCTCTGTGTTTATAACTCTTGCAGAGCCCTTCAAATTTTGGAGCTCCATCCACCCTTCCAGCCTCTTCCACGAAAGGAATTGGTCTTAAATTCTTTTTTTTCCCCCATTCTCCCCTCCCTTAAATTCTTATATACACTAGAAAAAGGCCTCGGATGTGGGACTAGACAAGGGTGGGGGTTCCTGAGAAGGGAGTGGAACCAGCTTAAGTAATGGTTTAAAGCAGTGCAGGGCAGAAGTGGACATGAGTAGCCAGCACAGAAATTTCATGCACTGAAAGGATGGATAACATTGACTCAGGGAAGGTAAGTCAGCCAAATATCCCCTTACATGATTATCTGTGTGATAAGGAGAATGCACCTGAATTGGGAAGGCTAGTACCTGTCTCGGTTATCTGCTACTGTGTAACAAATCAGCCCAGTGTGTAGTATCTTAAAGCAATATTAATTTATTTATCTCAAGACTCTGCAGCTGGAGTAGGAATTAGTAGAGGAAGCTTGTCATTATTGAATCACCCTCAGTTGGAAAGATGGACTGGAACTGGATTTTTCATTTCCAGGAAGGCCCATTCATGTGGCTGGCAAGTTGTTGCTGGCTGCTGGCTGGAAGTGCAGCCAGGCTGAGGGCCAGAGGCCTTGGTTTCTTTCTACATTGGCTTCTTCACATGGGTCCCTCCATAGGCTGCTTGAACTTTCCCACAGCATGGTGGCTGGGCTCAAGAGTAGGTGGCCTTGAGAACCAGGCAGAGTTTCTTTATCTTTGGTGACTTCACTTCTTATGGCATCACCCTTGACACATTTTGAATGTGAAGTCAATCACAGAAACCTGTCCCCATTCAAGGAGAGAGAAAATAGACCTCAGTCCCTGATCTGAGGGGTGTCAAAATCACATCATAAGAAGAGCAGGTGAGATGGCAGACATCTTTGCAGCCATTATTTTGAAAATACAATCTGCCAGCAAAGCTAACAGGGAGAGTACAAAAAAGGGAAGAGGTTACAAAATGTACTGCTGGACTGTGGTTTCAGAATTTCTGATCCAAACTGTCTCGAATGTATTGTTACTCCTGCAAGGTAATTAACTGATGTTGGAAAGCTCACAGAAAAGATAGCAGGTTTTGCTCTAAGAGCATTGAGCCCTTTGATGGTAGAGGTAGCACATTAATGGTTTAGGTACTATAGATGCCAATTTCAACTTTGGTGCAATTTATGGAAATTGTTTCCATTCTTGTCTGGTCTGAGGGAAGTGGAAGTCTCTTCTAATTGGAGAGATGGCAGAGGAAGGCCTAAAGAATTTATTAGAACACTGAGTGTGTGGGAGTGGGTATGTTTGTATCTATGCCTTTCAGAAGGTAAGTGGTACCACAGGCCAACTGCTACAATTTGTGAGCCCATGGGACCAATTCAGCAATAGAGGGAGATTTAGACATTGCCTAGTCACTGGGACAGAAAATCTCAGGCCCTGGAGCCTACATAGCAAACATGATGCCTTACTTAAGTTGAGATGTACAAAATTTCACCTATACTTTTAAGCCACATGAGTTTTCATATGGACAAGAAGAGGCCTCAGGTAACAGCTGTTTTCTCTTGTATCAAAAAGACCCAGCACCACTAACACAAAAATAGATTGGGATTAAGGCCTCTTAAAATTGTTAACTGTTATTACTATAAACATAACTTGTTTTTGCTTTTAAGTACAGGAGAAAAAAAAAAGAAATATGGAGAAGAACATTGGGTTAGGGATGTACACAACCAGGGGCATGATTAATGTCCAGAAAATCAGTAATTATACAGTCTATTTGTTTAAGAAATTGGTAGCTCTCAAACAGTTACTGTGGCTTCATAGTGAAAATAAGTTTTTGGAGGTTTTAAATTCATCTGTACACGGGAGGGCTTGTACCTGGTTGAATATGTGTGTGTAGTAGGTAAATTTCACTTTAAAGATGTGATTTTCTTCCTGGCTCTTCACAACCTGAGAGCGTGTGATTCTATGCTTTTCCAAGGCTGCAATATTTCTATCAATGGGCCAAGAAAATCAGAGAATTCAAGTGCATTAGAATATAAAGTAATGTTATAAATGGTAGCTTCTTTAGGATTAGGTGCTACATCACAGACTTTGCATTTTACTTAATTATACTTGTAAGATCGGCAAAATGTGTTTATTGGGAGCATACTCTGTTTTAGGTACTGGTTTAGATAGGGCAGGTGGTGGAAAAACAGCCAAGTCTCTGCTCTGGAGAAGGTGTAAACTAATTTGTCAAGAACATAAACATGCAAATAAGTACAAGATTATATATGCATATAAATCAGGTAATTTGAGGAACTGGTAAGTGCTGTGAAGAAAACAAAAATTAGTGGTATAATAGATGTTGACTCAGGCCATCAGGAGGTGTCTCTGAAGGGTGGCCTTTGAGAGGGGAAGAGCCCTTTGAAGACCCAGTTGAGGGGCCTTCCATGGAGAAGGTCTTGAGGGATGAAGTTGGCACTTGGAAGAATGGAAGTAAGAATAGAAGATTAGAAGTTGGCTATGAGCAGAGAACAGCAGATCTGGGGGAGGTAGGCGGGGATGCAATAACGTGGTCACTTTTGGGTAAAGAGTTTGGTTTCATGATAACAGCAGTTAGAAGCTATTGGAAGGTTTCTGCATGAGGGTGGTGCTGTCTGGCTTAGAAGGTAGGAATATCACTCTGTGTGTGTGAAGAATGGGCTGTAGGGAATCCAGTTTGGGGCAGGAGGCCGGTGTCAAATAAGCAGATAAGAGATGCCTATGGCTTAGTTTAGGAGGTAGCAATGGAGATTGTAAATAGTGATATGATTTCTGCTTTGCTGTAGATGTTGAACCAGTAGGATCTAGACATGGTTTGGATATGAATTGAGAGGGAATGAAAGGAAAGAATGGTAACTATTAGCCTTTTTGCCTGAGGAGCTGAGTAGATGATCTTGGCATTTTCTGAATTGGAAAAGATGGATGGAGCAGCTGATGGGGTGGGTGTGGACTTTAATGTTTGATTAGGTGAAGTTCAGGGTGGGTTATTATATGTCTAATTGAAGGTGTTGATTTGAGAGTTGTATATCTAGCTCAAGGAGTACCCATCTATTTAATCAAGGCTAGACTTACAAATTTGGGAGTTAGCAGGCCAGTGATGGCACTAACATTGATGACACAGATGAGATCACCTAAGGACAGAGGGGAAAAAGAGAAAAGTGAAAGTGAGAAGGCCAAGAACAGAGCTCTGAGGTTTGCTGACATTTAGAGACCTGGCAGTGTATGAGACTGCAGAGAGACTGAGAGGGAGATACTGCTGAAATTGGAGGAAATCCTAATAAACACGGAGTTCTGGGAACCAGGAGAAGAAAGTGTTTCAAGAAGAACTTCATAGCCAACCTCATCCAATGTTTCTGAGAAGCCTTGTACAATGAGAATGTAAACTCATGGGTTTAGCAGTAGAAGTGTCTTAGGTGTCCTTGACAGAATCCAGCTCAGTGGAGTAGTGGGGGAGAGAATGGGAGACAGAACTGGGTATAGCAAAGGGGACACATGGTCAAATGCAGATTGTATGTTTGCTTTTTAAAAATATGGGCAATATTAATTCATGATTGGCTTAGCATTTTTTGGAAAGAAAAAGGGAGAGAGAGAGTTATGATTAAGCATATAATTGAAGCAAGTGGGTTAGGTGGTGCAATAATGAAATTATTTTTTAGTGCATAATGTATATTTTCTTTCTCTTTCTCGCTCTCTTTTTTGGGGGGGGCAGCAGGGTCTCATTCTGTTGCCCACACTGGAGTGTAGCGTAACCCAAGCTATGATCATAGCTCACTGCAACCTTGAGTTCCTGGGATCAAGTGATCCTCCTGACTCAGCCTCCTGAGTATCTGTAATTATAAGCATGTACCACCATGCCAGCTAATTCTAAATTTTTTTCTAGAGAGAAGGTCTTACTGTGTTTCCCAGACTGGTTTAGACCTCTTGGGCTCAAGCAATTCTTCTGCTTTGGTTTCCCAAAGTGTTGGGATTACCAACATGAGTCACTGTTCTCCACCCCCACCCCACTCCATATTTTGAGGTGAGATCATAGGATGAGAGTGGGAATGTATTTTACTAGGAACATAGTAGTTAAATCTGGGTGGTGACTTGAATTTTGAGGACATAATTCAGAAGTGAGGCCAGCAGCATGATTGTGGATTTTTTAAAGAGTTCAGGATTATTTCAGGATTTGGCAAATTTCTTCTGTCAAGAAATGGATAATAAAATATTTTTGGCTTTGCGGGAAAATATTTTTGGCTTTGTGGACCATAATTTTTTAGTTTTAAGATTCAACTTTGCCATTGTACTGTGAAGTAGGCACAGATAAGACAGAACTTAATTAAAAGTATTTGCATTCCAATAAAACTTTATTCTTAAGAATAGGCAGTGGTCCCCATTGGGTCCAAGGTTATGGTTTGCTGACTCCTGTTTTACCTGCCTAGGTGTCCATATGAAGGCAGATGACATATGGACACCAATAGTATTTCCTCCTGTGAGTATCATGGAATGAGAGAAGTGCTGGGAGATTAAGGGCATTTACACAAGATTTAGGTAAATGTATCACAGGCTCCAAGTTGGACAAGGAGGGAAGTGTGCACACGGGGACCATGCTAGACAGGGATTACAGGTCCCAATGGGATTAGAGCATGCCAGGAATGGCAATACCAAAATTAGTGAGCTGGAAAGATAGAACATTAGATAGATAGGGGTGCATGAGAGGGAGACAGCTCAGAGGTGGGGTAGTTAATGGTGGTATTAACCAATATTACCCACTTCTGCAGGGGAGGTAGTTGAAATACTACAAAAGGAAAGATTATCCAAAATTGAGAGGAGAGATTCTTGATTGGATCAACTATAAATGTTTCAAGGATGATGATGTAAGTGGTGTTGAAAAGGAAGACAGTGATCCAGACCCTAAACCCTTCAGTGAATAAGGAGGAATGACCCTGAGGTCAGCTGATGATCACAGTGATGAAGAACCCTGAAGGTAAGGGCTGACAACTTGGACTTCAGAAGACCTGGGGTTTATGAGGGAGAAAAGGAGGTGGTTTAAGGGGAAGAGTGAAGGCTACTGACCCCACCTCCAGGCACAGTGTACAAGGTCGTGAGCAGAAAAGTGACTGCTGCTGAGAAAACTCTGGGGTATTTGGTGTGCACAGTGGACAAACAAGATGTTCCATTAAATCAAAGAAATGAAAGGAAATTTCAGGCAAATCAAAAGTCTGAGGAGAATTCAGTGATGATGGAGGATGAGTTACAGTGGCTACAGAGCCTGTTTTCTCCAAACCAGAGGGGCTGTAGCCATTGAGAGCACATGGTGGCCGAGCACCTTGGGTGGTGGTCTCTTTTCTAGAAATATAGGGGAGTGGGTGAGTAGAGTGGCAGTCAGGAGAACAGGGCAATGATAGCCTCTGGTCAACAGTCCCTTCTATGGCATGTGAAGATAGATTTTTCAGTTCTTTTTCTTAAATATATTTTTAATAGACTTGGTTGATGACTGATTGATTTTTAATTGATAAATAATAGCAATACATTTGTGTGTGTATATATATATGGCACAATGTAATGTTTTGATCTGTGTATACCTTGTAGAAAGATTTGAAAAGCCAATAAACCTATCCATCCACTAACTTGGACTTCAAAGAGCTGGCATTGTAAGAATGTTAATAATCTTTTCTTTTAGCAATTTTGAATCATACAATAACTTATTATTAACGATAGTCAGTCACCATCCAGTGTAATAGCCTTCTCAAATTTATTCCTCCAGGCCAACTAACACTTTATGCCCTTTGGTTAACATCTCCCCTTTGTCCATCCCTCCCCACACTCCAGCCCCTGGTAACCATTATTTTACTCTTTGCTTCTATAAGGCTTACTGTTTAAGAATCCCCATCTACCAGAGATCATGCAGTATTTGTCTTCTGCACCTAGACTATTTCACTTAGCATAATATCCAAGTCCTTTTAATGTAGGAAACACAGTGATCAAATTACACCTGTTCACAGATTTACGTTTAAATAATTGTAAAGATTTTAAGAGTTGATATTTAATTAAAATTTGTTCATGTCTTACTTAATTCAGGATAGCCATCTTCTCATAGTATTTCTGGAAGGGGTTGAAGGTTTTTCCAAATAGCAGCAGATTCCTCAGTTTTGCAGTGAGGTGGGACGGATTGGGTGGTGACAGTGATGGCTGGCTGAATGGAGAAATTCTGTGTCTGCGTAGTAGAATGCATTAGTCTTTATACTCAGGTGAGGCTGTTTTTTCCTTCTCCTGGCAGAACAAGTCTTTGGTAAGTCCAGTAGAGTAAGATGCCTCAAGGGGAGAGATGCCCAATGACAGGTTATAGCCAAGGGCATCTTGGTAAGTGAGAGCCAGGTTTTGTGTCCTTATGAATGGATGTATTTTAACTTGGCATTTCCTTCGCTAACAAAATTAAAAGGAGAATAATGCCATAAAAATAAAGTGACATAGGACAATTGGGAAATGGAAATTAGGTCATATTAATAAAATTTTAATTGTATAATTATATTCTTAAGTTAGGTGATTGACTTGCTTGCTCTTAATTTGGGTGGGAAAAGTTTTCAGGAGCAATTATTATGAAATTTTATGTGCTGTTTTGTGGGCTGTGGGTGAAGGCATGATGGAACTTAAAACCGTGGATGCAAAGCTGCAGGCTCTACTGGAAACACCTGCTACCACACTCTGATGGAATTTATTGAAAAGTATTAGATCATTCTCGTTGTGTAATTTTCTCTCTGTGCGTATATGCCTGTGTGTGTGCTATATTTGGAAAAGAGTCCAGAGTTGTACCAAAGATGACTGGGAAGAAATGTAAGTAATTTGGGGAAGTGCCTGAAGGCAATGGAATGTGGGAATGCTTTTGGAACTGCAGAAGTAAGCAGGCTGTCCTTTATTCCCCTGAAGCATGGTTTGTTTGTCTGCAGGCCAGCAAGGAGACCTTGTGGCTGGTTGGAGTCAGGTGGGAGGTCAGAGACAGGGTGTGTGGGAGCAGCATGTGCTGAGCCTCACAAGGCATTGTAAAAATGTCCAGAGCCTCTCTAATTTAGATGAAGTGGGTAAGGCTGAGTTTTCTTTTAATAGGATCATTCTGGAAAAATTATGGAGATTAGGTCACAGGCCAGCGGGACTAGTGGCAGGGAGACCTGCTAAGAGGCTGTTGAAATGTTCCAGGTGAGAAATGATAGTTGTTTTGGATCAGGGTGGTAACAATAAAGGTGGAGTAGGGGTCAGATTCTGGGTATATTTTCCAGGAGAACTATAAGGATTTGCTGACAGATCAAGTGTGGGAAGTGAGAAAGAAGAATTAAAAACGAATTCAAGCTTTGGGGCCTGAACTAAAAGGATGGCGTTGACATTAATTGTGCTGGTGAAGACTCTGGGAAATTTGAGGCAGTAGGGAAAATCAGGACGTCAGCTTTGTGCTTGCTAAGTTTGAGCTGCCTCTTGGGCATCTGAGTAGAGGCACCTTGTGACAATTGAATACGTGAGTCTGGAAGTGAAAGAAGAGGCCTCAGCTGGAGCTGTAGCATGAGTGCCACTAGTGTAATGATAGTATCTAAATCCATAATGCTGGGTGAGAAAACAGTGTGTGTGGATACAGAGAGAAGGTCAAGTGAAGACCAAGGATTGGCCATTGGGCTTAGTAACTTGGAGGCCATAGCTGACTTTGACAAGAGCAGTGGTGAGATGAGGGGGGAGGTGATTAACTTGACTGAAGAGTGTCCAAAAGAGAATCAAAGGAGAGAAATTTGATCTATCAAGCAAATATGATTCTTTTTATTAATTTTATTATAAAGGGCAAGCAGAGAAATAGGGTAGTACTTGTAGGGAGAAGAGGAGTCAAGAGAGCAATTTTGTTTTATTTTGTCATTTTTAATTTATTTTTTAATATGGGGGAAATAACATCATGTTTGTGAATGATACACTAGAGGGAGAAAGTGATAATACAGAAGAGAAGGAGAATTGCCAAGCTCCATTCGTGAGCAGGTGTGAAGGGCAGGGATCCACTGCAAAGGGGTTGCTGTCATCTAGGAGTTAGAGCAGCGAGTCCACGGCACAAGAAGGGACAACTAAGTACAGTATTGAGGCCCTGATTCCGGGAAGGACAGAGCGATGTTGGAGTTGATTCCAGGTAGGACCGAGGGATGTTGGATTTGATTCAAGATACCTTCTGATTACTTGTGCTGGATTTAAGAAGTTCAGGAGTAGGGTACAGTAAGTGCGAAGTTACCTAAATCTGCAGACACTAGGGTCAGACAAGATCTGAGCTGAGATGGTTAGTTAGCTTCAAAAGCCCTGGGAGGGGTTGGACCAGTGTGCTGCAGGAACTCCACTTTGCTTACTGCCACCAGTATCCAATCACTGACGTGTGTCCCTGTGTTCTAGGTACCCATGTCTGCATTCTGAAAGAGTAGGAGAAAAGATCCTGGGATGGAGAAGGCTGTTAATTTGAAAAGTGCTTCTGTAAATTGTAAAATTTTTATAAAATTCTTCTAGTGGCTGCCCTAGGGTTTATATTAATGATATGCATTTGCAACTAATCCAGGCTCATTTTAAAAATAACAGTATACTACTTCACAGAGAGTATGGTTGCCTTACAGCAGAGATTTCCAAATTCTACCCTCCCATTCTTTATATCTTTGCTGCCACTAAGTTCCCTTATTTGTAGGTTATAATCACCAACAATATGACTGCTATTAGTGGTGTGAACAAGCTGTTAATCTGCTAGATCAGTTAAGAAAAATGAATTGTGTGTTTATTTTTTTAAGAAAATATAAGGTTTTATTTTATCTTCACTTATTCCTTTTCTTTTTCTTCTTCTTTCTTTTTCTTCTTATTCTTTTCTTTTTCTGTGTAGATCCAAGTTTCCGACCTACATCATTTTCCTTATTTTTTTTTAATTAAGTCATTTGTACATAGATCATGAATGCATTTATGCCATTATGGGATTCAATGTGTTGATTATTTGTACAAATTGGAGTACTTACATCTTACTAATTAACATAGCCTTCACCTCATTTACCCAATTACATGTTGAGACATTTGTGTTCTACACCTGATAGATCCAACTTGTACTTGCAATATGCTCCATAGGTGTGGTCCCCCTATTAACCCTCCCTCTGTCGACCCACTTCTCCCTTTCCCTCCCGCTCCCCTTCGCTCTTTCATCCTAGGCTATATTTGTGGTTCATCTCTCATATGAAAGTGTGGGTGATTATAAATTGGTTTTATAGTAGTACTGAGTACATTGGATATTTTTTTTCCATTGCTGATATCACATCACATAAACAAATTAAAAAACAAAGACCATATGATTCTCTCAACTGATGCAGAAAAAACTTTTGATAATATCCAGCATCCTTTCTTGATCAGAATGCTTAAGAAAATAGGTATAGAAGGAACATTTCTTAAACTGATAGAGGCTATCTACAGCAAGCCCACAGCCAATATCATATTGAATGGAGTTAAATTGAAATCATTTCCACTCAGATCAGGAACTAGGCAAGGATGCCCACTGTCTCCACTGCTTTTTAACATTGTAATGGAAGTCTTAGCAATTGCAATCAGGCAAGAGAAGGCAATCAAGGGGATCCATATAGGATCAGAGGAGATCAAACTGTCACTCTTTGCAGATGACATGATTGTGTATCTGGAAAACCCCAGGGACTCAACTACAAAACTGCTAGAAGTGATCAAGGAATACAGCAACAAATCAGGATACAAAATTAACACTCACAAATCTGTAGCCTTTATATATATCAACAATAGTCAAGGGGAAAAAACAATCAAGGACTCTATTCCCTTTACAATAGTGCCAAAGAAGATGAAATATCTGGGAGTGTATCTAACTAAGGATGTGAAAGATCTCTATAAAGAGAACTATGAAACTCTGAGAAAAGAAATAGCTGAAGACATTTTCCTTATTTTTGAAGAACTTTCTTTAATATTTCTTGCAGGTCTGCTAGTGACAAATTCCCCTCAACTTTATTAGTGTGATAAAGTCTTTGTCACTCTCACACTTTTGAAGTATAGTTTTCACTCAGGATACAAATTCTAGTTTGGTGGAGTTTTTTGTTTTATTTTTCCTTCAACATTATAAATATTCCATTTCATTCTTTTTGCTCCATGGTTTCCAAAGAAAAGTCCTACGTGATTCTTATCGTTGTTCCTTTATAGGTAAAATGTTTTTTCCTCTGGCTTCTTTCAGAACTTTCTCTTTAGAGTTTAGATGTAGGTTTTCTACAGTTTGAATATTATGCAACTTGTGTACATGTTTCAGTAATTGTTGTACCTGAGTTTCCCGGATCCATCCATGGCTTGGTGTCTGTCACTAATTTTGGAAAATTTGTAGCCATTATATCTTCAAATATTTCTTCTATTTTCACCTCCTTCCTTTTCCTTGTGATATTCTCAGTGTGCATCTATTATGCCTTTTGTAATCGGCCTGTAGTTCTTGGATATTTTATTTCCCCTTTTTATTCTTTTTTTGCGATGCTTCTCAGTTTGGGAAGTTTCTACTGGAATATTTTTGGGCCCACTGATTTTTCCTTCCACATGTCCAGTCTACTGATGAGCCCATCAAAAACATTCTTCATTTGTGTTTTGCATTTTAATTCTAGCCCTTCCATGGAGTCTTTCTTAGAGTTTCTGTCTCTCTGGTTCCATCGCCCCTCTATTCTTGAATGTTGTCCACTCTTTCCATCAGAGCCCTTCATATAATAATTATTGTTATTTTAAATCACTAATCTGATAATTCACTGCTGTACTTGAATCTGATGTTTGGTATGTCTCTTCGGACCATTTTTCTTTCCTTTTCTTTTTCTTCTCATTTCCTTTTCTGCTCTTGTTTTTTCACTTAATTCTCTTGCTTTTAGCATGCCCTCTAAGCTGTTGCATGGTCTTATGTTTTTCTGCCTAGCTAGGAGTTAGAATGTCTGTTTACTGTTTGATATAGTTGTAGGTGTCAGAGGTTAAAATTTTTCCTAGTGTCCTTGCTTTGGTCTCTCCTGTTATGTTTGAATTTCCTTGAAGACTTCTTCTTGAATAGCATCTGAAACTTGCAGTTCTTTTCAGTTGTAATCTCCTGTTATTACAGGTGTCTTGTTGATGCGGTAGAAGCCTTTTGTTTTCTTATGATCAGGTCTCAGTCTTGAGGTGGGCTTGACACCATGCTGTGACCTTCCCAAGTGCTTCTCAGTTCCCTCCCTTACTCTGTGAGCTCACAGGAAGGCCTGAGGTGGCTGAGCGGGTATTTCCTCTTCTCCTTATTGGCTGGGCACTGATGAAACCCACAGTGGTTAAGTTCTGGTAAAAGTTTCTTTTGAGGACAGGACTTTATCAATGAGAACAGAAGTTCTGGGTGTATTTTAAAATGGTTATTTTCCTCCTCTCCCTACCCAAAACACAGGGCTATTTTCTCTGATCTCCATCCCAATAATTTGCTAGGCCTCCTGGTTAAAAGTCATGAAGGCACCCCAACCCCTAGAGGGTGGGTCCCCAGGAAATATTCTCTTTCACATCACACTGAACCTCCAGAAGTATGTCAATTGTTTTTTAAATGTTCCTTCCAGCTTCTATCTGTGGCATCTATCCCCAAGCAAGCTCTAATTCTCTGTATGCAACTTTCTCTACAGATTTGGGGCAGGCACTTTTGTCTGACCCCTCAATTCTTCATTCAGATCAAAGAAGAGTTGTTCATTTTTCAGTTTGTTCAGACTTTTTTTTTCCTGTTATGAAAAATGGAAATGATGTTCTTTACATGTGTAACTGGAAACTGGAGTCCAGATGTTTTTCAGTGGGAAATTATTCAGGTCATGACAACTTAGCCTGAAAGAAAACAAAGGAGGAAAATCAATACCAAAGGAACTGCTTGACAGACGAAAGATGGTCAATGGGATAAGCAAAGGGAAATAAGAAGGAGAAATGTTCATCTTTTGACAATGCTTTATAATTCTATTTCAATCCAATGGAGAGTAAAACAAACAAAAACACCAACTCTTTTCTCCTCATCCATCTTTTCCTCTCTCCTCATCCTTCTCTTCACTCTCATCATCCTTTATGTCCTCTTTTCCCTTCTCCTTCTTTTTTTTTTTT
>NW_003852403.1:1564529-1601678 GCF_000181295.1 Otolemur garnettii | reverse complement strand
GCTGCATAGTATTCCATGGTGTACATATACCACAGTTTGTTGATCCATTCGTGGATCGATGGGCACTTGGGCTTCTTCCATGACCTGGCAATTATTATTGGGATGCAATAAACATTATGATACAAATATCTTTGTTGTAATGTGATTTTTGGTCATCTGGGAATATACATACCTAATAAAGGAATTGCAGGATCTAACGGCAGGTCTATTTTTAGTTCTCTAAGTGTTCTCCAGATGTCTTTCCAAAAGCCCGTCTCCTTCTTCCTCCTCATTTTCGTCTTCTGTGTTAAGAGTGTGAGAGATTTCCTGTACGATTCAGGCATGTCAGCTGTTCATATTCATGCTGGGGAGAAGGTGGCTCATTCCTTTCAGGCAGGCTGGGCTGGCACGCCAGACAGACGCCCCAGGTTGGGATCACCTGCGTGCTCAGACCTGGAGTCTGTCCCAACCAGACCTTTTCAATCAGAAGGACTTTTTTCCCCCCTCAAATATTTTCTTGCCTTTTAAAAAAACATTTTATTAAGGTATGACCGACAAATAATAAGATGTACGTATTTAAGATATACAAATTGATGAGCTTAGAGGTGAGAACACACCAGGGAAACCATCACCACAATCTATGCCATAAATACAGGGTGTCCCAAAAGTCACCCAGAAAGTCACCACACGTAAGGAAAATGGGAAATTACAGCTAAACATAGCTTTATTTACAAAATATTCTTTATAAAATTTTGTAAAGAGGCAGACAACATGTAGAGAAAAATTTTGTGAAATTTTGCAATGAATGTTAACAAATAAAGGTACATTTCACTATAATTTTTCCTTCTGGGACACCCTATATATTTCACACCTCCAAAGGAAAACTCTTGGGTGAGCCTTACTGTACCTTTTATCTTTATTGACAACAGATCAGACATAGGGTGGCTTGGCTCTTAGGGGATTAGCTCTGGAGGTCACTCCTTGCAGTGAGGATGATTTACTCACCAAGTGCATAAGTCCACTGCCTCGGAGTCTAAGAGACCAGTTGGAAGCTATAAAGTCCCCCCCACAACCTGTCACGTTGGTAGTTTATAGCAGTGCTTTCATTGTTTTAATATTCTTTGCTTATACTCTTGTGAACCATTTC
Source organism: Otolemur garnettii (assembly GCF_000181295.1). Lineage (NCBI taxonomy): Eukaryota > Metazoa > Chordata > Mammalia > Primates > Galagidae > Otolemur > Otolemur garnettii. The sequence goes on along the minus strand of NW_003852403.1, from coordinate 1,600,552 downwards.
TGTCTTCATTAATTTTCACAGGGCTCTAGCTGTAGACAGAGTGAACGTATATGCTCTCCTGCATTTGGCTTCAGTGTGAAGTTACTCAGAGGCCACTGCTGCAGCCCAGTGAGTCAGCAGATCCGGCTTTTGAAACAGTGTCCTTAGGACAACACACTGCTGGATGACGGACAAAGTCGTAACAGTATGGACACTGACCACAGGTATGTGCCTTCTCAAATTTGTGATGCTGTTAATACTGAGACACACAAACATTCTCAAAATCTTGGGTACCAAGGTGAACTATCTCATGGGAACCAACCTCAAAGAAGTCTTGGAGTTTTTAGGCAGCGTTGGGCCTACCAGGGGTCTCAGGAATCTAAAATCCTGATTGTAGCTTCACTCAGTCTAATTCTTTTTCTCAGAGCTTCAAGAAATCTGTAAACTTAATAGTAGACATCCCAGAGCTCTCAATAGGGAAACAGTGAAATAAGAGGACATCGCATTGGCCATGGGAGGGAGAGAAAAGCAGGCATGTCTTGAGAAGGAAGATACACAGAATGTGTAAAGGTAAGAAATCGAGGCCTGGCTTGTGGATGAGAACAAAAAAGCCCATATCGTCTGAAAATGTGGACATGGACCGGACCAGCATTGCCTTCAGGGGAAGGTAACTCAGAAGGAAAAAGGAAGAGATTATCTGGCTTTTGCTTCTATATCTCAGACTTAATTACTTTTCAAAGGTAATTAATTCCCAGAATGCTGGGAATGGAAACCCAGTTTCTCATTTAAACCTTGGACCATTCACTTAACCCCTCTGTTCTCAGGGTTCTTATGAGAATTAAATGATTCAATAATTATAAAGCTCTTACAATACTGCTTCCATGTGTCACGTCATAAGCGCTATGAGGCATGTGAGCCCCACGTTGCAGAAGTGTGGACTGGCGCTCTGAGGGACGCTGTAAGTATGGGAGTGCCTGTTGCATGTTGGAAGATGTAAAGTTTGGCTGCCGCGGAAGAGATTTCTAAAGGGTGATACTCAGCAAAAGTAGTTATTTTCCTGTGGATGAGAGTAAAAGATACTGGTTAGAGAGTAAAAGATACTGGTTAGAGAGTAAAAGATACTGGTTAGAGCCCAGGTTACAAGGAGATCATGGAGACTGTGCACCCACATGGTGATACCTGTCTAGTGTCTATTAGGGTCAACTTTGAGAAGGGTTTCCAGGGGCTTTGTGCAACCTCTGGCTTTAGCAGTCCTGCAGGACAAGCTCTTCAGGGACTTTAGGTGACGACAGAAAAGGTGTGCTCATTGGAGCTGTGGGGATGTATACTGTGTAGGCTGCTTTAGAGAATTCAGATCCCAAGACGTGACATTCAGCTTAGATTCTCTTGCTTGCCTCACCGTAACTCCTAACACTGCTCGCCTGTTACTGCTAGTCTACACCTCCTGAGGGTTCCTGTGCACGCTGTACCCCGTTTCACCATGCCATTCCTTCTTCCTATACATTTGGAGCATGCGTTTCTTAGCTGGTCAGCAGAATGAAGTCCTTCCCCTTTAGGGCATGTTCAAGGTCATCGTGCTTTAATCACAGTCCAGGAACTCTCTGTGGCAATTGGAGGCTCAAGACAGACTCAGGGCTTTGTTGGAACAACCTGGCTTTGCCTAGGATGGCAGGATGAGGGCAGGCACCCATCCTCTTGGGCCCAGAGACTGGCACACGTCTTTATTTTGCACTGAGCAAACTGCTCCCAAACTTGTGGGGAAAGGGATCTTGCCACTGCAGTGGGGACTTGCCCATAGCCCAATTTGGACACACCACTTTCCTTTGTGTACCTCACCTGAGAGTTTATTAAATAGACTGAACTAGGCAGGGAGACCATGAAATGGCTTTATTATTCCACGTCCTTGCCTTCAATTCCCCCTGTCTTCTCTCCCTGCTCCTCCACAGGATCATATCGAGGGCAGGTGTCAGGGCATCTCTGGTCCGTTTCAGATGTTAGAATGTTCAGGTGTTATTAAGATCAGAGCAATTTAAGTAGCAACTTCCTTCCCAGGTGCAGTGTAACCCTCCTCTCTCCCTGTTTGGGCCTGAGTCTGCCCATGCACCTGTGTTGGGGCGGGGCGCTGTGCCCCTTGACCCTGCATTACATTGCCTTCCTCCTCCCACGTGCTCTCGCTGCCTCTGCATCTGATTGGAGGAGAGGGTTATTCATTGTGTTTTTAATTTGTGTCAGGCTGTTCAGCATTCTAGGTATAAACCAGTGAGATGATGTCCTAGTTCATGGAACTTTAATTCAAGCATGGTAAAGGTAAATATATTAATAAAATAATACATCTTTTAACATGATAGGGCTGTGGGCGTAAATAAAGCAGACAAGGGGAACAGGAATTGTTAAGAATGCGGTTTTCTGTCTTATGCAGTGGTCACTGAAAGACTTTCAGGGAAATACGAGAATGAGCCATGGAGAAATGGGGGGAAGAAAATCCAAGCAGAGGAGCCCCAAGGAGCCCAGCGTGGAGCTCTGAGGCAGAGAGGTGGTGATGACAGTGGGGCAGGGGGACGGGGAGTTGTGTAGATGTCAAGGTCGGAAGTGGGGAGACCAGCCGAAAGGTTATTGTGGTAGTATAGGACATAGGAGGACATCTGGATAGACCCTGACATAGCCCACTACACAGACTAACTTCTGGGAGGGAACAGATGCTGGAGGTCTGAGGAGCAGGGAGAAGATGTGAAGGAGGAGAGGGAAGGGAAGGAACTAGGGAAGTAGAACCTCAGTGCCCTAGTGGCTCCTGGCGGTTAGTGGCCACAAGTTCCAACAAAAATTAGTTGTCTTGGCTTGCCTTTAGTGGCACTAGGAACGAAGTTTGTGGTTTCTTTAAAGACTCATGTATAAGGACCCCTGATGTACCTCAGGCCTTCTGTGACTTCTCCCAACACCTATGAGGCAGGATGCTTCTGAGATCTTGCCTCTTGGCAGTTCACCTCCTTGTTCAGGATACTTTCAAAGTGACTTGAGGTTTTTTTTTAGGGGAGCATTTCTCACAGTATTCATTTTACCTCCCTTTCCCTTTTTCCTATTGGTGATGGAGATACAGCTGAGCCCTGCTATCCTTGCTGCTTGCCTGACAATTGTGGCTGATTCAGACTTATCCAGGTGAGAACCTGCAAATGATTGTAACCCATGCAGGGGTGTTCAGCTTGCAGCCTGCTGGCAATATGTGCATTTTTTTGAGGCCTGTTTTACTGACCTAAGGCGCAAAAATTTTGCACAGACCTTTTTATGCTAATCAGCTTTTGTTAGTTTGTGTGTTTAATGTGTGATTCAAGACAACTCTTGTCCTTCCACTATATGGCAGACAAAAAAAAAAAAAAAAGGTTGGACAACCCTGGAAGGATACATGTCAGGTTCTTCCAAAACCTTTCCAGGCTTGAATGAGTAGCAGTGGATGTCAAGCATCCATGTTTCTGCAGCCCAGAAAATCTCCAGCTAGAGACAAGATAGTAACTTGCTTTTCTCAAAAGTATAGACATGGATCTCTCTGTATTCTTCGTTAAAAATAAGAAAGGGCAACCTTTGTATTTAGAAATAATTTCAAGCTTACAGAAAGATTGCTACAATAAAATACTGAACTTATTAACACCTGCGTACTTTTACTTAGAATCACCTACTGTTAACTTCTATTTTTTTGCAGTTTTGGGCTGGGGCTGGGTTTGAACCTGCCACCTCTGGTATATGGGGCCGGCACCCTATCCTTTGAGCCACAGGGGCCACCTGCTTTTTACCTGAGGTACATATTATTTGCATGTTTCCACTCTCTAGATAAAGAAGTCTTCCTTTCCCATTGTCCTCTTAAATAAGGATATTCCCTCATATAAATACCACAGAGTTACCAGCTTCAGAAATTTATATTGATATGATTATTTTATCTAAGCTATCATCTCATATTTTAATTTAGCTGTTGATTTAATAATGTCCTTTAAAGCATGTTCCCTAGAGTCCAGAATCCAGTCTAGGACTGGGTATTGCATTTGGTTGTTACAAAGAGATGTCTCTTCATCATCCTTCAATTTAGAACATTTCCACACGATTTTATGACACTGACATTTTTGAAGAGTACTTTCACATCCCTTTAAAAATAAATCAGGTCTCATTCTGAATTTGCCTAATATTTTCTAGTGATCAGATTGAGGTTAGGTATTCTATTTGTAAAATTGAAATAATGTTCACTTCAAAATTCATTTTTCAAAAGTACAATTTAGTAGTTTTTAGTATATTCACAAAGTTGTGCGTGTACAACCATAACCACTATCTAATTATTTTAGAATATTTTCATCATTTCTAAAAGAAGCTTTCTATTTAATAGAAGTTAATTCCCACTAGCCACTCCCTTCAGCCCCTAGAATCCATTAAGATACTTTAATTCTATATATATTTGCCTATTCTAAGTATTTCACATAAAAATGATTATACAATGACACCTTTTGTGTCTGACTTCTTTGAATTGGCACGTTTTTCCTTACAGTGTGTATCAGGACTTTCTGGATGAATTACATTCCACTGTAGGGAGATATCGACAGTTGTTCACTCAAACATCAATCAATTGATGGATATTTGAGTTATTTTCACATTTTGGCAATTATGCATAAGACTGTTGTGAATATTTATGTACACGTTTTTGTATGAATGTATGTTTTCTTTTCACTGGGATATATTCCTAGGAGTAGAATCTCTGGGATACAAGGTAAATTTATGTTTAACTTCTTGAGGAACTGCCAAATTATTTTCTAGGGTGGTTGCACCACTTTCATTCCTACCACCAGTGAATGAAGATTCCACTTTCTCCATATCCTGCTAACACTTCTGTATTTCTGTGCATTTGATTCTATCTATTCTAGTCATTGTAAAGAGACACCTTCCTGTGGCTTTGATTTGTATGTCCCAATGATTACTGATGCTGAGAGTCTTTTCATGTGCTTATTGGACGTTTGTATATATTCTTTGGGAGAAACATCTATTCAAATTTTTTGCCCATTTTTAAATTGGGTTGTCTTTTTATAGTTGAGTTGTGTTTGTCATATATTCTGGATACTAGATCCCTAACAGGTATATTTACAAATGACCTTTCTCATACTGTGGGCTGTCTTTTCACCGTCTTAATAGTGTCTTTTGATTAGGTTTATTAATTTTAATGGATTTCAATCTGTTTGTCTATTATCTTGGTTTTGGGGTTGCTGTGCCTTTAGAGTCATATTTAAGAAGCCACTGCCTATAGCAAGATTGCTAAGATGTACATGTATGTTTTCTTGTGAGTTTTATAGTTTTAAACTTAGGTCTTCAATACATTTTGAGTTAATTATTGTATATGGTAAAAAGAAGGGGTCTAACCTCATTCTTTTTCATGTAGATATCTAGTTATCTCACCTCTATGTTTAGCAGAGACCATTATTCCCCCATTGGATGGTTTGGGCACACTCAATGAAAATCAAGTGATCACAAATGCATGGATTGATTATGGACTCTCATTTCTATTCCACAGATGTGTATGTCTTTATGTTAGTATTATACAGTCTTTATTGCTGTAGCTTTACAGTAAGTTTTGATGTTGGGAAAGGCAAGAGTTTCAACTTTGTGCTCCATGTTCAAGATTCTTTTACTATTTACATTTTCATATAAATTTTGGGATTAATATGTCAATTTCTGAAAAAAAGGCAACTAGAATTTTGGTAGGAATTGTATTGATCTATAGAAAATTTTGGAGAGTATTACCACATTAGCAATGTTAATTATTCTGATCCATGGACACATGATATTTTCCATTTACATGGGTCTTTAATTTTTTTTGAAATTATATTTTACAGATTTTTTTAGGTATCAAGTTTTTAATTTCTTTTGTAAATTTATTCCTATGTATTGTATTCATTTGGATACTATTGTAAATTGATTGTTATCTTAATTTCATTTTTGAATTGTTCATTGAGAATGTGTAGAAATGTAGTTAATTTTTTATGCTAATCTTTTATCCTGTGACCTTGCTGAACACTTTTACTAGCTCTAGTAGTTTTTCTTTTTGGCTTAGGATTAATGCCATGTGAAAATAGAAATAATTTGACTCTTTTTCCAAACTGGATGCCTTTCATTTTCTTTTCTTGCCCAATTGTCCTGCCCAAAACTTCCAATAAAATGTGAAACCAAAATGATAACAGCAAAAATCTTTGTCATGTTCCTGATCTTAGGAGCAAAGGTTTAAGTCTTTTACATCTATATATAACATAAACTGCAGTTTTTTCCCCACATACTGTAGTATTTTTGCCCTTATCTGTGGTTTTATTTTGTGCAGTCTTAGTTACTTGTGGGCAACCTTGGTCTGAAAATACATATAATATTTTGAGAGAGAGAGAGAGAGAGAGGAGAACACAGTCTCCTAACTTTTCTTTTGTACTATGTTGTTATAATTGTTCTATTTTGTTATTATTGTTAATCTTTTATTGTGCCTGATTTACAGATTAAATTATTTTATTTTATTAAGTCATATACACATAGATCATGGATACATTCATGCATATGTGGGGTACAATGTGCTGATTTTTTTTTAATACAATCTAATGTGATTGCATTTAACCGATCAACATAGCTTTCAGCTCATTTACTTGATTATTGTGCCAAAACATCAATGTTCTACAGTTCACAGATTTGACTTGTACCCTTGTCATATGTTCCATAGGTATGGTCCCACCTTTTACCCTCTCTTTGTCGAAACTCCCCGCTCTCCTCCCCTCCCACTCCACTTCCAAAGGTCTCATAACCAGAATCCACAGAGAACTCAAACTTAGTATTAAGAAAAGAAAAGATTCTTAGTATTAAGGATCCCATTTCACTACAGGCAAGAGACCTGAACAGAAGCTTCTCTGAAGAAGAGAGGCACATGATATACAGACACGTTAAAAAATGCTCGTCTTCTTTAATCATCAGAGAAATACAAATCAAAACCACTTTGAGATACTATCTAACTCCAGCAAGAGTAGCCCACATAACAAAATCTCAAAACTACAGATGTTGGTGTGGATGTGGAAAAAAGGAATATAGATTAAATTTTATCATAGGTTATAAATTACAGAAACAAACATAGTTTGTTATATATATAATTTATTACTATCTGCTGTTTCAGGCATTCATAGGAGGCCTTGAAATATATCTCTCTTGGAGAAGGGAGGACTCCTGCATGTCCTTTATCAGATTAAAGTTTCTTTTTATTCCTCATTTGTTGAGTGTTTTTGTCACAAAGGGCATTAAGTAAGTTTCGTCTATTTTCCATGTCTATGAAAACAATCTGTCAGTTTTGTCCTTATCTCATTAATATGGCTTATTACCTTGATTGCTTTTCATGTACTAACTAACCTTGCATTCATGGTATGAAATCTACTTTGTTATGGTGCATACTCTTTTTAATATTCTGTTATTAAATTTGGTAGTGTTTTGATTAAGAACTTTGCATCTATATTTATCAGGAATATTGAAGTTTTCTATAATTATGTGTTTATCTAGTTTTGACCTTAGAGTGATGCCTTATTCTCCTAGGACAAGATGAAAAGTTTTCCTACTTCATCTGTTATTTGGAAGCGTTTGTGAAAGATTGGCTTTAATTATCTTTTAAAGATCCTGGTCTTTTCTTCATAGAACTTTTTTTGATTACTAATTCTATCTCTTCACCAATTATAGGTGCATTTCAGATTTCCTGTTTCTTCTTCCACCAGTTTCAGTAGTTTGTGTCTTTCTAGGACTTTATCTTATTTATTGCCACATAATTTCTCCTAATATTACCTTAAAATTCTTTTTATTTCTATAAGGTTGGTAGTAAGTTCCTTCTTTAATTTCTGACTTTTAGCAATTTGAATCTTTTTTTTTTCTTTTTCTTGATTATTCCAGCTAAAGTTTTGTCAATATTGCTAAGCTTTTCAAGAAACATTTTTTTTTTCTGTTGGCTTTCTGTAACATCTTTTTATTTTTCTTTATTCATTCTTGATCTAACCTTCATTTTTTTTTTCCTTCCTTCTGCTTGCTTTTGGTTTAGTTTGGTCTTCAAGTTTTTTAAAGTTTAATTACGGATTTGAAATCTTTATTCTTTTTAAATATACACACTTCTAGCTATACAGTTTCTTAATTTTCATTCATCCCAAGGTATTTTTAATTTTCTTTTTGATATAGTTCTTTGATTCATTGGTCATTTAGAGCATTTTGTGCAACTTCTATATATTTGTGAATTTCCTAAGTTTTCTCATGTATTTATTTCTAACTTGTTCCATTGTGTTTGGTCACTCTATATATTTTGTATGGTCAATCCTTTCAAATTTATTGAGACTTGTCTTATCACTCAACATAGAGTTTATCCTTGAGATTGTTTCATGCACACCTGAGAAGAATATATATTCTGCTATTGTCAAAGAGAAGTCTCTGTAGAAGTAGATGTCCGTTAGGTCTAGTTGGCATATAGTGACGTGCAAGTCTTCTATTCCCTTGTCAATTTTATGAAAAGTGAGAGCATTGATATCTCTAACTACTATTGTTAAAGTAGATTAATTCTTACAATTGCATGATACTATACTACCATCTCAAAGTAAAATGTTTAATTTTGAACGACTGCACAGACTTTTAATTTTTTTTTTTTTTTGTAGAGACAGAGTCTTACTTTATTGTCCTTGGTAGAATGCTATGTCATCACATAGCTCACAGCAACCTCCACCTCCTGGGCTTAGGCAATTCTGTTGCCCCAGCTTCCCGAGTAGCTGAGACTACAGGCACCCACCACAATGCCTGACTATTTTTTTTTTTTTTTTTTTTTTTTGCAGTTTGGCTGGGGCCAAACTACCCACTGAGCCACAGGTGTTGCCCACAGACTTTTAATTCTAAAGGAGGTTCCTTACTTTCTCCTTGCTTGGGTTTAGTTTGCGGGCACCTCTCCCTACTTCATTACTATCCACTTGAGTGTCTTAGCTGAACTCTTAAATAAAAGGTAAAGCTCCCATTTAACATCCTGTTATTAGAGTGTCATGATGAATCAGACTATGGTGGGCCACATCAGGTGGTGAGGGCTGAACTCTGGGCAATACTGAGTTAATATAAGGGGGGTTGTCCAAACACAGGAGTGCTTAGGTCTCAGTGTCTTCAGAGTGGAGTATCAATTACAGGTCCGTAATAATGTTATAAATTGAACTGGTTGAGGTTAGCATGATCAATGTAACTAAGATGAGGTTGAAAATTAAAAACTAAGAGGGGACATTGGATATGACTATGCCAGAGATGAACCAGGTATGTGCCAAAGTAAAGATCAGTCAAAGCAAAGGATTCTTTCTGGGAGTTTACCTTGATTCTGGCAGAATCCTTCCTGATTTTTTATTTATGGCTGCATTTATTCATTCTCTGTCTTCAAGAGGATATCTCTACCTCTTTAAAAGTGCCCAGGACTTAATAGTCAGTGAGCTCCCTGTGTAGCTGCAGGAAGAGGACACCTGTGATTGGCCACAAAGACCACACAGGGGTGAAGGTAGGCTGACCTAGGCAGAGTGTCTGGTGCTACCTCCAGCTCACAGTAGAGACTCGGTGGAGGTGGCTTCCTGTTTGTTCTTCTCAGGTTGTAGTGTGGCTCGTTCAACTAACACAGACTGAAATTTATGTATGTATGTGTGTAAATAAGTTGCCCCTGGGTAGTTCTTGAGATTCTGCTTTGGGGACAACATGGTATAATGAAAGGAAGACTTTGGAACCATAAATCCTAAGTGTGCCTAGCTCTGATAGCTACTGTAATTTAGGCAAGTTATTAAACCTCTGTGTGTGCACAACTGCATGTGCACACTGCCATGGAAGCATACGCCCTTACACCTAGATGCATATACACCCTTACACCTAGATGCATATACTGCCATGTACACACAGGAGAGTGGCTGAGACAATACATATATCACATGTAAAGCACTAGCATGGGGTTTGGTGATCACAAGATGGGATTTCCTCAGAATCTTCTCCCTCTTTCCCTTCCCTTCTTCCTAGGGAGAGAGAGGTGAAGAGAGAGAGAAAGAGAAAGAGAGAGAGAGAGAGAGAGAGAGAGAGAGAGAGGTATCTTATTCAATTAAGAAAGCAAGCTCTAATATATATGGTTTGTTGTCCAGAGAGACATCCTGGCGTTAGGCAAGTTGGTTCAGTAGCTCTAATAGTTTTTTTCCTCCCCCTGAAATTGGCCATTTTCAAAAACTAAACTAACTAGATGGAGGGGAGTCTTTGGCATTAAGTAGAGTAGGTGGAAGTGTGTTCCTGCTGGTGAGGGGTCATTTTACCTTGTGTTTACCTTGTGATTATTTCTAGCCCCTTTGGGCAGGACCGAGTGAAGATGGATGTGACTTCTGGACAGACCCCAAGTTGTGTGTGAAGTTTCAGCACCTCTCCCTCCTTTGCCCTCTCTGTGCTCTCCATCCTCATAGAAACCGTGGCTGTGCTGCTGCACCTGGATTTTGTTACCGTGGTTACTGATGCAGTCCCTAGTGGAGGAAGGGAAGGGAGCTGTATTTTTATAAGCGCAAATTGTACTGACATTTAAATTGGAGGTACCACAACCAAATACAGCTGCCAGGCGATGGTAGAGTATATGTCTCCTTTGCAACTGGATGTTAGGAAGACTCCTGCCTCCTCTCCTTTTCTGCTGTTTGTGTGTATATTTGTGTGTGTGTGTGTTGGGGGGGTGGACTCATACCTTAGCATATTTGGATGACTTGAGATTTCATTTAGGAACTGGGAAAAAACCTTTTTCAGTGATATTTTGAGTAATCGGGGTTTAAGTAGGAGTTTTGCAACAGATGCTACAAATGATGTGAAACCAGAATCAGGCCTGATTCGGAAGCCAAATCCATGGAGCCAAAAGGAGATGAGACGGTATCCAGATGTGAGGAGCTAGGGATGATCTGACAGAGGGAGGCAGCAATCTGAGGATGAAGCCGTTAGAGTAGCATGAGATGTGCAGACCAGAGCCAGCCTCTGGTAGTTACTCATGTTTTCATGCCACTTCTGGGGCTAGTGCCTTTGTAGTTTGGAGGAATTTACCAGGTGGGTCTAGCTCAAAGATGCCCATGACATCTAGAAAGTGAAAGAGCCAACCAAGCTACTGAACTGGGGTTTCTTCTCCATCCTTAGGAATGTGATGTGTTTAAGGATAACTTGGTTGCAAATGTGCTGAGCAGTAGCAGGCTTAAAGTATATAAAGCATCCTCATCCACAGAAGTGGATTTGCCACCAGAGCTTCTGGTTTCCTTTTTGGTTAGTCATCAGTCAGTCAGTCAACAAACATGCACTGAGTTCCCTCCCTGTGCTAGAGGGCTAGTGGGCTAGAGGGCTAGGGGGTTAGAGGGCTAGTGGTTTAGGGCTGAAATGCTATTCTTGTGTTTAACCTCTGCGTCCTCACCTTGACGCAGCATCCATGCTCAGAAGGTCATGCACATCGTCACTGAGGACAGGAGTTGGGTTAGAGGATTTTGGAGAATGAAAAACCCAGAGCCCTGGAAAAAGTCTCTGATCGGCTATTGACCTCGTCTCTGTCTTCAAGCAGGCAGATGTTCAAGGGCTCCTTGGAGCCCCTGTGCTAATTTCCAGCTCAGTCAGCCAAAAGTCCGGGACTGTGCAGATGGAGGGATTGCTTTGCCCACTTTTAACTTGTTTTCTAATATTGGGTAAAATAATTGGAACCACTTATTGATAGGAATATTTTGAAAGGTAGAGAGTTTCTGTGTTATCAGTCTGAAGAGAATGTGCACATGGCCATGTGTGTATGTGTAAAGCTAAATAGGCTTCCGTTTGCATGGGAGTGGGTGCCTGCTTATGTCCACGTGTGCAAATGTGTGTGTGTGCACGTACGTGGGTAAAGCCTTCCTAGTGTAGGCATCTGGAAATCAGAAGGCTATGGGTCTGTGGGTGAAATATTACTCTTATTCGTCCTGTAGTTTGAATAAACAATGTTAGATCTTTCAACCACAGTTTTCTCATCTGTGAATGGAAATAATTAATCCTATTTCACAGGCAGCTTTGTGAGGATTATATGCAGTAATTAATATGAAGCCTGTGGTGGATGTCTGATACAGAAAAGGCAATTAACAAATAGTTGCTATATTCCTTTCCCTCTCCCTGCCATAGAAAGGCATGCCTCAAATTTCATGCATTATTCTCAATTGGTGGAGGACCAAATGGCCCTTAGAGCAGGTGTATCAATAGCCTCAGTGGTAGGCGAGTTATAGAGTTTTGTGAAAGGCTGTTCACATGCTTGTTCTCATAATATCCATTAGCTAAGGTAAAGCAGTCAACATCGTCTTAGTTAGTGAGATGCAGAAGAAAAATGCGAAGACATAATCAGAAGAGCTGTTAACGCAGACTGCAGTTCCTGGTTTACAGCTCTCAGGCACTCTGACCCAGCCAGAGGAGGATAGCGTTGCCCTATGTTTGGTGAAGGCCAAGTGCAGATAAAGAGCCATGCCCTCACTGTCCTCTTTTATTTGTGGATGGCTGCAGTTGGTCCATTGACCCGAAGTCTTGCAATGGCACTCCAAATTGGAATTGCACATATTAGGTTCCCATTCCTTCAAAACTGAAGCCATTACCAGATTGTTGCTTCACACCAGGCAGAGCAGGAATCCTGGGCAGATGTGAGAGGCTCTCAGGTGCCTCCTGCCTTGATCTAGAAGCCAAAACAAGGACAGTCCATATGGCCCCTTTGTGGGCAGTTTGTGGTGCCTTAGCCTCACCAGGAACCCCCACTTGGTTCCCTGTGAGAGGCAGTTTGCAGTATTCCTGTAAGGCCATGTCTTGTATTGGGTGCTTGCAGCCTACCTTTGACAGGGGTTCATGTTGCAGGCATGGCTGTCTTCAGCAACATTGAGCAAGAGCCCACACACCATCTCCAATACTAGTTAGATGCAATTGTCATTCTGTTGAACCCAAGAGCACAGGGTTAAGGAGATTACCTTAAACCTAACCTGCAGCTAAGCTGATTAGGTTAGATATCAAGGAGAATAATTTGTACCTATGCTGGAAAGTCATCTCATCTCTCTGCACGGAATTCCCTTGGGCAGTGTGTTTTGGCCAGTGTTCAGGTGGGAGAGGGAGGGCCTGAAGGCAGGTAATGTCCTTGAACACAGGTGCAACCAAAGTACTCAGATATCTGCTACAGCAGAAATACACTAATTCCTTATTTGTCACCACATTGTCAATTTTTCTTTTTATGCTTGATCCTTTAAAATCATTTAAGTTCTTCATTCTGTTCTATTAGAACAAGCCATGCTCTGACCTAGTAGAATTTTAGTGAATTAGGTTGAATGAATCAATATGCCAATTGTATGCTTGCTCAAGGTCCAAGTATTTCTTCTTTAGAATATACTTGATCTCTGATAGCTTACAGTATTGTTAAAGACCGTTTTGTAATCCCTAGGGAGAGGGACCTAATAAATTCTTCAAATTGTTCCAAGTATGGGCTGAATCCTTTCTCTATCTGACTCCATCTCCCGCTCAGCTGGGCTGCTCTCTCAAGAAATGCAACTTCACTGTTCTGTTTCTAATTCTGTGATGTGTCATGTATGTTGCACACCCTGGCACTATCCTCTCTCACACCCATTTATCACATCTCCATTCATGGCATGAGTCCTGATCACGCTGGCACCATTGAACAACCTTCTCTACTGTCTTAATTTAAATATCGCCTTCCCAGAGAGCCTTATCTCATTAAAAATAATTGGTCTTCCTCACCACAATCCGCCAGTGTTCTCTATCCAGTGTCTTTTCTTGTTAATGTTCGTCATAATATGCTATTATTCTGTTCTGTTTTTCCACAACTGTTCATTCCATTAAAATATAAGCTCCCTGAAGGCAGAAACTATGTCTGTCTTATTGCTGTAGCTCCATGAGTAGGACACTAGTTCAATCCTGATGGCTAACAGAGCAGGGGCTCAGAAAACATTTTTTTCAATACATCAATTTAAATATGCCCCTCTATATATACCAAGATATGTATTAAGTGAAAAAGTAACAAAACGGTATGTAGTATGAAATTCCATTTTTATTATGTAAAAATTTTACACACACACACGCACACACACACACACATTAAAGATATATAAGAAACTAAAAATTGTGGTTGCTCCTAGGTAGGAACTGTGGGTCAAGAGAGGAAAGGTAGGAAAAATTTTAATTTTAATTCCTTTTCCCTATTTGGATTTTTTTTAACTATATGCCTATGATATGACAAATATCATCTCTTCACACTGTTATTTTAGAGAGGGAATGTGGAATACCAAAAATATAGGAAGAATTTCAGAATAAAGGACAGCCATTCAAACAGAATAAGTTTGAATAAGTTTAGCTTTAACCCACCTCCTCCAAATACTGCCCAACCACCCCCCCAAACAACCTGCTATGATACCTACAGAATATAGTTGTCTGATCTAGCATCAAAGCATGCATGTCAAATCCTGTTTAACTGTGTTTGAATTCCATCAACAGACACTCATGTGCCACTTATGATGTTTTCGCAAATGATGGACCACATCATGTAATGGTGGTCCCATAAAATTATAAATGTGCTGAAAAATTCCTACTGCCTCATGATTCATAGCCTTTGTACTGATATACTGCAAAACATTGCTCACAAGTTTGTGGTGGTGCTGATGTAAACAAACCTTCTGCACTGACAGTCTGTGCCTGTGTAACACATCCAGTTATGTGTGGTGAATAATACTTGGTAATGATAACGAACTACAATGTTCCTGGTTTATGTATTTCCTATACTTTTTAATCGTTATTTTAGAGTAAACTCCAACTTATACAAAAAGAAGTTAACTATAAAATAGCCTCAGGCAGGTCCTTCAGGAGGTGTTCCTGAAGAAGGCATTGTTATCATAGGAGATGACAGCTCCATGCGTCTTTTTGCCCTTGAAGACCTTCCAGTGGGACGAGATGTGGACGTGGAAGACAGAAATATTGATGATGCTGACTCCGTGCAGGCCTAGGCTGGTGTGTGTGTTTGTGTCCTAGTCTTTAACAAAAGAGTTCAAAAAGTTAAAAAGAAAAGAGAAAAAAATAGAATAAAGCTTATGGAATAAGAAGATAAAGAAAGAACACATTTTTGTACAGCTGTACACTGTATTTATGGTTCAAGCTAAGTGTTAATATAAAAGGGTCAAGAAGTTAAAAAAATTAAAGAGTTTATAATGTATAAAAGCTATAGTAAGCTAAGGTTAATTTATTATTGAAGAAAGAAAATTTTAAATATAAATGTGGTGTAGCCTAAGTGCACAGTGTTTCTGAAGTTTATAGCAGTACTATGTATGTACACAGGAATGTCCTGGGCTTCCACGTTCCCTCCCCACTCACTAACTCATCCAGTCTGCCAGCTCCATTTATGGTTACTGCCCTGTACAGATGGACCATTTTTTTTTGATTCTGGAGACACAGTCTCATTATGTTGTGCTCGATAGAGTGCTGTGGCATCACAGCTCATAGCAACCTCAAACTCTTGGGCTTAAGTGATTCTCTTGCCTCAGCCTCCCAAGTAGCTGGGACTGCAGGCACTGGTCACAATGCCCAGCCATTTTTTTATTGTAGTGGTCATTGTTGTTTAGCTGGCCCAGGCCAGGTTTGAACCCACCAGCCTGGGTGTATGTGTCTGGCACCATAACCACTGTGCTACAGGCGCTGAGCCCAGATGGACCATTTTTATATCATATTTTTAATGCACCATTTCCTATTTTAGACCTGCAAGTATTTACCAATGTGTTACAATTGACTTAATTGCCTGCTATCAGTAGAACAATATCCTGTGGAGGTGTGTGCCCTGCAAGCAACAGGCCTTCCATTGCAGCCTCAGTGTGTAGTAGGTTATACCTCTGGGTTTATGCAAGAATGCTCTGTGCTAATTGCACAACAATGCAATTGCCTAAGCACGCATTTCTCAGAGTGTATTCCCACGGTTAAGTGTTACATGACTGTATGTGTAATCTGTAACATTCAGAATCTTAACAGATATCCCTTCCTTTCTCAGTTGTCTTTATTCTCCTTCATGATTTCTGTATTTGGCAGAAATACCCTAGATGTAAGTTAAATGGATCCTTCCCAAATCACAAATGTGAGTGGGATTTAGTAGTTTCCCTAAGTGGGAAGCCAACGGGTAGTGTTGACTCAGGAGTACTACTCAGCCACAAACAAAAATGAACTAATGTCTTTTGCAGAAACTTGGACGGAGATGGAAGCTGCTCAGCCTAAGTGAAATAATTCAGGAACAGAAAAACATGCTGTGTGTTCTCACTTGTAAGTGGGAGCTAAGTTGTGGGTACACAGGGGCATGTAGAGTGGAATGATAGACACTGGAGATTCCAAAAGGGAGAGGGATGAAAAATTACTTATGGGGTACAATGTACATTATACGGACGATGGGTGCACTAGATGCCCTGTCTTACTGTTAGGTAATATAGCTGTGTAACAAAGCTTCACGTATACCTCCTAAGTCTATTGAAATAAAAATACACAAATAAAATATTGATCATGAATACATTTATGCCATTATGGGATTCCATGTGTTGATTATTTGTACAAATTGGAGTGCTTACATTCTACTAATTAACATAGCCTTTACCTCATTTACCCAATTACAGTGTTAAGACATTTGTGTTCTATACCTGATAGATCCAACTTGTACTTGCAATATATACAAATGACTTAAAAAAAAAAAAAGACAGAGGTTAGTTAACGAGTATAACCACACATAGTTAGAAGAACATACAGTTACAGAAGAAATAAGTTCTAGTATTGGATAGCACAGCAGGGTCACTACAGTTAAAAATAATGTATTGTAAATTTCAAAATACCTAGCAGAGAAGATTTTGAATGTTTCTGCATAAAGAGATGATAAGTGTTTGAGGTAAAGGATATCCTGATTACTCTGATTTGATCATTGTATACGTGTGTCAAAATAGCACATGTACTCAATACTTATAATTTTGTGTATCAATAATAAATCATGTTCTCAGACTAAAAGAAATATATCAAAACTTCACCAGGAAAAAATAATTAAAAGCTTCAAAGCATTCTGAGCACACTGAACCCTCCATTTTCATCTCTGTGGTGTTACCTCTGGGTTTTCTCTCAGGGAAGCATTTTTGACATTGTGGCAAAGGTGCACATTGTTGTTTAGCTGGCCCGGGCTCTGTTTCTCTAGGCTTGCAACTAACTAACCCAACCACAGGTAGCAGAAATTCCCTTCCCCCTAAAATGCCATCAGGAGTTCTAACGTTTAATTTGGAAAAGTTTGTTGATCCAGTTCTGTGTTGCCTGACCAGCTCTGACCTCTGATTCAGTGCAGATTAGACCTCACTGGAAGAGCCTCACTTTGATCTGGGAGTGTGCTTAGTCCCATTAAAACATGTGGAACCAGAGTGTGGGAGAAGGAGAACTTAAAGAGGAAAATCAGGGCTCTGACACTAAAATAGAAGGGACTTAATGCTTGCCAAACAACAGATAGCATAATGACTTTATCCAACTTTGACCAATTAAGTCTTTTGGGGCAACCTTTGGAGACACTAGGGCTCTAGACTTGATGTGCAAACTTTGTTTTCTGTTCCTTTTTCTTGTTTCCTTTACTTATGACTTCTTTCCTCCCAGACTGGAAACTTCACAAGGATTGTGCCTCCTCTGAGAAAAATGCAATGCATTCAGAATGAACAATGCTCACTTGAAACCAAATATCGGTTCAGGCGTTCTCTTGTATTCCCAATGGCACCATCCTGACAATCACCATCACCATCACCATTGTCATCGTTGTGATCATAATCATCTTCACCAAACCCCTATTTCCTGAGTACTAAGCATGTGTCGGGCCCTGTGTCAATGCCTTTAAACATGATCACATTTTATCTTCACCATGGGGCGGGTTTCTTTTTACTCTCTTTTACAAATGAAAAACATGGGGCTGAGGTTACAATACACAGAGCCAGGATTTGGGTTAGATTTTCCTGACTTCAAATACCATGCCTTTAATAACTATCCTGCGTCCCCTAAAAACATTTTAATGCAAATAATTTACCAAATATTAAGGTTTTTTTTTTTTTTTTCTGTTCCTAGAGCATTGTTACTGAAGATGTGGTCCAGGGACCAGCTATAAGAAAATCACTTTGGGTTGCTTGTTAAAAATTCTGACCCTATTCCAGAGCTCTCTGAGAGGGGAGGTGAGGGGGGTGGATGGGGGGGAGGGAGGGTGATTGGTGGGGTCACCTCTATGGTTTATCTTACAAGAGTACAAGTGAATCTTTCTAAAAGCAGAGTATGAATGTCTTAACCAATAACTAAGAAAATGACATGAAGGTTATGTTAACCAGTTTGATGAGAGTATTTCAAAATGTATATGAAAACAGCACACTGTACCCCATGATTGCATTAATGTACATAGTTTACTATAAGAAATAAAAAAAAATTCTGATTCCTGAGCCTCATCCAGCATTACTGAATCAGAATCTTTTAGATAAATGATATGTCTCTCCTAATATTCTTGCTGAATTCTAAGAACCATTATTCAAGAAACAGAAGGATATCCCAAGTTCATGGTTATCCTCAATCTTTTGGTCACTTCCTCATAGTAGTTCTCATAATAGCAATAACTTTTCTAGGCTCAGCTACAAGGCGTATGGTGAAATCAAAGGAAATCTACTGGGAGAGGGAGCTGTCAGGAGCAAGGATGGCCAAGGTCAGGTAAAACAATCTGACTGTAAAGTTCAAACTTTTGTCTACAGGGTATGGGAGACTCTAGCACATCAACAACAGCTCCAAATTAGCACAGCAGTTGATAGACTGTTCCATTCCTGTCCTTCAGGGTAGATGTCACTTCTTCTACTGTGTTTCATCATCCTTGTTATCTCCTTCATAGTATTTATTCAAATCTGTAATTATTTATTTCACGATGTGTTACCTTTGTACTCACCCAATTAAAAGATAATGTTCATGAGGGCAGGGGGGTTGTCTTTGCTGAGGAAAGTCAGAAATCAGAATGGAATTCACAGAGTCTAACACCTCCTGGCGTCTAGAAGATACTGAAAAATACTCACCAAAAGAATGCATGAATAATCTAATGAGAGAGGCATGGCGGTAACAACCTGCTGGCAGTGACCTCAAGGCTGACACCAGATGGTGCTGAGCATTGAATTGCTCTGTGTTGTTTGAAGTCATGGCTCACCAACCACATGAGAATACCAGAACAACAAAGGGCAGGGCTCTGATCCAAGCACAGATCTGAACCAAGTCAGAGGCCAGATTGAGGAAATGTAACAGAGATTATGGGGAAAACAAATCTGATGGGCTCATAGCATACTAGACACTGGATTTAGGTAAGATTTCCTTGTGCCCATGACTAGCATAGGCTGTGTTACATATTCTTTTAACCTGGATCAGGACCGATTAAGAAATGGGCAGGCCCAGAAGACTGTAGTCATCAGTATCCACCTGTGGGACAACGCGTTTACCCTTTAAACTTCCTCAAAGTCATTCTTCTCCCTGGAAGTAGAGTCTCTAGGAAAACAAAATAGATCACTTTAGGCCCCAATAACTATTATCTTACTGTGTGTCATGGGTGAAAGGTCAAAGACCAAAAATAAAAATTATTCCAAGAAATGAAAGGAAAATGGAATCCAGGTCCTGTGTGGGCAACAATGGCCTTTATTTCCACCTCAGTGAGGGCGAGCTGAGTTTGAGAAAGAAGTCAGCTTATGGGTAACAGTGGGTGGGGGTTTTAAAAGTCAGAAGGGTAGAGGGTTGGCCCCTTCACCTTTCCTAAGTGGGACATCTGTCAGAAGGGTGGGGGGTGGCCCATTCACCTTTCTTGGGTGGGCCACCCATAGAAAGGGTGGGTGTGGGCACATTCTATTTGGGTGGGTCCCTCCATTTGACTCTTAATTCCTGTCTTGTTAGTCTACTATAAGGAGGTAAGATGAAGGTTCTGTTGTCTCTCTCTGCTTACTGCTAGATGAGAGGTGGTGTGGGGTCTGCATGTCCCACCCAGGAAATAATGAATGTGCCAATCTCTGCCCTCTCTGACCCTTTGAATCCCCATGCATCATAGCCCACGTGTGGAATTCTTTCCCAGTCAGGGATTTCATCCCACCTGCACCCAGGTGGGATAAAGACCACATTGACCACCCAGAACCAGGACTCCATTTTCCTTTCCTTTTGTGCCTCAGAATCACCCTTTCTTTTTGGGTTCTAAACCTCTCATAGGGTAGTAAAGGTAGGGACAAAGGACATAGAAAGACCAGTTATTTCAAAGAAATGTGTGATAAATTCATGATTGCTATCTCTGATTGATAGGAAGTGGGGATATTTGGGAATATTCCTGGTATAACCATGTGGACCGAGAGCAGGCCTTTCTGCCCAGTTAGAGATTGTCCCTTGAGATGTCTGGGGCCCTCGAGACACATGATTAGGCATTTCTGTAGTTCATAGTGATGCTCTTTACTTTTGGCAACAGGGATTTTCTTTCTCCTTCTTTGGAGTCTTCCATACCCCTGCATCCTGCTCTTGGTGAGGGTTTCTGGAGCAGGTGGGATAAAAGCATTTTCTTGGTCCAGGAACTGAAACATCTTCCACAGATGCTGAAATGCCACATCAGGTGTTTCAATGTCTTAGTGTCTCAGCAATAGGATTTTGAAAGGTTTTAATTCTGCCTCTCATTTCTAACTTTTCTCTGCTTCTAAAAATTTATTAGTGATTTCATTTTATAGTGATTAGTGTAAAATGAATATATACTATTTAAAATATTTGGAAAATATAGTAAAGTAGCAAGGTAAAAATAGCAACAGTGATCCTATACCCCAAAACAATTACCGCTAAATATTTTGGCTTATTACTCTCTTACAATTTTATTATGAATAGCTTTTAACACTTTTTGTTTGCTTTACATAGTAGTAATGATGCTGTATGTGCAATTTTGTATTCCTAAGTATAAAATTAGAGTGGTAATGCAGTAGAAGCTTTTCCCCACTTTATTATAAACAGTTCAGAAATATCAATTGTATGTAACATAGTTGATTTAATCATGTCTTCACTATTGAATATTTGGGTTGTTTGCAATTTTTGAATAATGCTGAGATGATTATCTTTGTAAATAAAAAATTTCCCACTTTGGGGCGGCTCCTGTGGCTCAAAGGAGTAGGGTGCTGATGCCATATACTGGAATGACGGGTTCAAACCTGGCCCCGGCCAAAAACTGAAAAAAAAAAAAAATTCCCACTTTGGGAAACTTCTCACTTAGTGTGGATTTTGTGGAAGTGGACCTACTGTGTTCACGTATGTAATACATTCTTGCCAGTCAGTAACTGACAAGGCAACTGTGCAAATTAGGAAGAGGCACACAGAAATTTCCACCGGATATGGAACTTCCATCTACAGGAAATTTGCCTCAATAACTACACATACAATTCTTTCAAGGCGAAATGGTGCCCCTTGGAGTTGTATAAAACACAGCTTGTATAGCCGTAAGTTACAGAACTGATGTAAATATTTCCACAATTTCAAATTCCTTTTCAAAATTTTTATAGTAATTTATTCTCTTAATAGAACGTACAAGCCAGCCATTTTATCTCACCTTAGTTAATATGCAGAATTACTTTAATGATTATAATTTTATGAGTGGAGCCAGGCGAGGGGGCTCATGCCTGTGATCCTAGCACTCTGGGAGGCAGAGGTGGGTGGATTGCTTAAGCTCATGGGTTTGAGACCAGCCTGAGCAAGAGTAAGACCCTTCCTCTAAAAATAGCCAGTAGTTGTGGCCCACCTGTAGTCCCAGCTACTTGGGAGGCTGAGGCAAGAGAGTCACTTGAGCCCATGAGTTTGAGGTTGCTGTGAGCTATGATGCCAGAGCTCTCTCCTGAGGGTGACAAAGTGAAACTCTGTCTCAAAACAAAAGAAAAAATTTATGAGAGCAAAGGCATTCTCCTTATCTATTTATGTTTATTTCAATTATTAATGAGGTTTAAAATCATGTATATGTTTCCTCTTTTTCTAAGAAACAAAACACTCTAACCAGAGATAGGATTTTTTCTCTTCTAACAAAGGAAAGCTAAACAAAAGTTGATAACCAAGGCTAGATCTGGCTCCCAACCAGACAGAAGGTGTTTCGTGGCTGCCCAAGACTTGTTTTCTGTCTCTCTGGCTGGGAAAGAATGTAATTGGCTCTTCCTGTGTTGGTTAATCTCTCTTGCTTTTCCATATCACCTCTGGGTTCCTCCAGGGAAGAGGGGATGTCCTCCCGGGGGGGTGGGGGGGTGCTCAGCATGTTCTGACCTGACGGAAACTTTCCCCTCTCTCAGCTGCCTACCAGAGACCTAAGACCTGAGGAATACTAAAGTGAATTCTGTGTGGCAAAGCCCTCACCCTGACCTCTGAGCTACTTGCCGAGCCTGTAATTCTTTCCTGAAGCCCTTGTCTTACAATAAAGCCTAGTCAGTGCCTCCCTCTCCACACAGTGAGGTCTTCCCAGCTAGAACCGTGCTTAGAATTGATTCATCAAGCTAACGTTTATGAGCTTCCCTGGTGTCTCAGGAGCTGCTCTAGGCACTGCAGAGTGTGATCAACAAGAACAGACAAGCTCCCTGCCCTCCTAGAGCTCAGAGGAATTGACGAGGAAGAAATTAAACAAGCAATCAAATAGATGAGTGAGCAACATCTAAAAGGTGATGTGCTTAGGAGTGACTGAGACAGGCAGGAGCTTTGGAGCAGGTGTTCAGGGAAGGCTCTTCTTGGATGATGCTTGAGGTGGGACCTGAATGACCCTGTACATGACTAGGAGAAGGAAGGAACTAGTATCTACTGAGACATTACCAGGTACACTGTGAAAATAATTTTATTCTACTCACATTACAAGGTATAAGGTGCTACCTCAAATTCATTTAATTAACTTGTCTAAGGTGTTGCAGCTTATATGAGTCAGAGCAAAATTTGTGTCCAGGTGAATGTGGGCCCAAAGCTTCTGTGAATGCCTTATGTCCTTGTCATCAAATTTCATTATATATAAAAGGGGAGTCAATAGGGCAGACTCTGAGTTGCGCACCGGTGAGGAGGATGAAACCAAAAACAAAAATTATCCCACCTTGTTTTATCTGAAATTCTCGGTGATTATAATCACAGTGACTTTTGGTGGAAAATGTGGGCACATTGGTTCAGAAAATCTCACATGACCCTCTCTAATTCTAGGGATGGCTATCCTTTACTGAGGAGATGTGTGACACATTTCTGTTTATCCTTTTGAACAACAACAGATAGAAGACTCAAGTTGGAGTAAGGCTAGATCCTCATGGAGCCCATTCTGTGCTGGCAGTGTTGAGATGTGTAGGAACTGTCAGCCATAGGCTTGCTCCAGGATTCTCTTGGGTTAGAATGATCTGGAAAGGTTGGGTATAAAACAATCAGCACAGAGACATCAATCAAGTTTGCAAACACTGGTCTCTTTCTTAAGTGACCTGTGTTACTATGGACATTTTCTGATACTAAGTGCAGGAAGGAAGGTATGGGGCTCTCTGACTGGACAGGCACAGTTGCCAACATGGGAGATGGGCAGGCCTGAGATTTACCATGCTCAGACCCAGCAGGGTCCAGCGGAAACTTTGACAGCTTAATTGTGTTCGTAGTCAGTCACCCGCAGCTAATGCATCTTCCTGGCAAAGCAGGTGTCTTCCATAAGGAGCACAACGGGGCAGATTGTTATCATAAGAGCTTGCCAAGGTCTGCTCTAAATTGTCTCTGAACCAGTGATAATAAACCAAATTGCTACAAATAGACAACAATTTGCAGAAATGTGAGCGGTCCAAGGGATGCCTTTGACTTGGGGAGCAGAGGAGAAATGTGTGATAAGCATCAGATTTGTAGGGAAAGAATTTAAGGTTACTTGGGGGACTGCAAGAGACTCTACTCCAAAAGAGAGTGAATTGCTCCATTCTGTGAATGCCTAAGATGTTGCTTTCCATCTCCTCAAATCACAGTTTTTAGTTTTGACAATATGCTTCAGCGGATAGGACAGGTTTGCAGTCTTGCAGTCAGGGCCATTTGAGAGAGTAAAAACGGGATTTGTGGAGAAGCAAGATTGAAGTGCAGGAAGCAAAGGGTTTTTGATCTTGTCTTACATGGAGGATCTGCAGTGGAGGCTGAAACTAAAGGTCCCCTTGGAAAGAATTGATTGGGAGCAGGCCAGTGTCTTTTGGTGTCACTCTCTTTAGTCCAGTGTTTATTGAATATTCAGACTGTGTTCTGGGCACTAGGGCTGGAAAGCAGTAAAATCCTATCCCAGCTGGTCATCACCAGGGGTTTAATGAGCCAGATGTGGACGGCCACTCTGCCTGGGAGGCCGGCAATCAACCAGTAATGCATAATCAATCGCCTTCCTCCAGCCAAATTCTGCGGCTGGGATCTTTGAAAAGTCAGGAAGAGGGGGAGGAGAAAGTAAAGGTTGCCTCCTTCCTTTTCTTCCTTTTTTCATTTTCTCTCCTTCAGTTTTTTTTTTTTTTATTTTTTGAGACAGAGCCTCAAGCTGTCGCCCTAGAGTGCCGTGGCATCACAGCTCACAGCAACCTCCAACTCCTGGGCTCAAGTGAGTCTCCTGCCTCCGCCTCCCAAGTAGCTGGGACCACAGGTGCCCACCACAATGCTCAGCTATTTTTTTGGTTGCAGCCATCATTGTTTGGTGGCCTGGGCTGGATTTGAACGCACCACCTTAGGTATATGTGGCTGGCACCTTAGCTACTTGAGCCACAGGCGTGAGCTTCTCCTTTAGTTCTTAAGCTTCCATTTCTTTCCTTTTCCTTTTTTATGCTTTCATCTTCTTTCCTTCTTAGGCTATTGTTTCATTTTAAAAACGAGTTTTACAAAATTTAGAAAATTAACAAAAGGGAAGAAATTACTCCTCCTCTTATCATCCAAAGACAAGTAATAATAATCTTTGAGCTGATTTTTTAAGTACTTTGCCTAGTTACTTTTTCCTGATTATGATTTTTTTACTTGCATTTTATTATGTGTGGTTACCAACTTTTATAAACAACTTTAATTGCTACGTAATAATCCAACAGATGGGAATAATATAAATTACTTAGCAATTCCCTTATTGTTGAACATTTAGGATTTTTCAACATTCATTTTCATAAACAAGTAAGAGTAAAATAAACATCTCTGCAAATCAATACTTCTCTGTGTTTAAAAATATATTTCCCTAAGATGGAGTGCTAGAAGCGTTATTACTCTATCAAAGTATGGGAATGTTCCTGACGCTCTTTCCCGTCTTCCCCCATCTTTTCCTTCCTTTGTTCCTTACTTCCTTTCCCCCTTTTCCTTTTTTTCAATAAGAATTATATATATTTAAGGAGTATAACGTAAAGTTTGGGATATATGTATAAATATATATAGCTACAGTCCATATGCACAGTGAAAGGATTAGTACAGTCAGACGAATTCATGCACGTCTCCTCCTATAGTTACCTGTTTGTGTGTGTGTGAGCGAGAGCACCTGAAATCTACTCTCTTAGCGAACTTCCAGTATACAAGGAGTATATAAGATGGTGTATATAAGATCTCTAAACTTGCTCATCCTACATAACTATAACTTTGTGTTCTTTCACCTAATATTTTTATAGAAAAATATATGGTGAAATGAAATATCACTGTGATGGAAGTAGATGGTGGAACCCCCCCCCCCAAAAAAAAGTAATTCACTCTCTTTTGGAGTGTGTGTGCAAATAAATTATTTTCAGAAAGTGTCATATAAAATCACACACGTAAACCCATTTTCCTAAATTTTACATGTTACATTAAGTAATTACCATGACTACGATGACAACAAGCCTTACTAATTATGTGCAATGTGACTTTTATGTTGGCAAATAAATGAGATATTCTTCAAGTACATTCTGAGGTCAAAATACAGCTGATGACTGGATGTGTTTGTGAGTCACCAGCTTGTAGAGGACTTGTCTGGTGAGGCCCTGGTGCTGTAGCTGGGACCCTGGCCTGTCACCCACAGAAGTATAGGATCTAATGGTCAGAAACAGAGCATGGTGCTCTCACGATTGGACACAGGGTGAACAGATGGCATCTACATTAATTCCTAGCCTGTCGTGTAATGCCAGTTTAAAGAACACAGGAATACAGAAATTATCCCTAGTTCCACATTCAGACAATTAAACAGATATAAAGCTTATAAATTGTTAGCCAAAGTAGCAACTTTGAGTAACTTACATTCTGAGACCCTAGAGAGAGCATGCAAAAAAAAAAAAATTAATAAAACATCTATTTATAGTTAATTATATTTACATGAATAAGTATTTAGTTGTATTATAATTTCATATGTATGTTCAAGAGGGCTTTTCTTTCATATGTTATTAACTACATATTAATAAATGTTTAATTATAAGCATATTTTTTATATACATACATAGAGAGAGAGATAGTGAGAGAACGTGAGCTCCTCTTCTTCCACCTAGCACACTAAGTCTTCCCACTTTTCCATTAACTTACGTTTTATTTTTTTTTTTATTAGATCATAGCTGTGTACATTGATACTGTCATGGGGTACAGGGTACTATTTTTATATACAATTTGAAATATTTTCATCAAACTGGTTAACATAGCCTTCGTGTCATTTTCTTAGTTATTGTGTTAAGACATTTATATTCTTCATTTAGAAAGATTCACATGGACCCTTATAAGATGAACCATAGACATGATCCCACCAAGCACCTTCCCTCCACCCAACCTCCCACCTCCCTTCCCTTCCCTCTCCCCTTCCCCCATATTCTTGGGCTATAATTGGGTTACAGCTTTTTTATGAAAGCTATAAATTAGTTTCATAGTAGGACTGAGTACGTTGGATACTTTTTCTTCCATTCTTGAGATACTTTGCTAAGAAGAATATTTTCCAGCTCCATCCATGTAAACATGAGGGAGAAAATCATTAACTTATGTTTATCAGGACTGTTGGAAATGTTCAGCAGCTAAGATTGCATTAGAGTGTCTAGGAACCTCATCTGACTCTAACAATCACAACAGCAATGATAATAGCTGACTTTCAGACACTATGCTGAGTGTTTACACATATTTCCCATTTAATCATCCCAGCAATTCAGTGAGATTGGTACTATTCCCACCTTATAGATGAGGTGACTGGGACCTGGAGAAGCTAAATAACTTATCTAAGCTCAGTGAGTAAATTGGGGAGTTATGGAAGGAAGAATGTTCTCAGTTTAGGGGGTAAAGAGGGAGAGCGATGGAATAATCTTAGGCTTCCATTTCTGGGTCCTCTCCCTTGGGAGTTAGGAGGCCTGGCCAGGATGAGCTTTATTGATTCAGAGATAGTGAGAGATAGGGGTCTAGTTATTGAGTGGGGCACCAGACCTTGTTCCCACAGTGCCGGCCTTTCATCTATTAGACTCAATAAGTACTGGTAGTGTCCATCTAGAATTGATGTGGTCCACAGTGGCAGTCTGGAGAAGAGGAGAATGACTTGTTTTACAATAAACCCAGAAATGAAATATCATCATGATGGAACCTCTCCTGAAAAAATGTTAGAAATAACTAACCATCAAGATTTAGTTTTCTTGCACTTTAAAAGTGAAAACCTACAGTGGCAAGTCATAAGATAAGTATGTGGTGAGAGCAGTGGCTCACTTGTGTCTCTTGGGCTCTCATAGCTGGTGGCAAATTGTGTCGTCTGCACATCATATACTAGCAGATGCAGCACAGTAAGTAAGCTGAGAGGAGAGGGTGGTCCTCCATGCAGGGAAGCTCTAGAAAGACACCATTGAGCCTGGTGTCTGTGCTGTCAAAGGAAAGAACTGGGAAGAGGGACCCACAAACAACATCTGCCAACCTTGTTACAGGGGCATTTGGGGAGACAAACATAGAAGCTGTGCTTTTGAATGTTTCATGCCCCATTTTTAAAAAAAATTTATTTCAGGCCTTTAGATTTCATGAGACTTACATTTTCTACCAGGAATACAGCTCAGTCAATACTTTCAAATATAATAAAAAGTATGGATTTTTTAGTTCAAGAATTAATCAATAGTCAATCACAGAATAAGATGGAAAATAAAATATGCACTTGCCAGTTAGAATGCAGTGATAGTATATATGGCAAAATCTATGGTGGATTGCTAAGCTACACTTTGAGGAAATTTTTTAAATTTGAATGAATTTAAAGAGTAAGGGCAGTGACCAAGCTTGGATTTTCAGTGTAACCATAACTTGAATAGTGTGCACTATAGCCATTAATTAATTTCTCATCCATCCCTACCATCCCATCCTCTCACCCTGATGTATTTTTAGTGACTACTATTTTACACTCTATGTTTAAAAGTGCACATTATTTAGTTCCCACTTATAAGTGAGAACATGTGGTGCTTATGATTTGTTTTCTATAATATAATGGCCTTGAGTTTCATCCAAGTTGCTGGAAAAGACATGATTTTATTCTTTTTTATGGATAAATAGTATTCCTTCTATATCTATCTGTCTATTATCTATCTATCATATTTCCTTTTCTTTAGCCTATTAGTGTTAGATACTTCAGTTGATTCCATATTTTTGCAATTGTGAATAGTTCTGCAATAAACACGTGAGTATTGGTTTCCCTCTGGTGTAATGATTTCTTTTGCTTTGGGTAGATACCCAGTTGGGGATTGTTGGATCACACAGTAGTTCTACTTTTAGTTCCTTAGTTCTCCACACTGTTTTCCATAGAGGTTTACATTTCCACCAACAGCCTTTTCTCAGCAGCCTCACCAAGATTTATTATTTTTCAATTTTTTAATGAAAGCCATCTGACCGATGATATCTCATTGTAGTTTTGATTTTCATTTCCCTGATAATTATATCGACCATTTTTGCATATGCTTGCTGGCCATTGTACGTCATCTTTTCAAAAAGGTCTATCCATGTCCTTTGCCTACTTTTCAATGGGGTTACTAGCTGTTGTTGAGTTGTTTGAGCCTTTTTTTTTTTAAAATTAAATCATAGCTGTGTACATTAATGCAGTCCATGGGGTACAATGTCCTGTTTTTATATACAATTTGAAATATTTTCATCAAACTGGCTAACATAGCCTTCATGGCATTTTCTTAGTTATTGTGTTAAGACATTTATATTCTACATTTAGTAAGTTTCCCATGTGCCCTTGTAAGATGCAGTGTAGGTGTGGTCCCACCAATTACCCTCCCTCCACCCATCTGTTTGCGCCTTTTGTAAATTCTGGATTTCTTATAGTCTGAAACACCTGCATTTAAAAAAAAAGTGAATCTAAAATTAAACTTATTATTGTCGCAAAGGACAAGAACAAAATACATCAAGATAAAATGAGAGGCAGCATTAAAATGTTAGCAGAAATGAATGAAATAGAAAATAAATAGGAGCTTTTTGAAGCACAGTTTGCAAAGGAGGAACAAAGTCTGAGCTGTACCAGGATTAGGGGTTTTTACCCTTTGTATTCCTGGAGCACTCTGCCAGGGCCCTGCCCAAACTTTCAAGTACAGGGCCTGAGGGGCACAAAGATGGACCCACTCTAATCAGATACACGTTCCATTTTTGAACAGGATGTAATATAATCATGACTATAGTAATAATAGTGGCACAGTCAATGCTGTCTTTACCGAGCACTTTCTAGGAACCAGTAACCTTGCTACATTAACTTACTAATCCTTTCAACATCCTTATTCGGTAGATATATTTTCTAATGTTTTTAATGGTAAGGAATAAAGCTTATTTTAGCTGTTTTATTTATTCAACAATTATTGATTGTTTCCTTGGTGCTGGGCATTCTTCTCAGTGCTGAGAATATGGTAATGAACAAAACAAAGTTAATTCTCTGCCATCATGGATTTTCATTCTAGTAGAGTCTTCCCAGAGTTACCCATAGTGGAATTTTGGGACTTCTCCATGCACTTAGTCTGCCTCCTTTAAAACTGGAGGCAACAGAAGGAGGAATCAATTTTTGGCACAACCATACGCTGATCACATGGCTTCCCGACCCACATCTGTGCCTGTGCACTGTGGGGCTGACTTCTCAGTGGAGTTTATTCAAGAGTGTAGCACAGTGCCTGATCCAAGGGAGAGCTTAGCAAATGGCAGCTAGTGATATTAATATTCACTTATTATCATCTGGTCCTGACTGCTTTCATTTATTCATATGTATTTCCTCAGCTGGATATCCAGCACCTCTGTGTAGTAGAGAATTGAATTTTACCCCCCAAAGGAGTTTGGCTTTTGACCTTGGTTTTTAGGAGATTGTCTCTAAGTCCTTGGAATATTATGACTGATATAACTGATAGATTTACCTGGGGGCCTTGGGTTGTGCCAGAGAGTTTAACAATGTGATTTAAGGTGGAGACTGACCATAATAGAAAGACCAATGATGTGATAGGAGAATGCTTTGGGCTGTGCAGTACTGGTCAATCCCTGGAAGGACTGGAGCCTGAAATCAGCCTTGCAGATAATCTGTCAGTCATGTCTGCACATTGGAGCCCCAGTAAAAACCCTGAACACTGAAGCACAGGAGAGCTCCCCTGGTTGATAGTACTCTATGCACTTTGTCATACATAATTGCTGGTAGAGTGACAGTCTCCTGACTCCACAGGAAAGGCCAACTGCAAGCTCCATGTTTGGCACTTCTCCTGGACTTTGTTCTATGTGTTTCATTCCTTGGATAACTTAATCTTTATCCTTTCCCTGTAATCAGCCCTGACCATGAGTATAACAGCTTTCAGTGAGTTCTCTAAATCCTTCTGGTAAATTATGAAACCTCAGTGTGATTTTGGGAACTCCTACAATTTGCAATTGTCAGCAGCAAGGACAGTCTTATCTTCTATTTTATAAACTTTGCAGTTGGTTCAGTTTTAAATCACCAGAACAAACCTTCCTAGGTCTCCTTTGGGAAGATGTGAGGTTGAGAAGCACTGTCCAGAATTCCTATAAGATACATGCAAAACTTACAAATAGCATAATAAATCTAAAATAATAAGAAAATACCCCCACCTTCATGCCCAAATCAAAGGCTGAAGAGGTACAAAGCTCCAGCAGTAGCCAGGGTAGGCTGCACCTCTTGCATAGAAATAATGGGGTCACGGACAAATTCTAACACCATTACCCACAGGCTTGGGTCTCTGCTCATGGCAAGGACAGGAGGGTCTTTGGAGACTGCAGTGGCCACCTCTCATGATGCACTTGCAACCTCAAAACGTTTTTCTTACTTATTTGATTATTTATTTACATTCTTTATCCTTGTAAAGGGATTTGAATTAACTTAATATATACCTACATGTTTCAGTGATTCAGAGAAGTAAGGAAGTAAGTGAGGGAACCCGAAGTAGAAGGGGAAAGGGAGGGGAGGTGACTGAACAGGACAGGAGGAAGGAGAGGGAGCTGGGCAAGGTGAGTAACCAAAGTGTGTGTCATAAATATCCCTCTGCATGTATTCATTATATTGTTTAAAACCTCCATATTCTTATTTATTTATTTGCCTGTTTATTTGCTTCCTTCTTTATTTATTTGTGGCTTACTAAATTTGTTTTCAACACTTCATAGCACTAAGAGCTTCCTAAGGTAATGATTTCTGTCAGTTTTCTCTTCGTTCCTAATGGTTTGGGCCCTAGACTTTGATGCGATGCAGTTCATTTCCAAAGGATCACGATTCTTAGATTTTCATTACGGGCTCTGCTTTCTATGTAAAGTAACCTTTTCTCTATTTAATGCATTTTGCCTTGGATTCTACTTTGTTAGTGAAATGGCTATTCACTTGAAGACAGCCTCTATAACCTTGAGTAACCTTTTAATTTTAATGTTCCAGTGTCATTTGGTTTTGGTCATGTCTTATAAAAGCAGCATATATCTATCTCTGGTTTTCAACTCGATCTGTGAGCTTTTGATTTTGAGAGAAGAGTTTAAAACAATTGTATTTTCCCAGACATGATATTTGGTGTTTTTTCATAACCACGTAAACATGTATAAAATAGAATTCTGGATTTCTTCCACCTGTCTTCCCAAGTTGCCTCCTTCAAGCTAGTATTTTCCTCATCTTCCTGACCTTCATAATTTATATTACTAATATTCCAATGTTGCATATTTATGAGTAAAAGTGGAATCTGTTTTTTTTTTTCAAGTGTCTTTTTTTTTTTTTCCTTCAGAGAAGCAGTGACAGTGGCTTCTGTGCAAGTGGGAGGCATTTGCTTGGGCCAGCCACTGTTTAGGTAGAGCACCTTGTTGGGTTTGTGGAAGCAGAGCAGGCTGGCAGGCTGGGCCCTCTTTGACAGCCATGATATAAGGTTTTTCTTGGGGGATAACATCTTCCAGTGTGACCGTTCTGGGGCTTGTCCTTTCTCTGTCCCCTTCTCAATGTTTCCTGGAGAGCTCCAGGATTGGTTCCCTTTGCTCAGCTTCTCTTTGTAATACACTGCCTTGTATTAGGAGTGGTGGCCCTGCACATTAATTACAGTAACTACATTTTTTTAAAAGATAGTACTCATTTGGTTTGGCCTGAGGTCCAAGACCTCTGCTTCCAGAAGCCCTGTTGGTGGAGAGAGGGACATACTGGGAGAGAATAGTATCTGTTGCAGTACAAGATCTACATTTTAAATCCATCACCTTGATAACACCCTGGCCTGCTCCAGTGCTCTGTGTGTGTGTCTCTGTCTGTGCTGTGCTGTGTGTGCATGTGTGTGGTTTTTGTTTCATCTTGAGCTTCTCCTGGTTATCTTAGAACAAATTTTGTTTACCTCTGATGTTTTAGGCAGTATGTTAGCATTTTTGCGACTCTGATTTCTCTGTAATCTAATTTCATCTGGTTTCCATATTCTCCAAAATTAAAAATAGTTTTGGGGCCATTAAGACATTGCCTTCAATGGCCCTCAAATTATTCAAGCCTTCTTCTTGTTTCATTATACTAACAAATCTTTTGGGAAGAAGGTAGAGCCTTATGTTTCTCTTTCCAGGCACTGTTATCATTTCTTAAAGACCATATTTTTTTGGATTCTGCTGAGACTATAAAACATTATACATAATTAAAAAGCTATTCTCCTTTTCCCCCATGGAATATTATTTTTAGAGGACTGCATTTTTTCTAATTCTCTTATGATTCACAAAGTCTGCCTAGGCCTTTATGTTCCCCTCCCCCAACCCGATCTTTGCCTTTTTCACTCTATTTACTTATTCTTCACTGCAAAGCCATTTATCAGTCCCAGCATTTTGCCAAGAAGACATTTAGTTCATTTTTGACCAGGTAGAGTTCATAAAAAGAGCACCCCTTGGCAAGAAAGGTTGCACACGAATTTCCTGAATCTGTCCCTTTCGTTCTTGTTTGATTCATCCTATATTGCAAGACACTAGCCAGTGGCCTTTTATGTGCTCAGTGAGTAGGGGTCTTCACGGTGGCACTTGAGTCTAAAAAAACCCATAAGTATAATTGCTAAATCATTTTTTTCTCTGTTGTTGCCAAATGAATAAATGATTTAGGTCATGGCCAAATACAATTTTTCACCCAAGTTACCTCTTTCTCATGATTTTTATGGGATTAAGTGGGTGATGGTAAATGCTACAAGGTCATATGATATTAGTTTTAAGAAAAAGATAGGACTAGGGAAGGTTATAAGACAAAGATCAGCAAGATGATCTCTGTTCCTGACCTCTAGGTATCTCTAGGAGACATACCTGGGCTGTAGGCACTTGAGATACATTTTGGCTGTGCTGTTGGGAGGGGCTTCAGTGGACTCACCACCTTCTTATTGCTAATGCTTTTAATGAGCTGTGATAGCCTTGTTCCTGGAGGAATAAGATGGTTGAGCTCTAGTGTCATGAAATCTGGGATTGGATACTATTCATTTAGGGAGCATTGGAATACTCATCTAGAGCAGTGGTTCTCAGCCTTCCTAATGCTGCAATGTATTTTCATTGTTAAAAAGGGATTATCACCCACAGGTTGAGAACCGCTGATCTAGAGATATTCAGAGCCTGTGGAAAGCTGGAGGTCTTCATACTGAAACGAGAAGGCCACAGTTCCCCAGGGACAACTGGATTTAGGCCAAGCACCTACCACTGGAGTGTGTGTGGGGGGGACTCTTAGTCTCAATTAGCTCAATGTTGAGCATTTTCCAGAAAGATGCTCAACAGGGGCATGCCTGTCGGTAATTCCCAGGGATTATTTTCAGACAACGATATACATTACATCATAGATTGCAACTCCCAAGGGCCTCTACAATTTGATCAATCAGGATAGTATCCTTAAGTTCCCTTTCAACCTTAAGAATCTATGGATCTGTGATTTCAGTGCAATTGATATCTATTATAGGTTGTTACCATGTAGTTATTTTTTTTAACATTTTACTTTGAAATAATTTTAGATATACAGAGAAGTTACAAAGATGATAC
This sequence comes from Otolemur garnettii, assembly GCF_000181295.1. Lineage (NCBI taxonomy): Eukaryota > Metazoa > Chordata > Mammalia > Primates > Galagidae > Otolemur > Otolemur garnettii. The sequence continues at coordinate 1,566,127 of NW_003852403.1, read as the reverse complement.
AGAGAGTTTCTGTATATCTATGAAGTAAGAATAATGCCCCTTGTCTAGTGCGCACATGTCCTAATCCCTAGAACCTGTAAATATGTCACTTGAAATGGCAAAATGGACTTTACATCTATACTTAAATTAGGATTCTTGAGATAGAGAATTCATTCTGGTTTATCCTGGTAAATCCATTATAAGCACAGGGGTCCTTATAAGGAAAAGAGAAAGGTTGGAGAGCTACAGAACAATCTGAAGATATTATGTTGCTGGCTTTGAAAGTGGCAGGTGACCATGAGGCAAGAACATTGGCAGTCCCTAGAAGCATTAAAGATAAGGAAACTCTATGATTAATGGGCAGAGAATTTATGTCTGGGAAAGGTGAAAAAGCTCTAGATAGAGATGGTGGTGATGATTGAACAACAATGTACATATGCTAAATGCCCATGAACTGTACATCTAAAAGTGGTTAAAGTGGTAAATTTTATGTCATGTAAATTTCCCCATCATTTAGAAAAATCAGATTATTCCCTAGAGCCTCCAGGAAGATGAGCCCTTCTCCTATTATTTGAATGCATCTCTCAAAGTTCACGAGGTGGAAACTTAATCTCCGATGTAACAATTTTGAATGGTGGGAACTTTACAAGGTGATTAGGTCATAAGGGCTCAGCCCTCATAAAAATTAATGTTGTAATCTTGGGAGTGGGTTAGTTAATGTGCGAGTGGGTCACTGATAAAAGGATGAGTTCAGCCCTGATCTCCTTTCTCTCTCTCACGCCCTTCTGTCTGTAGCAAAAAGGCTTTTGCCAAATGTGGGCCCCCTGATTTGGACTTCCATCTTTAGAACTGTAAGAAAGAAATCTCAGTTCTTTATAATCTAGTAATCTAATCTCAAGTATTTTGTTACAGAAACATGAAACAGACTAAAACAAAACATCAGTACTGAGAAGTGGGTTGTTGCTATAATAAATATGTGAAAATATGGATGCAACTTTGGAATTGGATAATGGGGAGAGGTCAGAAGAATTTGGAGAGTCAGGCTGAAAAATGCATATATTTTTATACATGCTGCCTTATTTTGGGGAAGGCTCAGAAGAAGAGGAAAGCTGTAGGTACCATCCTATATCTTCTTAGAGATTTCTTAAGTGATCTTGATCAGAATTTTGTGTAAACAGAGATAGTAAAGTCTGTTCTAATGAAATCTCAGATAGATATGAGGAACAAAGTATTAGAAACTAAAGGCCATCCTTGTTATAAAGTTGCAAAGAATTTGGTGGAATTATGTTCATGTGCTAGGATTTGGTGGAAGCCAGAATTTAAGCAGGATAAACTAATATATCCACCAGAAGAAATATTAGGCAGCAAATTGTTTAAGGTACTGCAGGGCTTCTTTTGTCCACTTACAGTAAAATAAGAGAAGAGAGAAAAAACTTAAAGAGAGAATTTATGATAAAAGGGAACAAAATGGAAAGATTTGGAAAACTACTGGCCAAGTAAAAGAATAAAAATATCTGCTTTTATTTTTCTATATTGAGACCAAGTGACCTTCGCTAAAGAAATTAATACGGACAGGGATTCTGGGAAGATGGCCGACTGGTAGCAACCCTGGTCAGAGG
>NW_003852403.1:1507246-1554147 GCF_000181295.1 Otolemur garnettii | reverse complement strand
AAAAAAAAAAAGAAATTAATACCCATAGAAACAAATCAGGTTCTTTTTATCAAGATAATGGGAGAATAACAGCAAAGGGATTTTGGAGATCTTTAAGGGAAGCTAGGACAAGGTTTTCAGAGAGATGCCAGAGAGACCTCAGTGTTAGCTGCCCAGTGACACTTCAGAAACCTGCTCTCTGACTTTGGCAACTCCAGCCTAAGAAAGCTGCAAATATGAAAATGCAACCTGTGAGAGCTTCTTGGTGGACTGAACCCACCAAAAGCTGTGTGGGTTGGGCTGCCTGAGGCCTTGAGGCCCACCCCAACCTTTATATATCGAGCATTGCCAGGATGTCCAGGACATAGAGTCAGAGGATATTATTCTGCAGGTTTAAAACTTAATCTTAACAGAATAGAGAACCAAGAGATGAACCCAGCTACTTATCGTCATTTGATCTTCAACAAGCCTATCAAAAATATCTAGTGGGAGAAAGACTCCCTATATAACAAATGGTGCTGGGTGAACTGGCAACCTGTGGAAGACTGAAACTTGACCCCCACCTTTCACCATTAACAAAAATTGATTCTCACTGGACAAAAGATTTAAACTTAAGACATGAAACTATAAAAATACTAGAAAAGAGTACAGGGAAAAAACTTGAAGAAATTGGCCTGGGAGAATATTTTATGAGGAGGACCCCTGGGCAACTGAAGCAACACCAAAAATACATTACTGGGGTCTGATCAAACTAAAAAGTTTTTGCACAGCCAAGAGCACAGTAAGTAAAGCAAATAGACAACCTTCAGAACGGGAGAAGATTTTTGCAGGTTATGCTTCTGACAAAACTCTGATAACTAGAATCTACAGAGAACTCAAACTAATCAATAAGAAAAGAACAAATAACCCTATTTATATGTGGGCAAGAGACTTGAACAGAAACTTCTCTGATGAAGACAGGTGCATGGCCTATGAACACGTGAAAAAATGCTCATCATTTTTAATAATCAGACAAATGCAAATCAAAACCACTTTGAGGTATCATCTAACTCCAGTAAGATTAGCCCACATCACAAAATCCCAAAACTACAGATGTTGATGTGGATGCAAAGAGAAGGGAATGCTTTTATACTGCTGGTGGGAATGCAAGCTAATATGACCTTTTTGGAAAGAAGTTTGGAGAACACTCAAGGAACTAAAACTAGACCTACCATTTGATCCTGCAATTCCTCTACTAGGTATATATCCAGATGACCAAAAATTATTTTACAACAAAGACATTTGCACCAGAATGTTTATTGCAGCCCAATTCATGATAGCCAAGACATGGAAACAGCCCAAGTACCCATGGACCCATGAATGGATTAACAAATTGTGGTATATGTACACCATGGAACACAATGCGGCTGTAAAGAAAGATGGAGACTTCACATCTTTTATGTTTACCTGGATGGAGCTGGAACATATTCTTCTTAGTAAACCATCCCAAGAATGGAAAAAAAAAGTATCCAATGTATTCAATACTACCATGAAATCAATATATAACTACCTACACACTCATACGAATGGCAAAACATAACTATAGTCCAGAAATTAGAAGGGAAGAGGAGAGAGAGGGGAGGGGAGGAAGGATCTGGTAGGAAGGAAGGTATTTGGGGGGATCATCTAATATGCATTATACAAATGTACATTTTAAAACTATTAAGAAATAAGTATAATTGTGATGGATGTGCTACTTAGTTCAATGTAAATATTTCATATTGTATATCAAAGCTGTACCCTGAACCCTATAAATACATCAATGTACAAAGTCATGATTTAATAAAAAATAATTAATTAAAAAAATACCAGCAAACCAAATTCAAAAAAAAAAAAAAACAGACTTAATGTTGTTTTTTTGTTGGGTTTTAGACTTGGGACCAGTTACCTTTTTCTTCTTGCCTGTTTCTCTCTTTTGGAATGAGAATGTCTATCCTATGCCAGTACCACCCATGGATTTTTGAAGCACATAGCTGGAGAGAAATTCTCCTGGGGGTTAATCTCACCTGAATCTCACCCATATCTGATTTAGATGAGACTCTAGACTTTGGAGTTTTGAGTTGGTACTAGAATGAGGTAAGACACTGAGGCTATTTGAATGAAATGATTGTGTTTTGCATCTGAGAAAGACATATTTTATGGACCAGGGATGAAATGCTATGATCTGCATGTGTCCTACAAACTTCACGCGTCAGAAACTTAATCCCCAACGCAACAGTGTTAAGAGATGGGACCTTTACAAGGTGATCAGGTCATGAGGACTCTGCTTTCATGAAGGATTTAATTGCAGGAGTGAGTTCTTGGTAAAAAGATGAGCTTGCTCCCTCCCCCATCCGCTGCCCATGCTTTCTTGCCCCTCTGTCTCCTGCGGTGAGATGATACAGCATGAAGGCCTTCAGCAGATGCAGGCCCCTCCGCCTTAGACTTTCACTATCCAGTACCGTAAGAAACAAATTTGTTTTTTATAAATTACCTAGTGTAAGGGATTCTGTTATAATGCACAAAAACAGACTAACACACTTGCTAACATTTTGATTTTAGCTTAGTGATACTTTACTGTTATACTGTACAAATTTTATTACCTAATTCATAAATCTTTGATAATTTGTGACAGCACCAATCTGTGATAATTTGTTATAGCACCAATACACTTCGCTCGAGTTTTTCCTAATGGCAAAATATGACATAAATGTGGAACAATTATTAAAACTAAAAAAGTAACATGGATATAATACTGTTAAGTACACTTCAGCGTTTTTCAGATACTGCACTGCGTTTAGTTATCATGTCCCCTTAGTCTACTCTAACTTGTAAGAACTTCTCAGTCTTTTGTTTTTGTGACCTTGACCCCTTTTGAAGAGTATTGGCCAGTTATTTTTTAGAATACACATCAATTTAGTGTTGTTGGAAGTCTTCTCATGATTAGAGTGGAGGGTGGATTTCGGGGAAGAGAGGTGATATATATGCCCTTCTCATTACATCCTGTCAGAGGGTTCTATGTGGCAGCAGCAAGCTCTGTTTTCCCCTTTCCATACTTGATTCTTCAGAATTGCTGCAGTTTTGCTTTATGATCTTTATTACAGAAGAACTGCAAGAACTTTGAGAGTCAACAAAACTGATTTTGAATGCCGAAGATGTCACTTCCTACTTTTAGTAAGTTGAAAGCATTATTGTGCTTTCGTAAGTCTCATATTCTCACCGGGAGAGGGATAACTCCTATGTGTGTCCTGAGGATTAAATGAGAGGGCGTATCTGTTTACCCAGCAATTATGTATTGAGCATCCACAATTTGGCAAGAATCACGTTAAGTGAAAGGGATACAGGTGGGAGGGATCGGTGATGAACCCATGATGATACTGACTTTGGCCCTGCAGAATTCACAAAGAGGTAAGAAAGACAAATTATTGAACAGGAAGCCACAGTAAAGTGCGCATGTTCAGATGGGAAAGCACCAAGTGTGGTGAGAATGGCGGGCGGGCGGGGGGGGACCATAAGGAGACCTGTTGTAGGAAAGTCATTCAGCGCAAGGCTGATATGTACAGAAGGCCCTTCCCTTGCCCATGCCTGGATCCCTCCCTAACGGCTCAAACTAAACTTACTAGGGTGAGATAATGACAGGGTGCTTCTTTTTCTTTTGCCTCTGTAGCTTAGCTTCGATGTATGTGATGACATGTGGAGCGTGCAGGAGCTTCCTAAGTCTACACGACAGTGGAACTGTTTCTTGCTCGGAGCTTGTCACTAGCCTGGTGGTGTGCAAGAGAAGAGCTTTAGGAAATGCTGTTTTAGCACCTAGGTCTCTTCACCACACACTGGTTGCCTGAAATAAAAATTTACCTCAAAACACCTGCGTTTACAGCATGTGCGTATTTTCCCAGGCATTTCACAAGGTTATTTTGCACATGTGCATTCCAGATCATTTCACTTCTAAAAGTGAGATTAATCTTTCCAACGATTGTGTATATATACCCATTAGTTGGGGGAGATTATTAAATTTAAAAGAATTTGTTTCACCCATCAACCACTCAAAGTGTCTTTATTATCTATAGGATATTAAAGAACATTTTTATTTTGTTTCAATTAAAAGATTATTGTCATAGAACAGGGAATCAACAGCCCCTCATGCAATTGTTTTGCTCATAAATTTATAAAAAGAGAACTGCTTTCTCAAAATCACTTTTTCTCTTCATGAGAAAAAAAAAAAAACATTAAAAATGGTTACCAATCATTCAATGTTAAAATTGTTATAACAGTCTCTAGGTATAATTTCAATTTTATCATAAATTACAGGAAGACGCTTATGACACAAATACATCTTTTGTTTCTCTATGAGTCTTAAAATAATAGACATTTAAACAGGAAAACTATATAACAAAAGTTTTTCGAATTCTGCCCACAAAAATTCAGGCATATCATAAAAGGCGCAGTAAGTTATTGTAAACCTTCAAGAAAGCTTATGCGGTTTTCACCAGCATGACGCTAAACTTTTTCCAGATAAGAACCTTTTTAAATGTTCACAATTTGTATTTTATCACATAGAACCCCCCAAAAGTATATCAGCATGATAAACTCATAGCAATTGATATAATTTGTGAAAAATGAAAACCATAAATGGATTAGTTTCTTTCAAATACACCTTCAGAAATACATTGTTTAGAAGACTGAGAACTTGGAAAATCGAAGGTGAATGAAGTGTTTTGAGGGAATAGTGTCCTAATCTAGATTTCCATCCTTTATCACCTTCAGGTTTTTTTTTTATTTTTCATTTTCAGCAACTGAATCTGTTTTTTTCTTCAACAACCCTTGCTGAGTTTGCTGAAAAATTGTACTTTATGAACATCAATGAAAGGAAAGTGCTGCTGTTTGGGGGGAATGGTACACAACACGAATATGGGTTTGTGTTTGAAATGGTGTCACTAACTCACGGACAGGACAGCAAGATGATATAATAAGTTTTTGTTTTGTTAAACTGTGCATTTCCAAAGAATCAAACGAAATACCACAGTTCTACTTTTTAAAGCATTATGCATCATGAATTTTAAAATAGTTTTATTTTTTCACAAATTTTAAATTTCAAGGAGAAATTTAAAAAAATTAAACAAATGAACCCCACTTATTCATCGCCAAGATTCAACAATTCTCAAGATTTGCACATTTTTTGACCCCAAGGGCATAAATGTTTTAAGGTAAATTCCAGACATCATATCACTTTACCCCTATTTTCTTTGGTACACATCCCTAAACATCACAGGCCTTTTCTTTTTTTTTTCCTTTTTTAAAAAATATTATTTATTTATTTTTTTATTTCTTATAGCATAACTGTGTACATTAATGCAATCGTGGGATACAGTGTGCTGTTTTCATATACATTTTGAAATACTCTCATCAAACTGGTCAACATAACCTTCAAGTCATTTTCCTAGTTATTGAGTTAAAACGTTCATACTCTGCTTTTAGAAAGATTCACTTGTACCCTTGTAAGATAAACGATAGAGATGACCCCATCAATCTTCCTCCCTTCCCCCATCCACCCCCCTCACCTCCCTTTCCCACCCCCTTCCCATATTTTAAGGCTATAATTAGGTTATGACATTCCTATAAAAGCTATGAATTAGTTTCAAAGTAGGGCTGTGTACATTAGATTTGTTTTCTTCCATTTTTGAGATACTTTGCTCAGATGAACATTTTCCAATTCCATCCATATAAACATGAAGGAGGTAAAGTCTCCATCCTTCTTTAGAGCTGCATAGTATTCCATGGTGTACATGTACCACAATTTATTGATCCATTCGTGGGTCGATGGGCATTTGGGCTTCTTCCATGTCCTAGAAATTATGAATTGGGCTGCAATAAACATTTTGATATAAATATCTTTGTTGTAATTTGATTTTTGGTCTTGTGGATATATAACTAATAAAGGAATTGCAGGATTAAATGGCAGGTCTATTTTTAGTTCTCTCAGTGTTCTCTAGGTGTCTTTCCAAAAGGAATGAATTAATTTGCATTCCCACCAGCAGTGTAGAAGTGTTCCCTTTTCTCCATATCCACGCCAACATCTCCGGTTTTGGAATTTTGTGATATGGGCTAATCTTACTGGGGTTAGGTGTTACCTCAAAGTAGTTTTGATTTGCATTTCTCTGATGATTAAGGATGGAGAGCATTTTTTTCATATATCTGTAGGCCATGTGCCTCACTTCTTTAGAGAAATTTCTATTCAAGTCCTTTGCCCACCCTGAGATGGCATCGCTTGTTTTTTTCTTGCTAATACATTTGAGTTTTCTTTGGATTCTGGTTATTAAACCTTTGTTGGAGACATAACCAGGAAATATTTCTCCCATTCTGAGGGCTGTCTACCCACTTTATTTACTGTGTTCTTCACAGGCCTTTTCTTAAAGAATGATAAGCCATTATCAAATCTAGCAGAAAAATCACCACTAAATTGTTGATGTCACCAGCTAAGAAGTAAGTGTTTGGGAAGGCTCCTGATTCATGATTTAGAAAGAACTACAATGGGCAGCACCTGTGGCTCAGTGAGTAGGGTGCTGGCCCCATATACTGAGAGTGGTGGGTTCAAACCCAGCCCCAGCCCAACTGCAACAAAAAAGTAGCCAGGCATTGTGATGCATGCCTGTAGTCCCAGCTACTCGGGAGGCTGAGGCAAGAGACTCGCCTAAGCCCAGGAGTTGGAGGTTGCTGTGAGCTATAATGCCACGGCACTCTACCAAGGGTGATAAAGGGAGACTCTTGCTACCAAAAAAAAAAAGAAGAAAGAAAGAAAGAAAAAAAGAAAGAACTACAATGTTGACCTCCAGCAGGAAATAGGTGGTAACTTTCTCACTTATTTTTCTGCCCTTGGAAAATCAATCTTCAAATCCTGAAAGTGCATTAAATCCTCTAAATCTCATGCAGCTTTGGAAAAAAGAGGAGTTATTCAGTGATTGTGTGCCAAACTGAGGCAGTTGGGGCGGTATATTTTGGGTTTGTGAGAGAAAGAGAGGTCCCAGGAAGCAAGAGCTGTTTCTGTAGGTTGGATGGACAGGGGCTCTGATGAAGACACAGGGGTTAGGCTTTTTCCCACAGGATTCTGTGGTTGTTCTTTAGGGGCTGATCAAAATGTAATTGACCTAAACAGGCATAATGCAATCTGGTAATACAAGATTAAGCTGATTGTATTGAAATTGAACATAAACTGGGTAATTAAATTGTTTTCAAAAACATTGTGTGTATTTGAGAAATAAGCTGGTCAACAAGATACGTCATGAGCTGCCAAGTGTCACTAGTTTTTGACCTCCGTAGAAATTTGAGAATAGCTTGAATCTACTCTTCTCTCTTCACACACACTTTTGGACACAATGCAGTTTTTAACATGGTTTCCCTGCGGAATCAGTGACAAGGTGGGGGGGAGTCCTGTTGTTTGATATGGTACCCACACCTCGACCCATGCAATTTTATCTTTACATTCTACTCTTTCATTCATGGTGTGATGACACCCCCTGATTCCATGGCTCAAAGAGGTTAGAAAGTCACTAGTCTAGCAGGTGATGGCTGGACGTCTAAGAAGAGAAAGCTGTCCCAGACGGTTCTTCAGTTGTTCCTCATTACCGAGCAGCTGAGAGATGAAGGCATATGTCTGTCTTTGTCTATGGGCCTGGGCTGTGGTAGCATTGTCACCTGGTAGCATTGTGACAATCCGACAAGTCTTGTATTGCATACCCTTGTCCCAGGAGAAGAACGTGGATGTTCTCCCAACTTGAAATGTACACACGGAGGAAGCCCAGCGACTCATCCCTTAGTAGGAAGGAGGGGTGTGATTGAACGTTGCCCAGCTGTGGGCTTCTCCTTAGAGCAGGACCCACGATCAATCATCCCATTTATCTGACAGCTGAACAAGCCTGTTAAACAATGCCCGAAGCACTTACTGTCTGGAGCAAGCAGGAAAGTTATGGCTTTCATATGTATACACTGATGGTTTCTTCTGTTATTTACCTTAACAAAGCAACTCAACACAATTAGTGCAAACTACCAAAAGCTCCTGGTTATATTTAGCTAACGGCTTCTGTTTAAAGAGCAAGTAGTTAATGGTCTAAAGCACAGACTGCCATCATAGCAGCCCTAATAAGCTGGAAAACACAAGGAGAATAAGCACCGAACATTTGCCTGGTGGGGCGGCGGTGACTGAACCTGGAAACGCACCAACAGGCTCCATTCTGTGCTCAACTGTCTTACACAGAGAAGCCCTGGAAGCAGGAGGACCCAGGAGGACTTTGCCCCCTTTGTGCTTTAATCCATCCAATTTTATTGTCGGCTCCTAGCTGCAGGCTTCCCTGGGTCCAGGATGAAGGTGGTCAGTGAAGCCTTGACAGGCTCAGAAAAGGATGGTGGAGATGAACAGGGAAGCAAGGATGGGCTTGCTGTGTCATGCTCAGATATCAAGGATGGAAAACAGAAAAGGGGGTGGTGATGGCAGAGTTTTAGGGAAGTGCAAGGTGAAGGATGGGACTGGCACATAGTCTCTGTGATGCCACCGTCAGGATATGGACCAGGAGAATCAAGGGACAGTCAAACCACAGAAAGGCATGGGCTTGGCAAGGAGCTCGGGGCCAGAAGGCATTGGCACAGGAAGAGGACTGAGGCTTCGGGGCAGGGTGATCACAGTTAGACTCTGTCCTAACTCATTTGGGGTAATCCTTGAATGCTCTCAGCCTCAGCTTTTTATTTGTACAGTGGGGAAATGATAAAACCCACACAACAGGTCTGATGTGCCATGTAAATGCAATAATATTAAAAAGACAAATTACACCATGTTGCCTGTCACACAGACACGCTCAGCACAGTGAACGTTTGGTCTGTGTCATTGTCCTGGCTCCTGTTCTGGTGGCTTGACCAGGCATCAGCTAACAAGGGAGTGTCTCTCTCCATATTCTTGCTCTTTAAAGGAGAAGAGATGTAGCTTCTGACTCCACTCTGGATGTTTTCTGGGGTCACTGGGTGGCTATTTTGACCTTCTAGCCAAACTTGTTGCAAATATTTTGGTAATTATTTTGTTCTATACCAGGACAGTATATGAAGCCACATTTTTTAATTTAGTGTCTTTGTGAAGGGGACACATTCAGGATGAACCAATCACAGTCTTAACATATACATGTGGGCAGTTGTCTTTGTAAACTGACACTTAGGGAGGATTATGCACCAGTCCATACCAGGTATGTGCTTTCTTATTTCTCACTCAGTTGAAAGTAGGTATGATTCCATCCTCCTTTTTCCAAGATGAGAGACTCAGGCAACTGGCCCACAGCCACAGAAATTGTCATTGATTGTTTATGATGCTCTAAATCTTCTGTACTCCCTTCATAGTTCAGCAATTACCTATTTGGTAAATCCTGCTTTTCCAACACAATGCCATAAAAATGCTACCATCACCATTAAACCCTTACAATTCCAGCCTTCTGTGCTGCCAGGGTGCCAACAGACATGAGCCATCTGGGGCTCTAGGCAGGATCCCAGGCACCCATTTTGTGGTGGGAGTGGGGTCAGAGGCAATGTTCCTGCAGCAGTAGTTCTTGAAATCTTGAAAGTTCAGCCTACGGCCTTTTGGCCCTGCCTTTCCAAAGAGCACATAAGATTTTTAAAATCCCTGAAAAAACTCCCCTCTGTTTACAACTCAGAACCTCATCTGAAAATCTGATTTGGGCTCTGGTCTTTATTTCTCTAAAGCTCTTTACAACCTGGAAAGATGACTGCCTGCTGCCAGATGCCTCCTTCTTTGCATAGTCCTACCTGCATCCACCTGGTGACAGTCAGGCTTCTGTGCTCCAAAACCCAGGCAGTTCCCCTTCCTTTCTTGGCAGGTAGATTCCTGTACTCTACTAAAGAAACCCCTCCCTTCCGCAAGACTTTAGGGTTCCAAGGCTGAGCAATAAAGCAGATTACATCTCATTATGATGTCTCATCTTGCTTTTTGGGAACACTGCACCACATTAATTAGCATTACCTTGGAGGAGGATAGGTCTTTTTCACTGGCTGCTCTCATCACAGACTCATCAACTGTTTAGGTTTCTAGCCCAGCCCTGGGCCAAGGAGACACCCTTGCACACATTTCCCGAGTGGGTGCTTAATAAGTGGATTGATTCCTCTGGGTGCCTGAGCTTCTAGTGCCCATTTGTTGGTGTCTCTTTAGCTCTTTATTCTATAGCTAGCTTGTTCATAGTATGTTTTTTGACTGGACGAAGTCTGTGATCTCATTTCCCTCCATAACCTTTCAGTTTGTGCAGGTAGCCAGCCTAATCCTTCCACAGAAGATGTCTGCCAAGTTGGCCTGCCTCTCACAGGAGCGCTGGAAGTAAAAACAGGAAGTTGGTATGCAAAATATAGGAAATAGTAATGCCTTTAAAACAATTTCAATTTACCTATCATTTTTTAGCCTGTTCAGATTTATAATTAGCATGTCAACTTTTACAATTTTATGCTCTTATGGGAGATTATCTTTCCATCGAAGTTTTGATGGTATAATTTTACAAGTGTGCAGGGTATTCACTTATAATTTGAAATAATATCTTATATGTAGCTGCTTACATCCCTCTTCTTTCTAATTTTGTTGATTTATGACTTTTATCTTGATTAGTTTCAACGTGACTTTGTCTTTTTTGAATAATATCTCCGGAGAACCAGGTTGTAGATTTATAAATTCTACTCACATTCTATTTTTAATGTCCACTTTTATTTATCATTCTGTTATTTTTCTTTTTTCTTAGTATTTTTAAGCACCCTTATTTTTGCTTTTATATTTTTATATTGTAGCGTCAGGTAATGCTCTGATTTTGCAAATGAGGTCTGCTGCACTAGGATCCCACAAATTTTGCTCTTTTAAAAATTATTTTAATTACCTTATAACTGTATAGATACTGCCTTGTGCATTCCTCTCTGCACCAATATTATGCAATACAGTGTGAATGCTAAATAAAAGTGAGGCTTCGTCATAAGATTGCCTGGGTTAGAATCTCAATTTCAGTGCTAACTAATGTGTGACCTTCTTTGGACATGTATGATGAGGACAGAGTAGATAATCAATGTTTTTGTTTAAACTATTATGAATGTGTTCATTACAAAGTTCCTTTGGGAACACTCAAGGATGGAAGAGTATTTGAGGTATTGGGGATATTGCTTACAAGTGCAGGCTCAGGAGTGGTAGTGATGCTGCAGCATTGCACATGTACCCACCGCTGCTGCCCTTAGTCTTCTCTTTGTGTAGCACATCTCTTTGGATGCCTTCCCCTACCTGTGCTCTACAGGTGGTATAAATTCTCCTACCTGTGTGACTCCTTCATACACATGGTATAAATTATTCATCCCACAAACCACCCTGTCATTGTAACTCTTTTTCTTTCTTCTAGTCTGTCTTTTGTAGCGTGCCCTTCACCTTTTCTTTCAATCTTAGAAAAGGTTGGAACATAAATATTCTTGTTTTTAACAATGCCAGTGACTATTTGACAATACTGATGGGCAATCATATGCAGGTGTACTAAAATGCAATAATTTTATTTATTTATTTATTTATTTATTTTTTGAGACAGCACCTCAAGCTATCCCACTGGGTAGAGTGCTGTGGCATCACAGCTCACAGCAACATCCAACTCCTGGGCTCAAGCAAGTGTCCTGCCTCAGCCTCCCAAGTAGCTGTGACCACAGGCACCCACCACAATGCCTGGCTATTTTTTGGTTGTAGCCATCATTGTTGTTTTGGCCAGCCTGGGCTGAATTTGAACCCACCACCTTAGGTGTATGTGGCTGGTGCCTTAGGCCCTTGAGCCATAGGCGCCGAGCCAATGCAATAATTTTAAACTCCCCTTTATTGAATATGAGAAGTTCTTGCTTTTTAGCTTAATCCTTTTTTCTTATTTTTATAGATCTTACCTATGATGAACATTATTCAATTTTTTTCTTGCATGATATTTTTGTTTTACTGGCAAAAATCTGTGTGCTCTATGTTCATCTTGATTTTGCTCTCTTTTGAATAGTTTCTTTACTTGTTTATAAAAAATAATCTCCAAGAAAACATTTTTTAATTCAGCTTTTATCTTTCTGGATAACTGGTTGACATATTTTTGAAGTTTTAGGTGGGTGTTTGCCTCTCTGCATGCTTTCCTTATTAATGTTAGCTTGACTTGGGTGACTTATTTTCCCTTTAATAAAGTTCTCTGAAAATTAAATTAGATCAGTCATTAACTTTTATGTACCCACCGTGATGGTTAATTTTAATCTGTCAACTTGACCGGGCCACGGGATGCCCAGATGTTTCAGAAGAGATCAACATTTGAATTGGTAGGACTGAGTAAAGCAGATGGCTCCTCTGGTGTGGGTGAGGCTCTTTCCATGCCTTGAAGGCCTAGATAGAATAAAAAGGCAGAGGAAGATTTGATGCTTGAACTAGGACATTTATCTCCAGCTCTCCATGTGCCTGGTTTTCAGGCTCTAATCTCCAGAATGGAATCCGCACCATCAGACTACTGATCTCCTGGGTCTCTAGCTTGCAGATGGCAGACTGTAGGACTCTCTCAGTCTCCGTAATCTTGTGAGCCAATTCCTTACACCAAATCTCTTTATATATTAAGTATACGCACAGACATATGAGGTTGGAAATTAAGTTTGCAATCTCATTCTAGAAAATGTGGTACCTACCCCACCGCTGAATATCACTATGGCCACCTTTGGGGTACTCCCCTTGGGAAGCTATGCATGGATGCCAGTGCCTAGTCTACCCTTAAAAGTACTTTTTCTAGGGTCAATTTGTGAAATTAGTAGTTCACATTTCAGGAAAAGAGTTTTAAAATTGCTATGAAGGGTGGACCAGGCACTAGTCTCAGTGCACAGCTTCCCAAGGGGAATACCTCAAAGATTACTGTAGGTTTATTCAGTAAAGAGGTATGTAGCACTTTTTCTAGGATGAGCTCTCAGACTTAGTTCTCTGACTTAATACACCCCCTGCCCCAGACACACACACACACACACACACACATGACGTGCACATAGTTGGCTTTTGATATCTATGAGGGATTGGTTCCAAGACCCCCCTCAAATAATAAAATTGGTGATGCTCAAGACCCCTACATAAAATGGTGTAGTATTTGCATATAACTTGTGCATATCCACTTATATACTTTAAATCATCTCTAGAGCATTTATAATACCTAATAAAATTAAAATGGATGTAAATAATTGTTATACTATAGTGTCTTATTTTTATTATTTTTTATTGTTCTTTTTTTTTCTGAATATTTTCAATGTCTAGTTGCTTGAACCTGTGGATGTGGAATCCATGGAATCCATAGATACATTGGGCAAACTGTATGTATATCTTATCAGTTCTGTTTCCCTGACTAATGTACTCCCGTGACTTGTCAGTTAACAAAAATGTTACATTCCGATTGCTGAAAGCTTGTTAGGGGAATCCCTTTACGAAGCCTGAGACTCACATCACCACCTGGTAGGAATGTTATGGTGGGAATGGATGGGAGAGTGGGCCCTTGCTCCTTTCTTGTGCATTGTATCTTTCCAGTGCTCTGAAGTTATCGTAGTTATAACATGGGGAGAAAGTGCATGTAATCAGCTGTACGCCCCTCTGCTTAGACATAATGATTGATGCAGCAACTTTCACTTCATGCCCCCTAAATAGTTTCATGACTAGAGGACATCTGAGATCCACATTTTTTTTAATTGTAGTTTTTTCCCAAGAAGGTGTTAGAAAGGCTTGGGACATATTCTGCTTGCTTCCCCTCCCTGACTATACCCCTGTTTCCTTGGGTTATGCAAAAAGAGACTCTGCTGCAAAGCCTTAGCAATTCTTCCATCTGCTCCCATCACTAAGAAGATCACCAATTTGGAGGCTTGGGATTCTTTAAATAATTTATGAATCCACCTTTAGATACACAGCAGAAACACTGCACAGAATATCCGGATGTTAACAAACACTGGTTATGAATGGGAATGAAAGAAGAATGGTGCCCTTTGATTGGTCTTTCCCAGGAAGAGTGGCCACAGTGTACTGGCACATCTTGAGGCACTCTCCTGGGTACAAAGACCTGGGGCCTGTATATGTTAATGTACCTGGGCCTCTGTGTTCCTACTTAACTCCCCAGGTGGTTGCAACACATCTCAAGTATGAGAGCCACTACCTAAATTGTGAGGATGCTCCATCATCTTTTATCAGCTCTCTGATACATTTCACTTTTCCTGACCACCACCACCATGATCTGCCCTCTAAGACTCTAATCCTCTTGATTTTTCTTGCCCCAAACATACTAAGAAGTTTGTTTGAAACTCTGATTTATCTGCATCAAACAATCTCCTTGTTTTTATGTTTTTCCAGATGTGAATGGCAGAGTCCTCTTCCTGTGTCCTCATTGTCTAGCTCTGCTCCCAGCTTTCTCAATCTTTGTATGCTGCTAGCAGGGGCTTCCTGATGACACCAGGCATTCTGTGGTGACTTAACTGCCCTTATTGAAAAAAATTTTTTCCCTTTTGCAATTTTTATTTCCTTTAGTTTAAGCACTCTACCAATGGTATCATTAGTCTTCACCTTCCACCCCTACCTTTCACCGCCCTGGTCTATTTTCAAACTAACAGCTAGAATAATCTTTTGAAAATATGTCCCCTTAAACTCTTTAGTGATGACTTGTGATAAGCCCAAATTCTGTCCATGGTTTTGAAATAATCTGGTCCCTGGTATATTTCTGTCCTTATCCTGCAACACTTTCCCCCTTGGTGTAGTAGATACTGTGATGTGTGGCCCAAATTCCCCTCCAGGACTGAAAAAATTATTTCCTGCAGCTGTCAGGATCCTGGGAAAATGGCCCAGAGGTGGAAACAGCTGCTTCTCCTATGGCCAGCAGTGCCCCCTTCTTGGGCAGCATGAATCAATGACTGGTGGACGAATGAATAGGCATAGGGTCTGGCATCCTTGCTGTAATGCAGAACACCACCAAAGGGCCATCCTAGCTTGAGATGCCCTGAGAGGTTGGCTGAGTCCTCTACTGAAACTATATCATGGTCCAACTTCTTTTGTTCAGTTGGTTTCTTCCCCCCTTCCTTTTATGTGTGTTGACCTGACCGTACTCCTTATGTAATCTCATTCTTAGAGTCGGCCTGCTAGGGATCCCAGCTGTACCACGTGGCCACTTTCCTCCAGCCCTGGGCCTCCTTGCTTGGCTCAGATGAAGCCATGATAGCACCTGAGGGCCGTAACATGGGCTGTGTTCTACACTCTTGCTCTCCCCTTGGCTTCTCTCAATAGCTGGCTTCTTCACTCCAGGGCTCTGGTCCAATGCCCACCTCATCAAGCAGGCCTTCGTGGCCTCCCTATGTAAAATGAAAACCTGTTTCTCATTGCCCTGTTTTATTTTCCACTCATCCTCACTACCACCTGACACAAATATTTTCTGTTCTGTCTTCCACTACCCATGTGTATGCTTCATGGGAATATTTTGTTTATTGCTCTTTCCCCAGTGCCTGGCACAGAGTAAAAACTGAATAAATATTTGTCGAAAGAGTGAATAATGAGTGAATTCTATTTGCCTTCCCGCTTTAAGTCTGCAAGTGCTTTCTCTGGCCATGCTTCCTCCTGCTTGGCTGCAGTCGGGTGGCTGGGATTTCCACCCAGAGAGAGCATATCATGAAGTATGTTCTTCACCAGCAGATTTAGTCTCTGGGAACAGGAGGGTGGGGGAGATAGGATTCTTGGAAGAATGCCCAGAGAAAGCCCTATTCCCAGAAGGGAGGAAGAAATAATTTTCTGGCTTGTTTCTTCCTTTTTTTCTTAGAAAAACTTTTCCTCTGCTGTATGTGAGCTGTCATATTTCAAAGCCTGGGACACTGACCTCTGCATCTGCGGCCTTTTGCCTTTAACCTCATCTCTGTCTGTTATGAGGGAACTCCAAGGAGGGGCTGAGCTGTCGCTGACGGTGATCAGCGCATGGCTTGGCCATAGCAGAGATACCCTCGTTTGGGGGGAGACTAGTCAGTTACCAGTGAATCTCCCCAATTCACTCCGTCACTGATTTCACACTTAATACTTCTCTGTTTTAAAATTCTCCTTCATTAATAAAAAATGAATACGAACCGCTTGAGACACAGTATTTCACTTAAGATAAATAAAATGAGTAAGTCCTAAATTTGCACTTGTCTTGTACTTAACAAGTTTTTTTTTTTTTTTTTTTTAATTCCCTCCCACACGGGATTGTGAGACCCGAATGAACATTCTTTTCCCACTGTGGGTGGGTTACAGTAGAAGGAAGCCCTCGGTCCTCTATCTGATTTCTGGAAGACCTGGACTGTGAAGGGCTGTTTGCAGACCCCATCGGAGGTGCCCAGGTAAATGAGCAGTGACGGATTCAATTAACTGATAAGAATCTATTAGAGGATCCGAGCCATCTTGTTTGAACACGGAGCATTATGTACAAAGAACCGCCCGGGTGGCTGTCATTTCTTCCCGGGGAAATCTGAGGGTCCTGTGTGTGCCACAGCCCAGCAGGTGGCGACATACACATTTCAGGGATAATTGATTTTAAATGCCAATGAGCCCTATAGGATTTTTTTTCTGTGAGAAAAATTCCTCTAATTGGATGGCTGGAAGAGCAGAGCCCCCCGTCTCTGTGTCCAGCGGGCCTCCCTCTTTGAGAAGGTCAGGGCGCTCACAGTCTGCGTTATTTTTCTCTTCTTCCCGGTGCGGCGGGGAGAGCTCGGGCATGGGAGTCAGCGCCTGAAATCCCTGCTTTGGCATTTATAAACTGCATGGCCCTGAGCGCGGTACTTAACCTTGGTTTTGCTCAATATAATTTAGGATTAATAAGAACTCTGTCATCGGACTCTGAGGACTAAATGAAATAATGTACTCTAAGTGTGTCACATATTGTCAGGTCTGCACGCTTCCCCTTTGTGATAGAAAAGGGCACTGTTCCGGGGTGTCACAGTGCCCCAGACTGGCATGTGAGTGGCAAGTGGGCTGGAACTCAGCCCCCACCGACCCGCGCACCAAGTGCTACCGTGGCATTTCTGCTTGCAAGCTCTCCCCACCTTACGTGGGGACTGGGGAGCCTGGAGTTTGTTGATAATTTAGAGGATTAAGCACGGCAAGTGTTACCTCCTAGAGGAAAAGGACGGGTTTGGGTACAATGTTACTCTTTTGGAAAGGGATGAAAGAGAGAAAACCAGGACAGTTTCCGACTTACAGCCTTAAAACGTACAACAAGTATGCTGCAGAGACAGACAGGAAGGAAAAAAAAAGTACATGCAAATCGAACACAGAATTCTTGGATACCTAACGTGCAAGCTTCGCCTTCAAAGCAGGAAATTTTACCTGCTTGGAAAATTGGATTGGTTACCCCTAGGGATGGTGAAATTCCTGGATAACTTAGCGGAGTATCTCCAATGCAGGCTCCTGTGAGTGATGACTGTGAGCGGTACAGCGGTAGCAGTGGGGACACGTTGCCATGGAAACCCTGAAGCTGGAAGTTCCTGCAGGTTTCAGAAAGGCTGTCAATTAGATCCGTGTACTTGGGGAGTTTAATGAAAACAGACACTTGTCATTTTTTTTAGCAGCCATCTAATATTATATACATTTAAAATACATCTATGGAAAGAAAAGCCTGCGGTTAAGTCTAGCTGTTTATTTTAAAAGAATTCTTTTGTGTGGCTTTGACAGGGAAGGTTTCTTTTTCCCCTTTACCCCCTACAGTAAAAGAGAAAAGTGAGGCCCTCCAGTGTTTAGCAGAAACACAATTAGGAGAGTCACTTACAGTGGTTCATTCAGGCTATTCAGGAAGAGCCTCAGTGCTAAGGCCTTATTTACATCACAGAGGGGGGTGGGTGGTCCTATTGGCCCCCTTCTTGCTCTTGCCTCTCAAATTGGATCAACCAGAGCTCTTTGGAATTGTGTGCCCACACGGACTGACTGATAAGTCCTTTTCAGTTGCTCAGAAAGGAAACCTTCATTAGACATCACTTTCTTCAAATGTCAGATGCTGAGGAGCAAGGAATCATAATTTTTTGCTTAGACTGACTTGCCATCTGAGTCCAGCTGCTGAGATCCGACTCTCCCCAAGAACAAAAATCAATGATCAGTGCAGAAGCTGGTTCCAAGTTTGGCTGTTTCTATTTGTTTTCAATCGAATGGATGTGTATGTGCACTTACAGACGTGTATATATTTGCTTATTAATACCCAGGCATGCCATTTTTGAGTTGTAATTTGCAGAAGAAATGTGAAGACCCGTTATCAGGGTTGTGACTCACCAAGAGACAGAAACACTTTTTCACACGAAGCTGGGAACTGAGACCCTGTCAGTCATGAATAATGTCAGGAACATACAAAGAAACTGAAAGCCCATTTTAATCAAGCCTGTCTTTGCCTAACCAATTATGTAGCCAAATGACAATTGAAAATCCAGTTCCCCACACCGAGGATCAAAGATGGGTGCCTGCCTTGACTCCTGAGTTCAGGGCATCCCACTCTTTTTACTTTTCTTCTAAATGTCAAATCATAAGTAGGTCAACAGATACCAGAGTGTTTTTAGTTCTCCAGTTAAATTTGGTTCATAAGAATGTAGCAAATTTTCCAGCAATATTTGAAAATTGCATTTTATGGTTTGCTTCTGATTGCATCTGGTAATTATTGCATCTCTGCTTGTGGCAAAGACGCCAGTTGATATGGAAAGGCTCAGAGATTACTGGACCTCACTGATTAAACTGGGGGAAGCAGTAATTACACAGATCCCCAAAGTACGTCTATTATGTGGCCCTGGATAAAGATTATTCTAAGAAACCCATTCTCAGTATACTTATGGTAATAGTGGCAATTAGGCAATGAAAACAGGAAATAGTGAGCCCCATTTCTATGTGGGTCCCCACATGGCTCTATTCTATAATGTTACACACTGCAGATGGGCGGATGGCAGAATGATTACTCACATCCAATGTGTTGAAGTAGGCAGTGTTTCACAGTGGTCACAATGTAAGACTTAACATGGACTCTGCCTCTAATTGGCTGTCTTATCTCAAGAAAGTCATTCATCCTGTCTGGCTATACAGTTTCACCACCTGTATTTTAAGGCAGTTGAACTAATTGAGCAGAAGTTTCCTTTTTGAGTTTTCCAAGTGCAAAGTCTGCCATGTTGGCTTCTGGGGCGGAGCAGAGATCTCCTTTCTGGAGAACCAATTCCCATATCTGCAAAAGTTGTGCTACAGCCTCCCAGCCTAACCGTGAGGACATGCAAGGTCTAGATCCTTTGCCCTTCTTCTGCACAGCTTTGGTTGACAAGAGTGTAAACAGCTCTCTCTCAAGCCGACAGCAAGAGTTACCAACACATTCCCCTAAATGTTCTTGCACAAAAAGAAGAGAAGAAGAGATATGTTGCTGTGAATAGGTCTTTCAGTTGGTATTTATAGGGTTGTATAGTTGTAAAACTGACAATATGGCAATAGCTTAGATTCTCTTAAATTTTGTGATTTACTACTTAATATGGTAGAACAAGATTAAAACTTTGGAAAGAAGAAAGTCTTGGTTACATTACCGATAAACTACATTAATGGCAATAATTTTATAGAGAAAATTACTCCTCTCTGGGTAATGCCTCATCTGACTTGATGCTCTCTGCTGCAGAAGGTGAAATTACAGTAATTACAAACTTGATCTTGGCTGTGACCTCTGAATTGACCCTTCAAAGGAACCTGGATTATGTCTGAGTCTGTTATCTCTGCAGGGAGACCAGCTGTCCGCAGAATTGCTTTTGGGGCCCCATCATGTCATTGTGAAATTGCAGTTAGTAATCTTGCCAACATTTTCCAGATTTGGTGCGGATAAGCTTGAACACATTTGACTCCCTGGTTTCCAATGTTATTTAGAGAACTGGATGACTTAAAGCCCTTATTTTTTAAAAAACTCAATTCTTATCACAATCCATCAATATCACAGTGTTTTATTCTCCATTTCATTTTTATATGATCCTATTAGTTGGGAGAAACCCAAGTGATATTTTTCTTTACAATGTGGCCTTGTCTCCTCTTTGCCATTGCTGGAACTCAGGAATTATATACCTTTTACTAAATAGGAATTCAGCCACCCTCTGACCCAGAATTTTTGTAATGCTGATTTTCTTCATTGACTTTTGCTAGGTGTGGAACAAAGGCAATTCTTTCTGCTCCATGCGAATTACATTTACAACAAACTGCCCCTGAATAAGAGATCAGAAATGCTTCTCTTAGTTTATTGAGGCTGACAGTTTGAAAGCAACTTTTAGTCATTCTGCAGTCCTGGTGTCTTTGTGCTGTCTCCTAGGAAAGGCAAGTGGGTTTTCAGATTGAGAATGCATCAAGCTTCCAAGCCCTGAGGAATGTGGCTCCATCGTGGCTTCTAGGTGGGGTCTCAGTGGAAGCCGAGGTCAGGATGTGTGACAGGTCTCCATCCTGGAGATATGGCTGCTTTCCAGTGGGTGTACAGGTGAAACTGACACTCTCTGCTGTCAAGGAGTCAGTGGTGCTGAATGAGCTTACACAGAAGTGGGATGCCAGCCTGCTTTGGGGCATTTCTGCTTCTTATAAATTGCTTGTTTCTATATTGGAAACTTCACTGATCACAGGCCAGGGTAGAAGTGCTAAATTTATTTTCTCCCTTCAAGATCATTGTGCATATTCCTCCTGTACGACTTTTCTTCCCTCTGCCATAGAAATAGAGAGAAAAACGATACCCATCGTTCTGTTCAATTTGACAAAACGCTCCTTGAGAGTTTGCTGCCCTGGGAGTGGTGAGCTGAATAAGAGATGAGACAGTCCCTGTGCATGTGGTGTCAAACTTGAGTGGGTTTGATGTGGGACATACTCACATACTCACTCTGAGTGGGCTCAGAGACACTGTCAGTGGGAAAGGGAGGAGGTAGAGACTGGGATTGGGGAATTGGGGAAATAACCAACTGTGGGTTTTTTCTCTCCAAACAGGCGACCGGCATTGTATTCTACTGCACAAAAGGTGTTCCAATACATTGCTTTTAGTATCCAAAGGAATGTGTCTCCAGGCTAGGTTGATCCTTGAAGTTCTGTGGATGGAGTACCTGAACCACATGATTTGTCCATGCAGACATGGCCCCTGCTACTGGTTAGGGCCAGGGAGTCAGAACCTTGTTTATTGAAACATGGGCCACTGTGGGTTATGGTTACTATTTGTATCCTGTCCAGAGAAATTGGGGTTGGGCATGGTTTCACTGTGATGGCCACTCCATCCTTTTTCATATGTTTACTTCCTACTTGGCTTCTGGTCATTTAACTTGACCTTTTCTTCTACCTTAATGATTACTCTTTCCAACCTCCTGTACAGGTTCCTCATTCTTTCCTGGCCTCTTCATGCTAGGAGACCTCTGGGCTCAGGGCTCAATTCTCTCTCTGCGGTTGACACTCACCTCTTTATTCAGTTTCTTGGTATTAACTGACATCTGTGTCCTGACAACTCTCAAGTGTCCATTTCTAGCAGAGGTCTCTGCCCCGATCTGCAGGCTCACTTATTCAGCAGTCTACTCAGCATCTCCACTTGGGCCTGTCAAACTCACCAGGTCCAAATTGAAACCAAGTCTTTGCACCTGCTCCTTCTGCAACCTCCCACATCTCAGTTGATGGCAAATCTGGGCTTGCAGGTGCTCAGGGAAAGAAGCCTTGGGGCCACGTAAGTTCCTCTCTTTCCGTCACACATGACATCCAATCTGTCAGAAAGTGCGGTTGGCTCTTCAGAATATATCCAGAGCTCAACGCTTTTCACCACCTCCTCTGATATCACCCTGGTGTAAGCCATCCACATCTCTGACCTGGATTATACCAATAATTTCCTAACTGCTTCTTAAACTCTGCTTTTCCTACACAGTTTTCAATACTGCAGCCAAAATGATTCGTATGATACCTAAGCCTGTGCTACTCATAAAAAACCCTGCAGTGACATCATTTCACTCTTGATACAAAGTAGTATCTGTATGGAGGCATACATGGTCCAGCCTCAGTGCCCTCCTAGACCTGCTCCAGGCCATCTTCCTGGCCCCTGCAGCACCCAGACACCTTCCTCCCCATCTCTGCACCAGCTGCTTCCTCTGTGTCCTTCTAGTAACCTACATATTTACCTGGGTTCCCTGCTTCTTGCCTTTACTCAGAAGTCACCTTCTTAATGTGCCCTGCTTAGACCACCCTATTTGAAATTGCAAGATGCACCCATCCTCCCCACCACCTCCCTTTGGTAGGTATTCCTGACCCCTGGTACCTTGCTTGCCTTTTTTTTTTTTTGAGACAGAGTCTCACTATGTTGCCCTCAGTACAGTGCCTTAGTGTCACAGCTCACAGCAACCTCCAACTCTTGAGCTTAAGCGATTCTCTTGCTCAGCCTCCCAAGTAGCTGGGACTACAGGAGCCCACCACAGTGCCCAGCTATTGACTTTTTTTTTTAACTGTATAAATTATCATCTTCAAACTTACTATTTCCTCATGACTTTACTGTGCTTATTGTTTGTCTCTCCTCAGACCCCCCTCTCTTTTATATGCAAGAATATAAAGTCTATGTATGCAGGGTTTTATTTATTTTTTATTAGTTTTGCTCACTGTTGTGTCACAAATGCATTGAAAAGGCTCTAGAACACGATGAACATTGAGGACATCTGTTGAATGAGTAAATCCTGGAATTTTGTGCCTTCTCAGTAAGTGTGGTGTCAAACTTGAGTGGGTTTGATGTGGGATATGCTGGGGCTTGGAGACATCGTCAGTGGGAAAGGGAGAAAGTAGAGACTGGGATTGCAGAAGTGACCAGCTGTGGGATTTTTCTCTCCACAATTACATTCACAATCTCATTCTAGAAAAAGTGCTACGTATCTCATTGCTGAATATCACTATACTCACCTTCAAAGTGCTCCTCTCGACAGGTTATGCACTGATTCCAGCACCTCCTCTACCCTTCAAAGTACTTTTTCTACGATGAGTTCATCAACTTCATTGTCAGGCCTTGTGCTACAACAGCTCTAAAGGCCATTTCAGAAAAAGAGTTCCAAAATTGCTTTGAAGGGTGGAGTAGCTGCTGGCACCCGTGCCTAGCTTCCCATAGGGAGTACTTTGAAGGTGGCTACAGCAATATTCCGCAATGACGTGTGTAGCACTTTTTTCATGAACTTCATTGTCAGACTTTGTGTGACTTTCAGGTACTGGACGATTCAGAGTTTTGACGTGGAAGGGTGTGGTCACCAGGTTTTTAACTCAGCTATTGGTTTTACTCAGCATTGAAATATATTTTGTCACATTCCACTGCAGTGTTTAGATGTTATTTAAAACAATATGCTATTCTCCCCCTCCACCCCTGGAACACTTTTCTCAGGGGTAAGGGTGGAAGAATAGTAAATTTTCTTGGGGAGACTCAGACTCCGGGTGAGTGACTTGCATCACACTTTGGTCCTCTTAGGAATTTCTGGGTGTATCATTCTCCACATTAAACATAAGCTGTCTCAGCCCTGACATGCTAGGTTCAGACTATTTAATATAACTGACTCTGTAACTGAGATATGCCAGTTGAGCAAGCCACCTGAAGTCATAGCAATCATCGTCTTTGGCATTATCAGTGCCATGAAAAAACTGCTTGTATCACACATGTTTCATTTCAAAGACTTATGCGAGCATCTTTCTCCTTGGAAAACAGAATTAAGTATCTTGCCCATTTCTTCATGCACGAACTCATTAAAAAAGCATGCACCTCAGGGGTTGCAATGATCAGATCCATATTTCCTTTTATAATGAACCAAGATCAGGAAATTACATTAACCCCAACACTTCTATTCTCTAAGAATAAAGGCAAGTGAGTACTGTGTTGGCATTTAAGAACAAATTCTTGCATGACTCAGTATATCCAGGGGGTGCTCTACTGGGGCTACCTTCAAACACTAAGCAATGTTTTCTATTATATTCATATTTAGGTTTGATATTGTCAGGAATGGTTTTAATTATTTTTAACTCTCTGGCAACAGGAAGATTATTGATCCTACAGCCATTTTCTAAATGAGAATCTTCTCTAGTTTGTTCTACCATTTTGGAGTAAAGGCAGACAGAAAAATGTGCTGGTGATGGCTTTGCAATGCAAATGAAGAGAGAGAGAGAGAAAAAAAAAAGAAAAGGCCCTTCCTGAACTCAGGCTCTGTTTTCCTATGAAAACGTTTTTTGTGATTCCTAGTAATTCTCTCAAGACTGGAAGATAAAGATTTCATTGTAGATGTAACAGTCTTAATTAGTATAATTGACAAGAAAATACTTATCTCTTTATATTGAATGACAGGAAAACACAACTTAGGGAATTTGTCACTTCTGATTGAGTAGAATCATATTTTAGTTTTACATATTTGTCTCAATCCGATTAGTTCATGGGAAGATTTTTTGTTTAGTTTCCTGGGTCATGAATATTCTGAATTCTTAGTTTTTCTTATCTGCAAAGAAAAGCAGTTTATAACACAGGACCTGAACAAACAAAGTACTTGAGACACTTACAGTTTCCCTATTATAGAAGCTGATTTTCTCCTTAAAAGGAAAACTGGTTTTTCTTTTTCATATTTTTCTTGATCAAAGAGAGACAGTTTTATTATTTTATTTCCTAATTTTCCTAAGGAAAAGAAGACTTGTATTTTTAACTTTCATGATGCTAAGCCCAGAGATGGCTTTTCCGTCTATATTCTGTCTTCTAAAAGACTCATTTGCTAAAACAACTGTCTCTTTTACTGAAAGAACACAAATATTTGTCAAACATTCTCTATTATAAATAGTACACACACATACCTAGGACCAATTCATCCTTTGCAATTCAGCAGTTGCAATCAAAGGTATGTGGGGTAGTTCTAGTAGCATTCACACTTGGTAGTAATTGTATTTGTGGTACAAAATTAATCAAGAAAAAAAAATTACCAAAAGCCTATTCTGATTTTCTCTGAGCGTATGTTTCATTTATTCTGTGTTAGTGTAAAAAGTCTTACGAATAAATAGTGTGGCTTGCATCTCCCTTTTCTTACATACTGTACAGTTTTGAAAAATGCCTCTTTGTTTTGGATCTCTTACATATTTTTCTTGACTAAGTTAATTTGGGGACATTAAGTATTATTATTGTTTTTCCGGGGAAGACATCACATCTTCTTTGAAAATGATCCAAAGGCATTGAGGACTTCATGATACTATGAGAGGAGGTTTACTCACAGCTACAGGATGATTTTTCTGGGTCTGTGGGGCCCAGAGGAAGCAGAGAGCTGGGGACCACTGACAAGGATTCTTTTATTTACCCTTGATGAGGATGTGGTTTTGCAATAGCAATCCTTGAGTAATTGAGTTCAGGAACCAAGAAAGCATCAAGTTTGCAAATCTTTCCTTCCAAAAATGCAAAGATTTCTCAGCTGATATTTGTCCAGAGTAGTAATGTAAGTCAAAGAGAAAAAAAAAATGGCTTCCTCATACTTTTGGCTGGGCTAGAGGGAACAAAGTCAGACTGTGCCTGTTTCTGGCCCCGGGCCACCACTATGCTTCTGTGAAGGTTTATCCCCTTTGCCAGAAAAAGTTAGGAATTTTTAAAGGTGCATGTATGTGTGTTCTCTGCCCACAAATCAAAAACCCATTTCCAGAGATGGAATAATGCACTAAGCAGTAGGAGGTAACAAAGTGCTTGGTTTGATCAGTCTGAATTTCAGCTACTCATTATTGTGTTTTCTAGCCATATTTTACCTATTAGGAGTTTGTGTTAAATCACTGTAGGCGCATATTGACCTGTACCAGCACACAGAGTTATATTCTCACCTAAATCCCTTATTTTATTTATATTTACAACATGATCATGAGTGGTATTACATTGTTGAACTTTTTAACAGCTTTATTGAAGTGTACTTGATTTACAATAAACTGCACCTCCATAAAATGTACAATGTGATAAGTTGCACATGTGTATATATACCCATGAAACCATCCAGAAACCATTTTGCCAAGATAATGAGCATATCCATCAAACCCAAAGGTTACCTTGTACCTTTTTATAATTCCTCCCTCTGGTTATCCGACCCGCCATCTCTGGGCAAGTACTGATCTGCTTTCTGTTTCTGTAAATTAGTTTGTTTTCCTGTTAATATACATGAAACCAAATGGCATGCACTATTTTTTGTCTGGTTTATTAATCTCACTATCGTTATTTTGAGATTCATCTATGTTGTTGTGTGTTTTAGTAGTTTTTATTTTTTTTCCATTTTTATTTTGAGTAGGATTCCATCATATGAACATACAGCAATTTTTTACCTTGTTAAGGGACATTTGTGTTGTCTCCAATTTTTGACTACAAATAAAGCTACTATTAACATTAATATGCAAGTCTTTGTATGAACATGTTTTAATTTTTTCTTGGGCAAATACCTCAAAGTGGAATAGTGAGTATATGTTTAATTTTTTGTGAAACCATCAAACTATTTTACAAAGGGTTTGCACCATTTTACACTGCTACCAGCAGAGTTCTAATTATTCCACATACTTGACGACAGTTGTCGGTTATTGACTTTAGAGTTTCTAATAGGTGTACGATGACATCTTCTTGTGATTTTAATTCACTTTTCCCTAGTGATTAGTGATGTTGAGCTAATGACTAAGGACTAATGCGTATGCAATTTTTTTTTTTTTTTGCCATCTTTGGATCTTTTTTTGCTAAAAGATTCAAATATTTGGCTCACTTAAATTTTTAAAATTCTTTTCTTTTTATTATATTAGAATTCTTCATATGACCTGGTTATATGTTCTTTATCAGTTCCATGATATGCAGATAGTTCCTCCTGGTCTGCAGTTTATCCTTTTATTATCTTATTTTATTATTATTATTTTTTGCAGTTTTTGTCTGGGGCCAGGTTCGAACCTTCCACTTCTGGTATATGGGGCCGCCGCCCTCCTTTTATTACCTTAACAGTGTCTTTTGAAGGACAGGAATTCTATATTTTGATGAAGTCTAATTTATTATGTTTTTCTATTTCTAACTGTGCTATTGTGTTGAATCTAAAAAATTCTTTGACTAACCCAAGGTCACAAATTTTTCTCCAATATTTTCTTCTAGTATTTTTGTGGTTTCAAATTTTATATTTATGTTTGTGATAATTTTGGCATAATGTAAGAGGTGGATGGATTTAAGTTTTCTCTCTCTAAGGAGAAAGAGAAATGGATTTAAGTGGATTTAAACTTAATGGATTTAAGTTTTCTCTATGTCTCTCTCTTTTTTGCATACTGATGCCCAAATGTTCCAATTGTTCCTTTTCACCTTTGTTAAATATTAGTTAATTATATATATATATATATATATTTCTAGACTCATTATTAAATTTGGTTGGTTTATTTGTCTGACTTTTAAATTTTCTTTCTTATATTGGTTTGGCTTATCTATGTATGTACTTGGCATTTTTATATGAATTTTAGAAATAGTTTGTAAATTTATATTTTTAAACAATTTGGTGGGATTTTGTAATACATTGAACTCACCAATTCATTTGGCACTAATTAAAATCTTTAAGAATATTGAATATTCCATTCTAAGACATAATATATATCTCCATTATCCAGGTTTTTACTTTTTCTCAGCACATATGGTTTTCAATGCACATATTTTATACATATTTTGGCAGATTTATTCTTAGGAATTTTATATTTTTGATGTAATTGTAAATGACATTATATTTTAATTTCAATTTCCAATTGTTACTGATATGAAATATCATTTGGTTTTGTAAAATAATCTTTTACCCTGTAATGCTTTTTACCTCACTTATTAGTTCTGGGAAGTTTTGTGTAGGTTCCATAGAATTTTCTACATAAATCATAATGTCCCTGGTAAATAAAGATAATTTTACTTGTTTTATTATAAAGATGCCTTTGATTTCTTTTCCTTGACCTATTACACTAGCTATAGCCTCCTTTATAATGTTGCATAGAAGGGATCTCCAGGAGGAGACAATCTTAATTGGTTCTTTCCAGTTTAAATGTTTTTCTTTCCTTTGTTTGCCTTATTATACTGGTTAGAAATTTCATCCCTATTCTGAATAATAGTAGTGAGAGGGGATGTTTCTGATTTCAGAGAAAGTTCTTAGTCTTTCGCCATTAAGTATGATATTATCTGTAGGTTTTTTAACACATTTCCTTGCCCGATTAAAAGTGTTTCTGCCTACTCTGCTTAGAGTTTTTATCAGAGGTAAATGCAAATTCTTGTCAAATGCTTTTTCTGCATCTAGTGAGATGATTTTTAGAAGTCTGTTATCATGGCAAATTACATTAACTGATATTAAATATAAAAATAACTTACATTCCTGGCACACATCTCACTTGGTCATGACACATTTTTCTTTTTGTGCATTATTGTATTTGCTTTGCTCAAATTTTGTTAATAATTTCTATATACACATTTATTAAGGATACTGGTCTACAGCTTTTGTTTTCCATGTGTGTCTCTATCTGGTACTGTGATCAGAGTCATACTGACCTCATAGAGTGTGTTAGGCACTATTTCCTTTTCTCTGATTTTTTGGAAGAGTTTATGTAAGATTATTTCTTTCATGAAGGCTTGACAATATTCAAGAAGTCATCAGTGCTTGCAGTTTTCTTTGACTTAAGGGTTTTTTTTTTTATTAAATCATAGCTATGTACATTAATGCAATCATGGGGTACAGTGTGCTGGTTCTATATACAATCTGAAATATTTTCATCAAACTGGTTAACATAGCCTTCATGTCATTTTCTTAGTTATTGTGTTAAGACATTTATATTCTACATTTAGAATATTCACATGTACCCTTGTAAGATGAACCATAGATGTGGTCCCACCAATGACCCTCCCTCCACCAATCCTCCCCCCTCCCCTCCCTTCCCTCTCCCCTTTCCCCAAATTCTTGGGCTATAATTGGGTTATAGCTTTGACTGAAGGTTTTTTAAAAAAAATTCCTATAAATTCTGTTTTTGAAAATAAATACAGGACTTCCAAGTGATCTATTTCTTCTTGAGTAAGCTTTGGTACCTTGTGTCTTTCAAAGAAATTCTCTCTTTGTTTTCTTTTTTAGAGACAAGAGTCTCACTTTATCGCACTTGGTAGAGTGCTATGGCATCACGGCTCATGGCAACCTCCAACTCCCGGGCTTAGGTGATTCTCTTGCCTCAGCCTTCTGAGTAGCTGGGACTACAGGTGCCAATGGGTGGCTATTTTTTGTTGCAGTTTCGCCAGGACCAGGTTTAAACTCACCACCTTTGGTATATGGGGCCAGTGCCCTACCCACTGAGCCATAGGCACTGCCCAGGAATTTCTCTCTTTCATCTAAGTCATTGGATACATTGACAGTAAGTTGTCAAAATATTCCTTAGTTATCCTTTTAACATATGTAGAATATGAATAATGCCATATTTTTATTTTCTGATATCCATAATTTGTATTTTCTTCATTTCCCTCCTCTTAAGCCAATCTAGCTAGAGATTTATGAATTCTATTGCCTTTCTGAAGGAAGAGTCTAGTTTTTTATCTCTTGTTTTTCAGTTATTTCATTCTAATTTTCATTATTTTCTTTCTTTTCTAACTTTGTTTTAAATTTCTTCTGTTTTGGTATTTTTTTCTTTTTAAAGATAGAAGCAGTGGTTATTGAATTGAGAACTTTCTTTTCTTTGAAATATCAGTGTTTCATGATACACCGCCCTTCAACATATGTCTTTCAATACTGCTGGACCTGCGTCCTATAACTTTTTGAAAATAAACAGAGCTTTCTTAAGAGCCCCTATCAGTGTGGCCAGTCATGAAGAAACTGAATAGGCAAGAAGAGAGTGCAGTGGGTCCCAGTAGAAATAGACACTGATGACAATATTTCCAGAGAGGGGTTCTCCATAAGTGAGGAAACAGGTTAGAGTCCTCATAAGTTGGAGCACTAGTTACTGAAGAATTT
This sequence comes from Otolemur garnettii, assembly GCF_000181295.1. NCBI lineage: Eukaryota > Metazoa > Chordata > Mammalia > Primates > Galagidae > Otolemur > Otolemur garnettii. The sequence goes on along the minus strand of NW_003852403.1, from coordinate 1,524,171 downwards.
AAATAAACAGAATTGAAAATGTGCAGAACCAGAGAGACAGTTTTGGAAGCCCCTGTTTCTGTGGGTGGGCAAGTGGAAGCTCTGGGTGGGTTGGTGGTGAAGAAGGAAGCAAGCAGGGGACATTAACAACCTTACACAAAGGATTTATGCATCAGAAGATGCCCCAACCTTCTCCATTCATGATTCTATCCCCGAAGAATGTCTACTCTCTGTTTCAAGACAGAAGGATGCTCTTGAACAAAGAAACTTAGTAGACTATCCAAAAGTTTTATTCTGCCTACACAGAAGGGGTTTAATTGCTGACCTAGAAAAATAGGAGCCGTTTTAAAATGAAAGAAAATGAAAGGTAGAATTCATATAATACAAGTATAAATAGAAAATAGAAAGTGAGATTCAATATTATTAAGCTAATAAAAAACATTCTTCTAAAATGAAAATGAAACAGAGGAAAACTGTAACATACAACACTAATAGGAATTAAATACTATTAAGCAAGCATGAGCAGATATTAAAAAAAAGTCTTGATTCAAAATTTAAAACTTTGAGACAACATTTAAAACTCAGAAGAAAATTTTTAAAATAAAATGAAGTAAAATGACAAGTGATCAAATTCAGAAAAGAATTTAGTGGAAACGAACGAATAATCTAAGTAATGGAGATTAAATAGTAAGTTCCCGAAGGGTAATGAGCTGAAATAATAAAACAGAAAAAAATAAGTAAATATAAATACAAAAGAGGCTAAAAAGAACAGAAGAAAAGATAAAAATAGAGGATAAGCAAAGAAAATCCAAGATACCTATTATTGGAATCTCTGAGGCAGAAAGATAAAATGTGAAATGAAACCAATATTTATAACCGTAATCCCCCCAAAATCTGTGAATAAAATCTATATACCAGTAAGTTATCCTGAATGTTTGGGAGATTAACCAGGAATAGTCAAAGTTTCCACATGAAATTTTTAAACTTTGAAAATGAGAGAAAAATATGTCCTCTGGGCCTCCCGGCAAAAATGACCATATCGTTGAGAATGGAAAGTGAATCAGGTTGGCACCAGAATGCTTTCCAGCAGCCTACCAAGCAAGAACAAAGAAGATGTTTTAGGAAACACAAGGAAAGAAAATGATAGCCAAGGCCTTGATATCAGAGCTATAAAAAATAATTTTAAATATAACTCAGGGAATACTGTCACAGAGCTCTTCCTGAAAAGTCCATGAAAAATAAACTTCACTTCTACCGAGAGTGACAGGGAACTTCAGCTAAAGGACAGCGAGCACGGTGCCTGCTCAACCCCATGTTTCTGCTCCTGCACCAGGAAGGAAGCTCCAGGTTCTGCTTTGATTTTAGGAATGCAGCTCAAACCAGCTGACCTAGGATCAACCAGGCCTGGATGGTTTCTAGGTGAGTGCCGACAGTGTGTGAGCTGCTGAGTTGTAAAAGACAGACTGAAAATATGTTGCTCATTTCAGTAGGAAAGCATGTTCTCCGTGGATTCTTCCCCAGTTGTGGCTGCTTAAGATAACAGACAGCAATGAAAAGCGAAAGAGGGCAGGAGGCTGCAGCCTCCCTGTGATTGCAGAGAATTTGTGAATTTAAGCTATACAGGTAGAAGCAGATTGTTTTGCATGGAGAAAACAACAAAGAAGGTGAGAAATTCTATTTTTTCTTGGCATTCTTCTCTTGAGTATTTGAATCCCTTTATTGGTTAACAAATCCCTTTATTGGTTCTTGCCCTTGCATATTGTGTTACATTTGTGGGAGGATGTGCTCTATGGGTTTTGTAAACATCCTAAGCCCACGTAGCGCCCTTGGCGCCAGTAATAGGAAACGGGCATCCCTGAATAGCTTTAAGGGTTTCCTCCCTCTGTTTACATTCCCTGTGATAGAAACGCTTGCTACCTACAGTGTGTCCTTGTACCAGCGGCACTGGCATCATCCGGGAGCTTGTTAGAAATGCGAATCTATCTGCATTTTTAAAGTGTGTTGTAAACCTGGATATACATACAGATTATCTGAGGATCTTGTTAAAAAGCAGATTTGGGTGCAGAAATCTAGGATGGGGCCTGAGGTTCTGTATTTCTAACAAGCTCTCAAGTGATTCCAATGCTGCAGGTCCATAGATAACTTATACTTAGCTCCCTTCGTAAGAATTTGTTGAAATCCCTTCTGATAGACCCTGGCAAACTGGTGTTCTGTGCTTCCCTATATATATTTGACAAGAGTAGGAAGGCACCTTAAATGGAGAGAATTTCCTATTGATTTGAGGACCCAGGACTAGGTATTTTCTGCTGTGGTTATTCTAGATTAAACTTCCCTTTTCGGGTATTCTCAAGAGGTTGCATAGAGTCACAAATCACAGCTGTCCATAGCTGTCTTGAAGTTTTTAATGATCTTGTTTATTGCATACAGTCAAGAAAGAGCTGGCTTTTAATGGATAGGCAAATTTATTTTGCAAGACATCAGTAGGAATATAATCAAGAGAGGTCCAACAAACAAAACAATGCTTCATGACCTTGATTGTTCCTCATAATCACTTGGGTCCTTTTAAAAATTCAGTTTTCTGGATCCAATATCCAGAGAGATTGAATCAGCTTTGGGCTAGGCAACAGGTATCTGCATTTTAAGAACTTTATGGGTGATTTTGATGCATAAGTAGTTCTCAACTGTGTAAATGATTCCCCTAGAGTTATATAATCTGTTGCTACAAGGTAAAATGAAAAACAAATGGGTGAGGATAATAAGATTATTCCTATTAGAAAACAGAAGATTCCAACAGCTCAATTAAGAAGCTTGGTCTAATGGAGAAATTTAGAACTGGGCACTCAGTAATTGGAAAATATACTTTTTCCAAACAACATATGTGATAATTACCAAAAATTGTCCATGTACTACAATATTAATCAAGTTTCAACAAATATAATGATTAGAACACAGATCATACCTCCTATTAATAATGTAATTATATTAAGTTTCAACAATAAAAAGATTTTTTACTAAAAATTCTCCACTTGTTCAAAAATTAAAAATACATACTCCTAAATAATGTATGAGTGAAAGATAAAAATCATAATAAATATTAGAAAATGTGTAGAATGTAAAAATGAAACCACTAAATAATGAAATTTGTGGAAGCAGACAAATGGTAATTCAAGAGCAACTTGGAAGTTTAAATGATAATGTTAGAAAAAAAATTAGATATTTTAAAACTAAGAATTCAACTTAAGAAATTTGAAATTCAAATATGACTCAAATCAACAAGAATTCAACTTAAGAAATTATGTCAGATGCTTGGTGCCTGTGGCTTAAGTGGCTAAGGCACTAGCCACATACACCTGAGCTGGTGGGTTCAAATCCAGCCCAGGCCTCCCAAACAATAATGACGGCTGCAACCAAAAAATAGATGAGCATTGTGGTGGGCACCTGTAGTCCCAGCTACTTGGGAGGTGGAGGCAGGAGAATCGCTTGAGCCTAGGAGTTGGAGGTTGCTGTGAACTGTGATGCCACAGCACTCCACCCAGGGCAATAGATTGAGGCTTTGTCTTAAAAAAAAAAAAACAAAAAAACCTTTAGGGTGGCACTTGTGGCTCAAAGGAGTAAGGCGCCAGCCCCATATACTAGAGGTGGTGGTTTCAAACCTGGCTCCAGTCAAAACTGCAAAAAAAAAAAAAAAAAAAAAGAAAAGAAAGAAATTATATTAAAGAAAAAAATGGAGAAAAGAAATACAATGCATAGTTGGTTCTCTGAAAAGATCACTTGAAAAGTATTTAGAAAGACTGAATAGAGAAAAAATAAATAAGTGGTATTGAAAACAATGAAGGCCATACCTAAGTAAAAAACTGAAGTAAAATATTATAAGTATAATAATATATGAATGGTAGTTCATAATTTAAAAATCAAAACAGAATTACTGGAAAATATAATTTATTAAAATTGTGCCAGGAAGAAACAAAACTCGGCAAAATTAAACCAATGGCTAAAGAAAATCCCCAATTGTACCAAACACTCAGTTAACAGACAATTCTAATAGCATACAAATTCTACTAAAACATACAATTTTATTTTATAATAATAATAACAAAACCACATGAAGGCAGTGCAAGAAAGAAAATTATAGGCCAATCTCACTTCTGAACATGGAGACAAAAATCTTAAATGACTTGTTAAATGAATCTATAGTATATAAAAAAGACAATGTATTATATCTGATATGAATTCTCCCAGGAAAGCATGGATGACTTAACATTAGGCCACCTGTTACTGTATTTCACACATTAAAGGACTAAGGTAGAAAAATAACGAATAGATACAGAGAGTCTATACATACAGTTTACATGCTTTCTGTAACATAAACTCGTACAAAACTCATAGTGGAAGAAAATTTCTGAATCTGCTAAAGAGTATCTATCCACAATTGACAGCATATAATATATTCATCTGTGAAAAATCTAAAACTATTCCCTTTAAAATCAGAATCAACTTAAGTGGCTTTAGGCATTTTTTGAAGGCCCTAGCTAGTGCAGTAAGGCGAGAAAAGAAGTAAAATTCATAAAAGTAAGAGAAAATTGTCATTATTCACATGTGATATGAATGTAAATGTAGCTAGTTCTAAAAATTCTTTAGGTTTTTATAAATAATAAGAATGATTTGAACATTTTCCATACATAAATTCTATATCAAAAAATAAACCATATTTTGTATGCTAGTAGCAAAGAATAAAAAATGTTATCATTTTTGAAAAGTGGACTTAATGAAGGCCACCAAAAAATGTAATGTACCAAGAATACATTTAACAAAAAATATACAAGAACTCCATAGAAAAAATTATAAAATTTTATGGAAAAATATTAAAGCCCATTAAATTTGATATATATTAAGTTTATGGAAGGGAGGACTGAATAGTTTCAAAATGTCAATTCTCTCTCAAAAGACCCACCAATTCTTGTTGATTTGAATCATAATCTTAGCAGAGTTTTTCTTGGAATGTAACAAGCTGATTCTAAAATTCATTACAAGAACCATGTTAAGTATAGGTAAAACACACTTCAAGAGGAAGAAAAAATTGGTGGAAAATGCCTGATTGGTATCACAACTAGTTATAATGCAATAAATATTATCAGGTAATTAACAGACAATAAAACCAATAGAACATAACTTAGAGTCCAGAAATAGAAAACTTGAACTATGAGAGAGGCAGAATAGCAGACTTTTATGAAAGATAGACATTCAAAACAATTTTGTTTAGATAGTTATTTATATGGCAAAAGAAATTAAATTCATTAATTATAAAGTCCAAAAAATCAATTCTATAAGGATTAACTATTTTAATCAGAAAGGAAATATTTAATAAAACATTATAGTAAGAAATATGATAAAATATTTCTATGACTTTGAGGTAGAAAAGAATTTTTTAATCAAGCCACAAAAAACCCCATAAACTGTTAACTTAATTGATTTGACAGTAATAAAATGAAGACATCTGTACATCAGGAGACCATAAAGAGGAAGAAAAGACCAGCTATTAACTGAGTGAAATTATTTTCCATAGATATAACTAATGAAATATTAGTATCAGAACATAAAAAGAACTCCCCAAATGAAATAAGAAACAGACAAAGACTTTTCCATGGTGTAAAATAATGAACAAAAGATACAAGTAGTCACATTATAGAAAAAATGTAAATAGTCAATTAATATATGAAAAATACCCAAACTCCTTAGTATCAAGGAAATACATAGTAAATTCAACGTAATATAATTTAGGTTTTTCTGAATGGCAAACGTTAATGTCAAATGATACAAAGATTTAATAAGAACATGGACCAATGCTAATTCTTCTGTTGGCCGGAGGTTGATTTGGTAAAACCACTTAAGAAAATAATTTGGCATTATCTCTTAAAACTGAAGATGAGCCTCTCTTTATGCCTTGCCCATTCTTTGTAACACAGAGACACTCTTGAGCAGATGCCAGGAGCCATGCACAAGGATACTACACAGATGTAGTATCTGTCATGTCAGAAAACTGTAACCAAGTGGCAATTGACAGGAAAGTAAGAAAATGGTGTTATCAAATGAAGAAATACTATAGCACTGGGAAATAAATGTATTACATAGATGAATCTCCCCCCGCCCCAAAAAAAATTCTCGGAAGAACTCATTTCGAAAAATAAAATTTTTGTATATTAAAACTAAAGAAAAAACAAATAAAAGTAAACAAAATATTGGGATAATGCATATCTATATAGAAAATGCAATCTATATGGAAAAGCAAAGCAGTGACAAATAAAAAATTCTGGCTCGGCGCCTGTGGCTCAAGCGGCTAAGGCGCCAGCCACGTACACCTAAGGTGGCGGGTTCGAATCCCCAGCCCGGGCCGCCAAACAACAATGATGGCTGCAACCAAAAAATGGCCAGGCGTTGTGGCGGGCGCCTGTGGTCCCAGCTATTTGGGAGGCTGAGGCAGGAGACTCGCTTGAGCCCAGGAGTTGGAGGTTGCTGTGAGCTGTAATGCCACGGCACTCTACCCAGGGGGATAGCTTGAGGCTCCGTCTCAAAAAAAAAAAAAAAAAATTCTATTCAGCCCATAAAAAAGAGGCAGACTTTATATCTTTTATATTAACCTGGATGAAACACATTGAAACACATTCTTAGTAAAGTATCACAAGAATGGAAAAGCAAGTATCCAATGTGCTCAGTACTAATATAAAGCCAGTAGATGATCTAATACACACCCCCACAAGATAAAACTTAATTCAATTCAAGTAGGGGGGCAGGGGGAGGGGGATCAGCGTGCTCCCACATAATGGGCACAGTGTAAGGGGGTATGGCACACCTCCTGGGGACAGGACACAACTACAACAAGGGCCTTACCTAACAAATGCAAACATTGTAACCTAATTGTACCCACATATTAGTCTGAAATAAAAAAAAAAAAATTCAGGGATGTGGAAATGTGGTTACCTGTAGATGGGAGAAAGGATATAATGGCCGATTTTCATACAGAAAACTTTAATAATATCAGAAAAGTTCTAATTCTGAAATCAAGTGGTGAGTTCATGGGTATTTAATTGTTATATTACATTTAATTTATTGTTATCTAACATTTACTAAATTGTCTAAATATATCAGATATTTGAAGATAAAGTATTTTAAATGAATGGCTCAGTCAAATATGTTTCTGGGTATTAAACAAAAAAACTGTTCGAAGCTAATGCAAAACTTTTATTATCCTAATTCTTAAGGCAGCTAGAATGAGTCAGAGTGTAATGTTCTTGCTCTTACTTGGAGAATAAATCCGTTAAAGATCTACAGTCAAGGCTTTCAACACCCCACATTTAGTTAAATTCAATCGATTACTTTCTTTCTCATCTTCTCTGATCTTTAAGTCAAAATTCTTCTCCTTATCATACTAATTTCCTGAGACATTTTCTCATTTAAAATAAATTTTGTTGTGGATATTTCAAGTATACATGATGTTATGAGATACATATAGATAATGACATTCACTTTAGTGAGGCAGAATTAACTTATTCATCTTATTTTGACTTCTAAGCCATACTTATCTGTTTTTGTTGTTTCATTCCCATTTCAGGACACTTCGCTGACTCCCTTTATCATGGAAGCAGAAACCACATTCAATATTTTAGCAGAGAAAATTTGATAGGACTGGTCACACACATGTTTGAACTTGGAACACTGAATCAGTTCCTGCAGGAATCCATTAATAATGGGGAACACATGGAACATGATGATGGTTAACAGAACCGAAATTTAAGAGAGGGGCCCTACAGAATTGGGGCACACATGTCTAAAGATGGGTCACTATCCAGCTGGTGATGAGACTTTAGAAGCTCAGAAGCCAGTATGTATCCCTGGCAGAGCTCTGCTGAGACTCCAAGGAGTGGGTACTCTTAACCAGCCCACAAGGGGAGTTCATGTTGCTTGCCATACAGAAAACCAATTACTGAGACAATGAGGATTAACAAGGAGGAATGGACCAAAACTTCTGGAGACTGGAACCACCTGCTGTGGCCTGTGGGTAGGGTTGCTGCTGAGGTACCGTGGGTAGGAACAGCTAGCAAATGGGAAACTGGACAGGGTGGGTGGGTTTGAGGTGTTGGAGAGGTCTTTCTCAGTCCTTCAGCTTTCCAGTTTCCTTCTAGTACCCCCATTGACAGAACCACAAAGGAAATAGTTGGTGAAGAGGAAATTTTGTTTCAGGGTTCTAGCTGGTGCATCACAGAGCAGAGTAACAGAGGCTGACTTTGAAGATGTGAGAGCATAGCTTAATGATTCACTGTGACCTGTCTTTAGATGTTGGAGAAACTTAGGGCTTGGTCCTGGGTCCACTTCTTTTCCCTTCTCTACTCTGTTGTTGCAGAATTTCATCTAGTCTCATGCTTTCTGTATCCTGTAAAATCAGACAGCTTCCAAATGTGTTTCTCTAGCTTTCACTAGCACTCCAGAACTGTATACCATCTACATACCTTGCCAACTCTGTTTGGATGCTCAAAAGGCAACTGCAAACTCAGTATTTGCAAACTGGAATTCTTGCAGTTTCAAATGTGCTTCCCTCTTCTCATTTTGTAACATCACCATTATCACAGTTATTCAAGCAAAACATCCAGATGTAAATCTTACATTCTTCTTTTATATCATCCCCCTCTTCATGCAACCTACCAAAAATTTTGAGGTTGAACCCCCATAATACACTTTCATTTTCACCCAATATGCATGGCTGTGGTATGATGGAGATTATTTTTCACATGAGTCACAACTATGGCCTTTCAGTGTATCTCCTTCCTTCAGTTCTTCATCTCCTAACCCACTGCTCATATAGGAGTCTAAATAATCTTTTAAAAGTGTAAATTAAATTATGTCACTTTCCCACTTAGAATCCTTCTTCTCTTCTTTTCTTTTCTTTCTTTCTTTCTTTCTTTCTTTCTTTCTTTCTTTCTTTCTTTCTTTCTTTCTTTCTGTCTGTCCCATTCTGTCACTCTGGGTAGAGTGTTGTGGCATCATACCTCATAGCAACCTCAAACTCTTGGGTTTGAGCAATCCTCTTGTCTCAGCCTACTGAGTAGCTGGGACTATAGGCATGTGCCATCATCCTGGCTAGTTTTTCTATTTTTAGTAGAGTTGGAGTCCTTCTTGCTCAGATTAGTCTTGAACTTCTGAGCTTAAGCAATCTACCTGCCTCAGCCAACCAGAGAGCTGGGATTACAGCCATGAGCCACCATGCCCTTTCCACTTCTATCTCACACTGTTCTCTTTCCAGGTGGCTGCTCTCTGGACACATTGACCTGACATGCTTTGTCATTGGTACTGTGCAAAGCTGGCTCAGGTCATCTTTCAGATTTTGGCTTAAACATCAGTCTTTCACAATGGTCTTTCCTTATCATCTGTGTCAAGGAGCTACATTACTTTCTAGTTACAGTCTATTGTTTCATACTGTTTAATTTCTTTATTAATATTATATTTGAAATTTTCTTTATTTGTTTAATAACTGTTTTAGTGGTGACCGCTGCCTTTAATCACTGTGACTCCAGGTCTAGAACAGTATCTAGCACACAATGATGCTCAATCAGTACTTACTGAGTTGATAAGGGCCATGAGGGCAGTTCAGCTTTTAGCCATTTCCATGTTCAATGCTTAGGCTGAATTCATTGAAAAGAGGACGCACATGTGAGGGAATCTCATGACATAGTAATGAATTCAATTTTCTAAAGGTGCAGGTGGTATAAAAATTCCCTATGTTGAGAAAGTATTTTAAGCTGCCCATTTGTTTATAAATTTGAACTCCTGCTGATCACCCTCTCCAACCAGAATTCCTGATGAGAACCAGCTCACTGGAGCCCTGACATCTCCCTGCTCTTGCACAGAAAGTTCATGGTCTCCATTTGATTAAAAGAGACCAATCACACAGACCCTGTCACAAATGGTCACTTTGGGCATTAATTATTTATGTTCTTTTCCATTGATGGCCTAGAACATGTTTCAGTGGGCAGACTTTAGAGACCAGTAGATTTGGGCTCAAATCCAGTTTTCCCTGCCTGATTTCTTGACATTCCTTAAATTTCAATTTCCTCATTTGTAATGTGCTAATACTAATATTTATATCACAAAATGTTTGTAAAGATTACAAGAAATAAAATGTTTAAAGTCTCTAAAAGTGTCTGGAACAAAATTGGAATGAAATTGCTAGGAATTACGTAATGGATGTGTGGAAACTAGGAGTGAGCTGTCAAGATGAGCTGATTTTCTTTGCTTCCCTTGTATTCACTCTCTGTGCTTGCCCTCTTCTCTTTGCTTTTCAAGATACTCTCTTTGCCCTTGTCCACCTTACTCTTGACCAGAGAGACCTTGACCAGAGATCATGTGGACCACTCACTTGGTTCCTCGTCCTTTGTGGGGAGGGATCAGATGTGGAGCACTGTGTGCTGGGGGAGGGATGTGCACTTCCCAGCTCTCTCCCTGCGGGGCTGCTGGAGTTTATGTCCTTCATCCACAGGTCTCAGCTCTGATGACAAATCTTCTCCAGGTCACCTTCTCTGCCTCTGCACCTTTATTTGCTTCTCAGGACAAAAAGCAATAACTTTACTTATTTAAAGTATTGTGTGTTTCTCCCTGTGGTTTCCCTGTTTTTTACCAATACCCTGGTCAATACATGTAGTCACTTTATTAAGTAGTCTTTAAATTATTCTTTTTTATTTCAAAATAATGTAAGAATACAAATTTTTAGGTTATATTATTCTCACCTCCAAGGTAAAGTTCAAGTTGTAGTTGAGCCTTTCACCTAGGGTGTGTGCTGAACACTCTCACTTTGTGCACATTATGTGAGATCCCACCAATCACCTTCCCTCCTCATCCCAATCACACTCCCCCTCCCCTCTTTTTCCTCTCCCTTCCTCCTTGCTAGGCTATATTTGTGTTTTATTATTTGTGTGGGTTTGTAATTTTTTATATATTGGTTTCACTCTGAGATATCACCTAACTCACAACACAAAGTCCCAAATCTGAAGATGCTAGCATGGATGTGGAGAGAAAGGAACACTTCTACACTGTTTGTGTATTACAGACTAATACAACCTTTATGGAAAGAAGTATGGAGAATCCTCAAAGTATAAAAAGTCAACTTTCCATTTGATCCTGTGTTCTCATTACTAGGTATCTACCCAGAAGAATGAAAATCATTTTGCCACAAAGACATTTGCATCAGAATGTTTATTGAAGCTCAATTCATAATTGCTGAGTTATGGAAGCAGCCCAAATTCCCATTAGTCCATGAATGGATTAACAAACTGTGGTATATGTATACCATGGAGTATTATTCACCCATAAGAAAAGATGGAGACTTTACATCTTTTATGCTTAACTGGAAGGAGTTGAAATACATCCTTCTTATTAAAGTATCTCAAGAATTGAAAAAATAATCCAATCTACTCTTTAAATTATGGTAATTTGGTCATGTCCTCTATTTCTACTAGGATGGGGCTTATGCAAATAACCCCAAGTGTGGTTTCAGACCTAGTTCTACACTTTATCTGATCTGAACACACACAAATGAGTCATGTGATGTTTCTGCCATTCTTCCATGTGGGGACCAGTGACTGCTGAGTTCCCTACTGCCCCTCTCTAGATTTGGCCCATTGTAGCCACCAGCTGACCCCTCTGTGACTCAAGTGGCTCTCTGTCATGGACATTCCCATCTAGATTGTGACCTTGTGTTCTCCACTTACATCTGTAATTTGCCATTCAACATAAGGCCCTAGGCTAGGGGTTCTCAACCTTCCTAATGCCACAACCCTTTAATACAGTTCCTCATGTTGTGGTGACCCCCAACCATAAAATTATTTTTTTTGCTACTTCATAACTGTAATTTTGCTACTGTTATGAATCGTAATGTAAATATCTGATATGCAGGATGTATTTTCATTGGTTGTGACCCACAGGTTGAGAACCACTGCCCTGGGCTGATTAGGCACTTTCAGCTTCCCTGGTTTGGAGACACTACCAGTGCTGTGTGTCTCTGACACTTGAAGAATGAGATGTCAGCTGCCTTCTCAGATGAAACAATCCCCTGGGATCCAGTTCCTTTCTCTGTGTACCCCTGCCAGCCTAGGAAGCAAAGGCTTTGTTCACTCCTTAGATACTGAGAAGTTGCTAGTCTATAGAGCAAGCAGAGTTGGCAGGGTGGGATTCTGGTCCTGCTTCCTTGAATAGATGGCTGTTTCTAATAAAGGCTGAGTATTTGGTGGTAAGGTCTACAGGTAGGTTGCTATTATTGATTAAATACACATTCACCCAGGGAAGCTCTAATGCTTTGGCTGAACATACTATTAATAATTCCTTATAGATCCAAAATTGTTGATTTTTCTTTTTCTTTTTTTCTTTCTTTCTTTTCTTTCTTTCTTTTTTTTTTTTTGTAGAGACAGAGTCTCACTCTATTGCCCTTGGTAGAGTGCTGTGGCATCCCACTGCTCACAGCAACCTCCAACTCCTGGGTTTAGGTGATTCTCTTGCTTCAGGCTCCCAAATAGCTGGGACTATAGGCACCTGCCATAATACCTGGCTATGCTGATTTTTCTTTAACTTGAAAAAAAATGTTGAAGAGGCTTTTAAAAGCTTTTCTTTATTAAAACCAAGATAAATTGCTAGCCTCTGAATCATAGGATAAAAGAATAAAATCTTCATTTCCTAGCTTGACTTTCCATCTGAATTTCCTTAACACTCGAGTCTAAATTCTATACACTGGAATTCTGGGAAGATGGCCGCCTAGTAGCAACCCTTGGCAGAGGCCCCTGACCAGAGAAAAACTGGACAGAATTTGACTTTATGAAGTCAAAGGTGGAGAGCTAAGCCAAGAAAAAAGTTAAATAAGCTGTGATTACAAGGAAGAACATTCAAGAAAACAAATTACAGGTACAAAGCCTATCGACTAGAGGACAGGAGACCCCTCCCTCAAGTGGGAGGCCTGCTGTGGGCTCTCTGTGATCAAGCAGGGAACAAAAGACCTCTCATTTTACCTCACTGGAGAGAGCTGCTAAACACTGGGTCTCTTTCTCCAGAGAGGACCCACTTATGAACCTAGACACCATCCTGTAAGGCATAAAATTGAATAAATATTTTCGCCCACCCACAATTCCAAACTGTCAGTCCTCCCTTCCCCCTTACATGGTTGTCTGAAGTTATGCCCCCCTGCAGAGAGCAGAGTGTTTGGTCTTTTCCTGAGAGATCTGGGCATGGTGTGAACCATTGAACATCAGGATGAAATCTGTGACTAGTTGGGAAGAAAGAGGGGATGGGAAGAAAAGGACACTTGCAGGAGGAAGAGAAGTCCCCTGGTTATGAATTTGCCCAGCCAATGGTGGTGTTGACCATTAGTTCAGGCTGTATCTGGCAGAAGGGTACAGAACCCCTGGCTCTGACAGGGCCTGCAAGTGAAAGAGTGGTTACCCAGCGTGGACTGAGTTCAGTGGGCAGGGTTGGTCCTGGCTCCAACTGGGCCAGTGAACAGAGGCTTGCTGGGGTGGACCAAGACCTGAGGGTAAGGGCATGGTCCCCTCACTCCAACAGACATAGCAACCCTCTGGGTGGGGACTGAGACCTATAGGTATGGTCCCCTGACTCTAACTTGGCTGAGCAGAGGCCTGCCAGGTGTGGACTGAGACCAGCAGGAGGGGACAGGGTCCCCAGCTCCAACTGGGCCTGTGAGCAGAGAAGTGGATGTCAGTGTGGACTGAGTCTGGTGGGTGGGGGTATGCATCCCTGGCTCCAATTGTGCTGTTGGAGACCCTTGGATCCCTTAATGTTGCACAGGGTTTGTACTATCTGAGACAATTTAATTGAAACTGATTTGGGGGGCTGTCCACCTAAGGGCACTCTGAGGTAGACCTTGGAAGTTCTGTAGTGGAAAAGAACTGAAGGGTTGGGGTGGAGTGCTGCATCTGTCTGTATTGCTCCACAGCCAAGATTTCAACCTAATACTGTGGTTTCTTAGGATAGGGTAGAGGTTGACTGATTTCAAAACAGAGGCAGCTTGTGCTATCTCACCACATAGGTCCTCAGAGTCTCCGGGGGGACTTTATAAGGTTTTAGCAGATAAGCCACAATTACAAAGCCTAATGCTTTGGTAAGAGGTTAATTATCTCTATTACTTGGGAACCCCAATTCAATATCACCATATGAGTTCTAATAACCAAATGGTGGAAAATAAACATGGTGTAGACCCAACTGAAGAACTCTGGCAACATAAATAACCAGAGTAGATCAACCCCACCAAGGAATGATAAAGGAGATACAATTGACAATGCCATGCATAGACAAATGGCTGAAATGTCAGAAATTGAATTCAGAATATAGATGGCAAATAGGATGAATAGAATGGAAGAAAAATTAGAAATTGAAATCCAAAGGGTAGTTCTAAACTTGTCTCAAGAAATTAATGAATTCAAAGACAAAGTTACCAAAGATATGAACATAATGAGAAAAGAGATAGCAGAGCCCAAGGAAATGAAAAAGTTATTCAAGGAACTCCAAAGTACAGTGGAATCCCTCAGTAATAGAGTTGACTGGGCAGAAGAAAGGATCTCTGAAATTGAAGACAAAGCTTTTGAACATTCCCAAATGCTCAAAGAGGCAGACAAATGGAAAGCAAAAACTGACCATTCTCTGAGAGAGTTGTGGGATCACTCCAAAAGAGCAAACATTTGTCTTATAGGAATTCCTGACAGAGAAGAGGATGGTCCTAGAGGTACAGATGCTCTACTCCAAGAGATTACGGAGGAGAATTTCCCAAGCACTGCTAGAGACACAGAAATTCAGATAGTAGATAGTTTCAGAACCCCAGCAAAACTCAATCCAAATAAAGCATCTCTTAGACACATTGTGATTAACTTTGCCAAAGTTAAGATGAAGGAGAAAATTCTGCAAGCAGCCAGACATAAGAAAAACATCATGTACAAAGGGAGAAGTATCAGAATGATAGCAGATCTCTCAGCTGAAAACTTTCAAGCCAGAAGAGAATGGTCATCGAGTTTCAATCTCCTAAAACAAAACAACTTTCAGCCCAGGATCCTGTATCCAGTTAAACTGAGTTTCATTTGTGATGGAGAACAAAATACTTGCCATAACTAAACTAGCTCTCCAAGATATTCTCAGACCCATCCTCCACAATGACCTGCAAAATGCTCTACCACCAAAGTAAACTCACTCAAAAATTTTTAAACAAAGCCAAACTTCCACAGTGGTTAAAGGACTAAAATGTCCACTAGACATTCGAAAAACTATCAGGGTTATCAATTCTTTCAATTAATGTGAATGGTTTAAAATGTCCTCTAAAGAGGCACAAGTTGATTGACTGGATACATAAACTCAGACCAGATAGCTACTACATACAAGAATCTCATCTTACCTTAAAAGATAAATATAGACTCATAGTGAAGGGATGGTCATCTATATTTCAGAAAAAAGGAAATCAGAAAAAAGTAGAGGTTGCAATTTTAGTTGCAGATACAATTGTCTTTAAACCAACAAAGATAAAGAAAAATAAGGATGGTCACTATGTGTTTGTCAAGGGAAATACCTAACATGAAGAGATTTTGATAATTAACATTTATGCACACTACCATAATGCTCCTCAATTTATAAAGCAAACCCTAATGGATATGAACAACTTGATATCTTCCTGCACTATAATAGTTGGAGATTTTAACACCACTTTGACAGTTTTTGATAGATCCTCCATGAAGAAACTAAACAAAGAAATATTAGACTTAAACCTGACCCTTGAACAAATGGACTTGACAGACCTCTACAGAACATTTCATCCTAATAAAACTGAATGTAAATTCTTCTTATCAGCCCACAGATCATCCTCCTAAATTGATCATATCTTAGGACACAAGTCTAACTTCAGCAAATTTAAAAGTGTACAAATTATTCCTTGTATCTTCTCGGACCACCACAGAATAAAATTTGAACTCAGCACCAACAAGAATCTTCATACTCAAACAAAGTCATGGGAACTAAATAATCTTAAACTGAATGATAGCTGGGTCAAAGATGAGATTAAGAGGGAAATCACCAAATTTTTGGAACAAAATGATAATAAAGACACAAATTACCAAAAGTTGTGAAATACTACAAAGACAGTCCTTAGAGAGAAATTTATAGCACTGGAAGCCTTCATCAAGAAAACAGAAAGAGAAGAAGCCAACAACTTAATGAATCATCTCAAGCAACTGGAAATGGAAGAACATGCCAACCCCAAACCCAGCAGAAGAAAAGAAATAACCAAAATTAGGGCAGAATTAAATGAAATTGAAAAAAAAAGAATAATTCAGAGGATCAACAAAACAAAAAGCTGTTTTTTTGAAAAGATTAATAAAATTGATAAATCTTTGGCCAGCCTAACCAGAAACAGAAAAGTAAAATCTCTAATATTGTCTATCAGAAATGATAAAGGAGAAATAACAATAGACATCTCAGAAATTAAAAAAATCCTCAATGATTACAAAAACTCTATTCTCAGAAATATTAAAATCTGAAGGAAATAGACCAATTTTTGGAAGCATGCCATCTTCCTAGACTCAACCAGAAAGAATTAGAAATCTTAAATAGACCTATATCAATCACTGAAATAGCATCAACCATACAAAATCTCCCAAAAAAGAAAAGTCTGGGACCAGATGGCTTTACATTCAAATTTCATCAAACCTTTAAGGAGAAACTAGTACCTATATTATACAATCTTTTTCAAAGCATAGAAAAAAAAGGAATACTTTCCAATACATTCTATGAAGCAAATATCACCCTGATCCACAAAACAGGAAAGGATCCATAAAGAAGGAAAATTATAGACCAATATTATAGACCAATTAATGAATATCGATGTAAAAACATTTAATAAGATAATAGCAAACAATTCAACA
>NW_003852403.1:1481861-1506278 GCF_000181295.1 Otolemur garnettii | reverse complement strand
TTATCATCATTTGATCTTTGACAAGCCTATCAAAAATATTCAGTGGGGGAAAGACTCCCTATTTAGCTAATGGTGTTGGGTGAACTGGCTGGTGATCTGTGAAAGACTGAAACTAGATCCACACTATTCACCATTAACAAAAATTTGTTCTCACTGGATAAGAGATTTAACTTAAGACATGAAACTATAAAAATACTAAAAGGGAAAAATATTTGAAAAAATTGGACTTGGAGAATATTTTATGAGGAGGACCCCCCACCCCTGGCAATTGAAGCAACAGCAAAAATACATTACTGAGATCTGATCAAACTAAAAAGCTTTTGCACAGCCAGGAGCACTATTAAAAACAGACAACTTTAAGAATGGGAGAAGATTTTTTCAGGTTATGCTTCCAACACAGATCTGATAACTAGAATCCACAGAGAACTCTAATCAATAAGAAAAGAACTAATAACCCCATTTTCTATGTGGGCAAAAGACTTGAACAGAAACTTCTCTGATGAAGACCGCATATGGCCTACAAACACATGAAACAATGCTCGTCATCTTTAATCATCAGACAAATGCAAATCAAAACCACTTTGAGATACCATCTAACTCTAGTAAGATTAGCTCACATTACAAAATCCCAAAACTATAAATGTTGGCATGGATGAGGAGAGAAGAGAACATTTCTACACTGTTGGTGGGAATGCAAGCTAATATAACCTTTTTGGAAGGAAATTTGGAGAATACTCAAGGAACTAAAAGTTGTCCTACCATTTGATTCTGCAATGCTTCTACTAGGTACATACCCAGATGATGAAAAGTCATTTTATAACAAAGACATTTGCACCAGAATGTTTATTGCAGCCCAATTCATAATTGTCAGGAAATGGAAAGAGCCCTAGTCCCCTTGACCCACGAATGGATTAACAAATTTTGGTATATGTACACCATGGAATATGATGCATCATTAAAAAAGATGGCGACTTCACATTTTTATGTTTTTCTAGATGGATCTTGAACATATTATTCTTAGTAAAGTATCTCAAGAATGGAAAAAAAAGTATCCAAATGTACTCAATATTACTATGAAATCAATGTACAATTGCTTACACATTGATCAGAATGGTAAAACATAACTATAGTCCAGAAAGTAGGAAGAGAAGAGAGGGGAGAGGGGAGAGGTATTTGGGGGGAGACCTCACCTAATGTGTATTATGCAATGGTACATTTTAAAACTATTAAGAAAAGAGTGTCATTGTGATGGATGTGTTTATCAGTTCAATGTAAGCATTTCACATTGTATATCAGATCAGTGCACTGAACTCCATAAATGCATCAATGTACACAGTTATGATCCAATGAAAGCAAAAAAAAAATTAAAAAATAAAAAATAAATTAAAAAAATTCTATACACTGACCATTTCTTGGCTTTTTGGATAAGATCAAGTGTAAACTCTGTGCATATTCCCCAAAGTCCATCAGCTCCAGCCATGACACCTGCTTCCCATATCCAGCCTTACCTATCATGGCATGGAGACAGAAGGAGTGCTGTTGAGTTATTACTTTTTGTAAAGCTCTGTCTTGATAGGAATGCTACACTGGAAAAACAGACAACTATAGTAATGGACAAATGGTACCATTTTGCACCATCTGTGTGGACAATTTGGAGACTATGAATGGTCTCAGACTGTGATTAGTTGTATTATAACTGGTGACCTAGCTATAGTCAAAGGCCATTCATTAAATGTCAAAGGAGGAAGCTTCTGAGAAACTGCTGCTGGAGTATTCGCCTTCTCCCATCCTGTTCAATGCTTTACTGCAAAACTGAATTCAAGTATAAAAGGATTATTTACAAATATTACTTATGACCTAAAACTAGCAGTTGCAGAAAATATTTGGGTGACAGAAATAGCATCCAGATATCCTCATCTGCTAGTAACAATGAATTGAAACTTGCAAGGAAAAACTGTCAATGTCAATCACAGACACAAAAACTCACAGTCATAGTCTGTGACAATGGCAAAGACAGTAACTTCCCATAGCAAGGCATGATCTGATGGGCATTACTGTCAATAGCAAAGCAAAAAAAACTATTTTGAAAAACTCCTACCCAAGTCTGGCCTAAGGCTATGACTACCTGATGAAAGATAACAAGACTCTTTATCTTGACTCCTGTCTTTCTGCTTTCTCATTCTTATCCTGGATTTGACTGAATTTGAAAACATCTAAGCGGTTATTATCAATTCCCTGCAAGGAGGCTGAATCTGTGTGGTCAGTCAACAATTATTGCCTCCTCCTTCCATCTTTCTATCTGTATCAGAGCTATAAATGTAAATGGCTCCAGGGTCCAAGCAGGCAATATCTTGTGTGAAGTGTGGGAAGGTGGGAATGGGAATGAGCTGAAGATGCTAAAAAATTCATGATTCTTATTCAAGTTTGTCAGTTTCTTTTCTGTTGTTCAGATTAATGAGTTTATGGAAAATACCCTCTCTTGGGTTGGCTGAAAGACATTCTTCAGTACATTTTTTGGAGAGATGACTTAAGTGGAAAGAATATTCCACTGGAATTTACAGTTCTGACTTCAGAGGGAAGGGAATTCCAAGTTCTGCGATGAGTGGTCCAAAAAGTAACAACTAAGCCTACAGATGGCCCGTGAAACAGAACAAGTAGGACATGAACCATCTTCAGGCTGGGAATGACAGAGTGAACACAAGACCCACTTGTATCCAGCCCCAACCTAGGATACTTTCACAGTGGCTGCTTGTAATTTCTGTTATACTGCCTGCTCCCGAGTGCCTTGGAAGCCAAGCACAGGAGTGTGAGCAGAGTCCCATGTGCTGTGCTGCAACCCCCCAGACCTGTTTGTTCCTCAGCTGCAGAGAGCACGTTCTCAGCCGCCACTCCTTGGGTTTCTTCTTCCAGCAGCTTCCTTAATTCACTAACTTCTCGTTCATCGTTGCACAACTGCTGCTGCGCCTCAGAAGAGCTTTGCTGTGGTGCCCTCCGTTCCTCAGGATCACTCTTCCTGGGAATTTTGTTGTTTTCCTGTTGAGCTGCCAGAGCAACATCGGTATTTAGCGGCTCCTTCTTACTCACCGTTGGCGGGTCTTTTACCTGCTTCTCTAAGACTGTAGGGTGATGGAAAGGGTCCCCGTAGCGCTGCTGGTTCTCCTGCAGACGCTGAGCAGGGCCGCTGTGCTGAAAGGAAAGGGAGTTTTTCTTCTAGAGTAATGTTTGGCAGCTTCGAGTCAGTTCTAGTTGTCACTGCCTCGGAATGTGGGCCCACTATTATCAGTGAGTCTCCTCTTAGTTCAAGTTAAATTAAATTACTGGGTGATTAAATGCTAGCAATACATTGGATTTCTGTTTTTTTGTTTTTGTTTTTTCTTTTCTTATTCAGGTAAAATATATGTAGCATAAAATCTATCATCTTAACCATTTTCTAATGTAGAAGATGTACATTGTGGTACAACCATCTCACCATCCATCTCTAAAACTTTTCCATTAACAAACTCTGTGACCATTAAACAGTAACTCTCAATTTCTCCTGGCAATCCCCATTATGCTGTCCATCTCTTTGACTTTAACTCTTCTAGGTAGCTCACATAAGTGAAATCAGACCATAGTCATCCTTTTGTGTTTGGCTTACTTCATTTAGCATAATGTCTGCAAGGTTCATTGTGTTATAGCAGGTATCAGAATTTCATTCCACCTTAAAACTATTATCTTTATTTTTGGTAAAGTGAACATAACATAAAATTTACCACCTGAACCATTTTTAAGTGTATAGTTTTATAGTGTTAAGCATATTTACATGGTTGTGCATACGAGGTCTGACAACTAAGTTTGTGAACTTGCTATTGGGTGCTTACGTTAGCAATTCTGTACAAACAATTCAGTAAGGTTTTATATCTTTGGTATAAAAGGGTCTCGCAGCTGTGTTTGTGTCAACAGGTGGAGGTGTCTTGCTGAATTGCATTCATTATTAGCGGTACATGTTCTTATGTGCCATTGTGAGCCTGATTAGAGCAATGAACAAATATTAAATTTCTTGTTAAACTTCGCAAGAGTGGGAGTAAAATCAGGGACATGTTAGTCCAAGCTTTGTACACTGCTACAAAGAGTATGGCAGTGTACAAACACATACATATATTTCTCTGAGGGGAGAGAAAGCATCACTGAGGAAGGGAAGTCAGGATGGCCAGTAAGGAACAGAACTGATGAAAACATTGCAAAGATTTATTGAACTGTGCATCACAATCGTTGGCTGACTGTGAAAAGCACAGAAGACCATGCAAACATTGATAGAGAAACAGTGAGGAAAATACTGACTGAAGATCTTCGCATATGAATATGGTTCTGAAGGAGCTCACTGATGAACAAAAGCAAAGGAAAGTTGAAGTTTGCTGTGACCTTTGGAGAGACAAGACAAAGTTTTGGGCCATGTTTTCACTGGTAATGAAATATGGTGTACCAATGTGACCCTGAAACAAAGTGTCAAAGTGAACAATGGAAGTCAGCTAGTTCTCTATGACCAAAAATGTTTCCTCAGTCCAAATCAGGAGTAAAAATGATGTTGCTTACCTTTTGTGATATCAGAGGAACTGTTCAATATGAATTTGTGCCAACTGGATAAGCAGTTAACTAAGTTCGCTATTTGGAAGTGCTAAAAAACCTGCATGAAAAAGTTAGATGAAACATATGTGAACTTTTCTTTTCCTTTTTTTTTTTGAGACAGTGCCTCCAGCCATCGCCCTGGGTAGAGTGCCAGGGCATCACTGCTCTATATGTGAACTTTTCACACCAATTGATGGATCTTGTATCACAGCAATGAACCAGCTCACATAACACTGCCTGTGAGGGAGGTTTCAGCCACTAAACAAATAACTATATTGGAACACTTTCCTTACTCACATGATCTGGCCCCGGTGACTTTTTTCTTTACCCAAAGATAAAGGACAAATTGAAAGGAAGACATTTTGGTGATATTCAGGACATCTAGGCTCCTGATGGCTATTCCAGAAAAGGAGTTCCAAAATTTCTTTGAAGGCTAGAGTAGGTCCTGGCATCAGTGCATCTTCCCAAGGGGAGTACTTCAAAGGTGACCATCATGATATTCAGAAATAAGGTATGTAGCATTTTTTCTAGGTTGAGTTCACATCTCCAAAATCTTTTCATTTTATAAAACTGAGAATGTATATCTCTTAAAATCCTCTCCATTTTCCCTGCCTCCAGTTTGTGGCAATCAGCTTCCACTTACTATTTTCTATAAATTGGACAACTCTAGATACTTCACATAAGTCAGTGGTTCTCAACCTTCCTAATGCTGTGACCCTTTAATACAGTTCCTCATATTGTGGTGACCCCCAACCATATGGAAGGTTGAGAACCACTGACATGAGTGGGATTATACAGCAGATTGTATTTTTGTGACTGGCTTATGTCATTTAGAATAATGTCCTTAAAGTTCAATAATGCTATAGCATATGTCAGAACTTCTTTTGTTTTTAAGGCTGAATGATATTTCATTGTATAGGCATACCTTGAAAATATTATGGATTTGGTTCCAGATCATTACAATAAAGCAAGTAACACAATTTTTTTTCATTCTCCAGAGCATATGAAAATTATGTTTACACTATTCTGTGGTCATGAAATTTGCAATAGTATTATGTCTAAAAAAATCAATGTGCATACCTTAATTAAAAAATACTTTATTGCTATAAATGTCTAATAATCATGTGAACCTTCAAAGAGCCATAATTTTTTTTCTGGTAGAGGGTCTTAACTTGATGTTGATGGCTGCCTACTATTCAGGCTGGTGGTTTCTGAAGGGTGGGTTTGGCCGTGGAAATTTCCTAAAAGAAAACAACAATAAAGTTTGTCCCATCATTGACTCTTCCATCTCCTCTTCCATCCAGGTTTTGTCACGGGATTGTAGAAGTTCAGTCACGTCTTCAGGTTATTCTTCTAACTCTACTTCTCTTGCCTTTTCACCACTTCTGCAGTTACTTCTTTCACTAAAGTCTTGAACCTTTCAGACTCATCCCTAAGGGTTTGAATCAACTTCTTCCAGCTTCTGTTAATGTTGATATTTTGACCTCTTCCCATGAATCATGATACTCTTAATGGCATCTATAATGGAGAATCTTTTCCAGAAGGTATCAATTTGCTTTGTATAAATCCATCAGAGGAATAACTGTGGCAGCTGTATCCTTGCAAAATGTACTTCTTAAGTAATAAAGGGTTAAAGTCAAAATTACTCTTTGATTCATTGGCTGCAGACTGGATATGCTAGCAGGCATGAAAATAACATTAATCTTCTTGTACATCTCCATAAGAGTTTGTGGGTGACCAGGTGCATTGTCAATGTGCAGTAATATTTTGAAAAAAAATCTTTTTTTTATTAGCTGTAGTTGTTGACAGCTGGCTTAAAATATTCAATAAACCATGCCTAAACCAGATGTGCCATCTTCCAGGCTCATTGTTCTTTTTATAGAGCACAAGCAGAGTAGATTTAGCATAATTTTTAAGGGCCCTACTATTTGGGGAATGATAAATAAGCATTAGCCTCAACTTAAAAATTACTAGCTCTATTAGCTCCTAAAAGACAGTCAGCCTATCTTTAGAAGCATTGAAGCCAGACATTGACTTCTCTCTAGCTATAAGAGTTGTAGATGGCATCTTCTGCCAATAGAAAGCTACTTTGTCTACACTGAAAATCTTTTGTTTAGTGTGACTACCTCCATCAACTATTTTAGCTAGATTTTATGGATAACTTGCTGTAGCTTTTACTTGTGACTTCATTTTGCATTTTTATGTTATGGAGATGGCTCCTTTCCTTAAACCTCATCAAAACCTCTGCTAGATTCAAACTTTTCCTTCTTCAGCTTTTTCACCTCTCACCCTTCATAGAACTGAAGAGATTTAAGGTCCTTCTCTAGATTAAGTTTTGGCTTGAGGGAATATTGTGGTTAGTTTGATCTTCTATCTGGATTACTAAAGCTGTCTCCATGTCAGCAATAAGTCTATTTTGCTTTCTTGTGATTTGTACATTCCCTAAAGTAGCACTTTTAATTTCCTGCACAACCTTTTCCTTTGCATTCACAACCTGGCTAACTGTTTGGGGCAAAAGTCCTAGCTTTCAGGCTATGTTGGCTTTTAGCATGCCATTTCCCTAAATTTAGGCATTTCTAACTTTTGACTGAAAGTGAGAGATGTGTAAATATTCCTTTTGTTTGAAGACTTATAGGCCATTTTAGGGTTATTACTTGGTCTGATTTCAATTTTGCTATGTTTCAAGGATTAGAGAGGCCAGAAGAGAACTAGCACAAACTGGCATGGGGAAGGACAAATAACCTGAGTGGAAATGATGGGAAATGAGAAAGAAAGACAAGAGACAAAAGATAGGGTGGGATCAACAGCTCTGATGCAGCTAATGATTGCTGCCAGCTCTAAACTGTGGAAACACCTTTATTTATATAGTATCTTTAACAAGGTAAATCTTAACACCTGGGGTAAAGTTTAACTTTAAGGAGGAAAAGTTATGTGCTTTCCAATAATAAGGAAAGTATGCATGGGCTACATGACTTCTAGCAGGTGAACAGAATGTTATTAAATGAAGAAAAGCAGCTGGAGGGTCATTCCTTGAACATTTCCCCAGGCTATGGGGGCCGTGCCACCTCACAGTCAACCTCACAGCCCACAAAGGAGAAAGATGAGGGGACAGCTGCTTTGTGGAGCAGTGAGAACACACACATTGGTTTTGGATTAAGTTTCTCTTCTGATATGGATGTACTTTGCGGTGCTACAAAATAATTACAATAGTAGTGTTAAAGATCACTGGTTAGAGATCGTCATAGCAAATATAATGATAAAAAAGCTCAAAACATGGTGACAATTACCAAAACGTGTCACACACACATAAAGTCAGCATATGCTGTTGGAAAAATCACACCAACAGATATGCTGGATTTAGGGTTGCCTCAAATCTTTAATTTGTTTAAATTTGTTTAAATTTAATTTGTGCATTTAATCAAATTTTAATTAATTTTTGGATATGGTATAAGATATTGGTCTGACTTTATCCTTTTTCATGTTTCCCCATCACTGTTTGTTGAAAAAAACTCTCTTTTCCCTATTGAATGGTTCTGTTACCCTTATTGAAAATCATTTGACCATATATGCAAGGTTTATTTCTGGGCCATACCATATTGTTTTGATTATTGTAGCTATGTAGTAAGTTTTGAAATTATAAAGTGTGAGGCCTCTAACTTCCTTTTCAAGATTGTTTTGGATAATTTGTCCTTTTGAAATTCCATATGAATTTTAGGATGTGTGTGTTTTTTTTTTTTATTATTTCTGCCAAAACAAAACCTCTGGATTTTGATAAGAATTGCATTCATTTAATAGAATTCTGTGGGTAGTATTCACATCTTAATAATGTTATCAATTTCTTGATAAAGCACTGGGAAGGCCAAACAAAGTTATCTCTATTCATCACTCATTCAGTGAAAATGTATTTTAGAAGATAATTATATAGAAAGTGGTGGTGAGGATGTCCACAGTAACATATTGCAGCCTGGAAGTTTAAGTGTGTTGAATTTTGTTATTTAGATTGTCTAAAATGTATTAAAATATCTGTGTAATGAAACAAGTCTATAATACATGAATGTTTGTGGAAAATAAGAAGCGAACTAAGGCTTGGTCCATCAATCTGTTCTCTAAGTTATAGTTCAGAAAGGCATAGGTACCATTTTGTTAGTGAGCAGAAAACAGGTCAAATGCTATCCACACACCCTGTCTGTTGGCACAAAACAGCTGTGGACATGGAGGTCAGAAAATGGAAAGTAATCAGTCAGATAATTTCCTAAAAAAGAAAAAGTCATAGTAGTGATAATCACAGTAATAATACAATAAAAGTTTTATGAGTTAAAGAAAAAACATACAAAGTTACACTTAAAAGAATCATAAATATCTTGAAAAAGTCAAAAATTTATAAACAGATGCTCTATGAAAAAAAAATTATAGGCACACTTTTAAGGAAAACCCCCCACCACAATCCTATTAGTACCTAGCCAGAAAATAACAATAGTTTCCCACAAAGAAACAAGGCTCAGGCTTCCATACTTGTATTCTATGTCAATAAAATCCAGTATATAAAAAGGCAATGTGTGTAGAGGATTGAAGGAAGAATAGTTATAGTCCAAGAATTTCAAACCAAACCAAGTTCTCTGTTAACAGTGAACATAGCAGAAAAACATTTCAGGTATGAAAGGTTTCAAAAAAAACTTACATGAGTGTATATTTTTTATGAAAAAAATACTAGAAGACACACATCTAGTGTGTCTTTAAGTCAGTGGACTTAAGAATGAAACAAAATTAATAACTCAAAAAAGGAGAAATTACAGAAAAAAGAAGAATACCGTGTATCTGACTTGAACCCACACTCTCTAGTGATCAAAAGGTATTATCACACAGCCACAGTGGAAAGCAAGATTCTAGGCTCAGTGTCCTCTGTGGAATGCTTTGGGAATTCTCCAGTGAAATAGTGATAAGCTGCTGTTTACAATAACTTTTTTGAGAAACTTGAGTTTATGCTTGTGAGACTGCAGACTGTACCAAAGAGTGATATGACAAAGAATGACTGGAACCAAGTCTTGATTTCCTCATTTGTGTCACAGCTTATATTACTTTACATTAAAGTCCCTCAGAAAACGATGTATAGGAAAAAAAAAAAAAGCTTTGATGAGTACTTTAGAAAATATACTACATAAGGTTGAATGCTAATTAAATTGGAAAAATTAATTAAACATTGTTATAATAAACCAACAACAGGCAATTGTTCAAGTACAGAGTGTGAGAGAATTGACTTGTCAGCTCTTCATGGGAGATAACCCAGGGCTGATTGTAGCTTATTACAGATTAAAAATTTGAAGGGGCTCCTTACAAACTATTTTGGTCTTAGGTAACAAGATAGAAATAAAACATAAGGAAGCAGAGAGGGGTTGGTTCAGTGGCTCATGTCTGTAATGCCGGCATTTTGGGAGGCTGATGTGGAAGGATCGCTTGAGCCTAGCGGTTTGAGACCAGCTTGGGCAACATAGAGAGACTCTGCTTATACTAAGAATAAACAACAACAACAACAAACTATCCAGGAATGGTGGTGGGCACCTAGTCATAGCTAATTGGAGATTGAGGCAGGAGGATCACTTGAGCCCATGAGTTGGAGGCTGCAGTGAGCTATGATCGCATCACTTCACCACTGAGCAACAAAATGAGACCAACCAACCGAACAAAAGAACAGAGAGAGATTGTTCTAATTGTATTCAGAGCCAGAGAACCCAGGCTTTTGGAACCAGTTTAGAATAGGACTAACAGCAAGACCACATCCCTGCCTTATACCCAAGGTCCTGAGCACTTGCTGTGTGTCCAAATCTCCTGGTAAAAGGGAATGAACAAATAATTTCTAACCTGAAGAACAGAAAAATGCAAAGATGTGGCAATAGGTGGGTCATTTCAGGAAGCAGTGGTTTGGTATCAAACTGAAAACTAGGTAAGGAAGAAAGGCATATTAAAGAGAAAAGGGTTATTTTAAAATTTACATGTTAACATATATATATTGACATATTTGACATATTTGCTGTTCAGAGTAAAAGGACCATTACCTCAGGGGAATGAACATTCTCTGTGCCTCTGAATGTGTCTGTCAAACCCTTCACACTGGCCTGGGGTTCAGGTTGGGCCCACGCCAAAGGAAATGCAGGAATCTGATCTGGAAAATCTACTCATGCCACCAGTGCTGTCAAAACTTCTTTGACTTTTTGACCTAGTGAATGAGAGAATAACGTTTGATTTTGAGATGTAGACCTTGTACTGTAACACAGTAAGGTAAAGAAATTTCTAATTGAATAGTGTGATTGTTAAATATTCCCTGGGTCATCAGTGGCCACTTCAGTGGCAGTCTGGCCTGTCTCCACTGGGCAGTTAGCCTGTCCAGATTATTCCAATAGACCACAATTCTTACCTAAAAGATGAGCTAAGGAATTCTCGGTCAAGAAAAAGTTCTTCCCACCCAGCCCCGTAAGCCAAATTCAGATAACTCTTTGTGATCTGATTTGGGGATCCTTCATGCTCCTCCCCCTTTAGGCATAGTTGAAATTGGGAATTTTTATGAGTAAAGTATGAGTTTTGTTTGTGTTGGGTGTGATATGTAAATGAATCAGCATCTGTGTGTATGATAAGAAAGGTTCAGGAGTTTCTTGCCTGGGAAAAGGTAGTCAGAGGTCACTGAGATAATACTCATTGTGCTCCTAGGAGGTGCCAAATGCTTAACACCAGCCAAGTCATTCCTCCTTATATCCTCAATGCATTGAGGCAAAGAAACAGTGAGGTACAGTTATGTGTCTACAGTGTGATGCAAACCCAGCTCTGGGTCATAGCTTTGTTCCAGTGGCGCCATATTACAAAGGAAAACCAATTGTTCTGTTAGCTAAGCCCCATAGTTCCCCAGCTAAACTGTGTCCAGAAGCAGCTGCCTTCTTTAATCTCTTTCTTCCCACCTCAATACCTCTACCCTTGATCTAGGGAACTACCTGTAGACTCTAGAATAGGGCCATGTTAAGGAGATGTAATCATTTTGATTTTATTACTTTCTCTCCAAACCTGTGGCTTATAGCTCTTTTCCATTCATCAAGGTAATGATAGTCCTTTTGAATTAAACATGATTTTCCTTCTCAGGAA
Organism: Otolemur garnettii; assembly: GCF_000181295.1. Taxonomy (NCBI): domain Eukaryota; kingdom Metazoa; phylum Chordata; class Mammalia; order Primates; family Galagidae; genus Otolemur; species Otolemur garnettii. The sequence goes on along the minus strand of NW_003852403.1, from coordinate 1,494,548 downwards.
AAAAAAGCTCAAAGGAAACATCAGAGTTAATTAGAGAAAGTGATATTATAGCTCCTGACAGAAAGAAGCCCATCAAAGGCAATGTTAAGGGGGATCCCAAATCATCAAAGCAGAACTATTCACTTGCAAATTGCTTCCCATTTCAGCATGGTGGGGGTAGATGGTGTACTGGGATCCTGCTAAGTTACAATTCTGCCTGGGTAGTCTAGAAAGGAAGCTGGGATGCAAACATAGGGCTCTACCAGTGCTGTCTGAAGACCAGAGATCCCTAGAGAGAAAACAAGGGCCCCATGTGATTTTGAAGTCCCACAAGATCTCATCTTGAGGTCTCTCATTGTATAGAGTCTTTGTCCAAATGGTCTCACAAATAATGCTTATTTTTTGATGTGTATAGAACTACTTAGTTTCTTGGGCTTAGAATTCAAATTTACTCATGTGCTATGAGCAAGGTTCTGTTCTAGGTACTAGCTGCCTTTGTCCACCTCATGTACTTTGACAAAGCCTGGTTTTAATACCTATGGTGATTGCAAGGATTGAAATCTAAAAATGTGTGGGTGTATATGTGTCTCTGTGTACATAGTGTGTCTCTGTGTGTGTTTGATTGGTTGAGACTGTGGCACCGCATGAAATAAATAACATTCCACTCCTGCTTTGGGTTCTGAAATATTCACTTCCAATTTGTGTCAGATCTCTTTTAGTTCTTGGGTGGGCTTCTATCTCTAGCTGCCGGATCTTCCCTCTCCTTCTCAGCTGCTGAAACGCTGACAAAAGCAGTCTATATGTCTTCTTTTCTGACATAGTGGTTGTATGTGGAGAGTGTGTACATTTTAGGTTCTACTCCCATTGCTCCTCTCACAGGGCTCCTATGAAGGTGACCCATGTGTCTAGTCACCTAATATACTGGAATATTTTAGAACGGACTCCTTTTGGCTTCCCAGCAGCAGTCACACTGTGACTCCATACTCCTCATCTCTTAATTTCATTGCTCATTATTTCGTTTTCTTTTTTAATATTCCAACTCCCTCAAATAGCTTCCTAATACTTTGTTTCTGGTCTTTTTTTCTTTACTGCTTTATTTTAATTTTTCAGATTCTTTGAGTCATGATCAAAATAAGATCCATATAGTCCATTTGTTTCATATGTTTAAAAGAGTCTTAAGAAAACATTTTCTGTAAAGGGCCAGATAGTAAATATCTTTAGTCTTTGGGTGCCACATAATCTCTGCCAGAAACTGTCACTGTAGCACAAAAACATGCATAGACAATGTGGAAATGAATGGACATTGCTGTGTTCCAATAAAACTTTATTTATGAAGTAGTATGGTGGCTGGATTTGGCCTGTTGATTGTAGTTTGCTGATCCTTGTTTTAATCTACAGGTGCTCTTTTTCATGTTTATCCTGTATAGTTTATTTATTGAATAAACTATTATCATTGGTTTTATAGAATTTCCCATAGTCTGGATTTTGCTGATAGCATGTTCCTCTGTTGTCTTTACTTCCTGTTGATCTGTAGAGGTTCTAGAGGTGTAGTTTTTGTTTTTTGGCAAAACTAATTCCAGCATGGTGATGTGTATTTCTGTCAACTGGTACAAAATATGAAGTTGACTCTCTGTTTTTGATTTTAGCAGCTTTTGATGACTGTTGCCTGGATCCATTGTTTCATTAGGGCTTTGCAAAATAGTGCTTTTATACCCATATTATTCCTTCTTCCTTTACTAGTTGAAACATTTCTATAAAGAGAACTTTCCCCTCACCAGCCATTTTTCTTATCCAGAGATATATTTTGTACAGGAAAGGCAGGATAAATGGTTGATTATTTTCCTTTACTTGACAGCATCCAAAGTAATGAGTTGGCTATATAGTTATCATCCAACACTGACTAACGAGGGAATTCTTTTTTAGTCTAAGTCTGACCTCATGGATTTAAGAATATTTGAACATGCTTCAATTCATTGAATTAGTTGTGCTTTTTGGGCCAGTGGGAACTTCTTCAGAGTGGCTCCTCCATTCTTTTGGTAAGCCCTCAGAGGGTTTTAAGACATTCTGTATTTTAAGGTATGAGAAAATGTCCAACACATTTTATAAATTTCTTGCTCTAGATCTGGAATCAAGGATTCCTGTTTCTTTTCAGTGGGAAGTATTGTGTAGAGACCATAATCGGAGCACTAGGGATGTTGATTATTATTGTGTTGGTGTTTATTTATAGGCTTTTTTGTCAGTAAGCAAAGGTAAGACATACTGTATTAAAGTTAAAATCATTATTTAAATTCAATATCATATTCTGGGCTCAGCGCCTGTGGCTCAAGTGGCTAAGGCGCCAGCCACATACGCCTAAGGTGGCGGGTTTGAATCCCCAGCCCAGGCCCGCCAAACAACAATGATGTCTGCAACCAAAAAATGGGCATTGTGGCTGGCGCCTGTAGTCCCAGCTACTTGGGAGGCTGAGGCAGGAGACTCGCTTGAGCCCAGGAGTTGGAGGTTGCTGTGAGCTGTGATGCTATGGCACTCTACCCAGGGGGATAGCTTGAGGCTCCGTCTAAAAAAAAAAAAAAAATCATATTCTGCTCAAATATAGGATCATAAGGATTTTAATGAACTGTGTTTATTTTGCATTTGTTAAAATTATTTATTTTTTTATTTCATGTTTTCTTTTTCAAATTATTTGTTTTTAACATCATCCAAGATATATTTCCTGTGTATTATTTCCTTTGTATTATACCACTATGGTAGTTATGTTGCCAACTCAATATAGAGTTATGTTCATTTGTTTTATTCATTTCTTTATCTTTAGAATTTTTAAAATCTAATTTTGTTTAATAAGTCTGTAAAAATTTTATAGGATTCTTATGTCAAAGCTATAGACTTCAGAAGTGTATTTTTGTCTTTGACCTGCCCTTCTGTTCACACCTACAAGTAATTGTTATTTGTTTTTTGGTTATTGTTTAAAAAATAAAAGCAAATAATTTTATATCAGTATCACACTCTCTTCTTAGATGAATGTTATTATGCTAGAGACGCTTTTTCCATATTACCTTTTCCTCAATTATGTATCATGGAGATTGTTCCATAGCAGTATTATGGAAATATCCCCAAATCCTTTTTAGAGTTGCATGGTTCTTCATTATGTGAATGGACCTTGGTTTATTACCCCACTCTCCTATTGCTAGGTTTTTGGGTGATTTTTAGTCTTTGATGATCAGACATTGCTACAGATAACTTAGGCATTTGTCTTGTATTTTTGCTTATATATCATCTAGGTAGATTTTTAGAAAATATATTGCCATTTTCTAGACAATGTTAAATTTCAAACTTTTTGAGATTTTGGCAATCTGATTGAGAAATGTCATCTGTGCAATTTTAATTTTCATGTCTCATTATGAATGAGGCTGAACATCATTTCATATGTTTAAGAGATGTTTATGTTCTCTGAACTGGCTCTGAGCGTCTCTTGCTCATTTTCTCTATGGAATTTTTCTTAAACTTTTCATTATTTTTAGAAAATCTTTATATACCAGAAATAGTAACCCTTTGTAACATAAGTTGCAAACCTTCTCATTTGTCACTTAACTTTGGGAATTCCTTGTGATTATTTTGGCCCTGTAGTTTATTTTCATTTTGATGTCATCAAATATATAAGTCTTTTTTCTTACTGAATTTGGATTTAGAGTCATAGTTAGAAAAATTTTCCCCAATCCTAGGTCTAGAAGAATATGCCCATTTTTTTCCTTAGTACTTATAAGAATCATTTAATTTTTTTAAAGTTTAGAGACAGGGTCTTTCTCTTGCTCAGGCTGGTCATGAACACCTGAGGTCAAGAAATCCTCCCTCCTTGCCCTTCCAGAATGCTAGGATTTCAGGTATAAACCACCATGCCCAGTGCAGTAATATTTTTTTAAAGTTTAAATACCTGACCTATTTGGAATATATCTTTGAGAACAATATGAGAAAAATATCTCATCTTAATTATGTTGTTATCCAGTCATCCTTACAGAACTTACTAAACAATCATTTTTCTCCTACTCATTTGCAATACTGCCTTTATTATATACTAAATTTTTGTATAAAATAAAGTCTATCTCTATATTTCCTTTTGGTATGTTTGTTTATGTGTAAATAGTACACTAATTATAATTGTGTTATAATTTACTTTAATGTTTGAAAGGGCTAGATACCACATCAGCTGCTATTCTTGTTTTTCCAGGATTTCTGGCTATTCTTGCTTACTTGTTTTTCCAAATGTATGTTATGATTAACTTGTATAGATCTAAAAAACAATTTTTATTTGTATTACTAATCCTTAGAATTTATCAATCAACTTATGGAAGATCTCTGTGATATTTATTTCTTCTATTTAAGAGCATGGTATGTCTTTCTAATTTTTCATGGCTGAGTACTTTTTATTTTTATATTTTTTGAGGGGTGGAGACACCAAATCTATCTAATTAGCCCTTCTCCTCCTTAAAATGCAAAACCCAAAGACACTCATATCCTACCTTCCTGTGTAGATTATTCTTCAAAACTGATATGAATTAGATTCCGTCCTTATTGGCCATGTGCACCCATTCGCACCCAGGCTCCCATGTCCTGTTGTTCAGGACAGTATTACTGGTAACTTGAAGCTGTTGGTCAGATGTGCTGTAGCATCTTCAGTTGAATCACTTTCTGCATTCTGTAGGCACAATCCCATTAGTCATGAGAAATATTTGGAGGGTTGGATGACTCCGACAGAGTACTAGTTGGTAGAACTCCACTTTCAACTGTCAATTATTTTCAAGAAAACTAAAATAAGAAAGGCTGAGCTTGCAAAACCTGCCTAAAAGTGATAGACATCAGTCACTCTTTCCAAAATTTTATGTAAACCTCTAAAACCGACACTGGCACAGAAAAAGAAATACAGCAAACAGAGAGCCTCCTTTGCTGTGAATCAGAACACCTAAAACTCCCCACCTCTCCCTTGTTCCCTGTGGTGAAATTGGAACTTTAAATGGAACCTTAATAATGGAACAATCTCCAGGTGTATTGATTTTCTTCAATAAGTTCCTTAACCTACTCTGGTGTTGTTTTGTTTTCCAACATAAAGCAGAGTCTAATTCCAAGTGCTTGATGTTAAGTTATTTGAAGTGGAGAAAGGAACACAGAAGTTAGTTGGAAACTAATTCAATCAGCTGTAGTTACAAGCGGAAAGCAATAAAAATACCCATTAGACAATATTTATTTATTTAATGCCATAGCGCTTAAGAGCTAGCTTTCACAAATACATAAAATATAATTGACTTACTATAGGGAAATAAATACCAAAGCCAGTGAAAATTTAAATCAAGATCCTTGGGCTGGGGTGGAGCATAGAGTGTTAGAATTCAGAAATAGGATGGATAGTTTTACATACTTACCATGATGGGGTGGATATTAACTCCTGAGATTCCCAGTGTCCAAGTTAGAAAGAGACACATAGTAGTCAACTTTGTTTTCTATGTAGGAGATATTGAATTGAACTTGTACTGTCTTCAACAAAAATTTCTAACTAGACTGATAGGTCTTTATTGCTCTTTCTTGTGGTAGCTCTTAACATGGGGCAGAGAGGTCATGATGCTAAAGTATGAATTATAATTCAGAGGGAGATTCTGAGACAATATGATCCCAAACTAGTGGGCTGGCTCAGCCCATAGTCTCAAACCACTAAGTAACTCAGAAGGGGTGAAAAGGAAAAGAGATATTTGTCCATCTGAAGATGATGGTTGTTAAAGTTTTCTGAATTATAAAATCAGAAGGTGTGTAATGGCAGCTACTTTTCGAAGAGCCAATGGAAGCATGCTTCATTGTTTGTAGAAAGCCAACATTATTCAAGCTTATTTTCTATTTCTTAGACATGTGACTGGTCACGCCCATGCCCCTTTTTAAAGGTACAATTGTTGGTGTCACATAAGCAGGGCCCAAAGACCATAGCTGTGAAACCTAAAGGAATTATGAATTTCTGGCATGCCAAGAAAACATATTGTGGTGGCCTCCCCATCTATGTAGTTCATAAAGCTGGGGTGGGAAGTCTGCAGAGCTGTCAGCTGGTAATGAATGCCGCTGGCTAGATCACACTCTTCTGGAAGTTGTGCATTGGAAAAAAATACATATATGTATATATTTTTTTCTTGGTAACAGTTGCTGTGCAAAGCATTCCACTATCAAATTTATTGGCTTCATTAGTAATTAGTGAAGGTTTTATAAATAAATTGATGGCACATAAACATTCAGTTTGTGCGATATGGTGCTTCCAAATCATAGTACTTGCTGTGATTTATGAGATAAAGTGAGAATGAAAAAACATGGTCGACTGTGTGCATCCCCAATGATAAAAAGCAATTGCCATCCTTTAACAGTGTCGCACTGAGCCTCCCATTAATGAATGGAAAGATGTTCAAAGGGCACCTGTCATTAGTGCAATTCACCAGCCTTTGCTTGCTGGAAAACAAGATGTGGGCTGCATCAGAGGGAATGATTGTACTTCCCCTGCTGACACTTAGGATCCCACCATATCCCACAAGTCAAGGGACACCTGGGAACTGACTTCTCAGATCAACATTGCACATGGCACAAAAGCCTTTGTCTCCCATCCTTTCTGCTGTTTGAACTACTTTATCTGTTTTTCCTCACAGAAGTCAAAACCAGGAGAGGATTGTACATGCTTAAATCAGGATAAATAAAACATGTTATTGACTTATTTTTGCCTTTCTCCTGTTTCCATAACATCCCTTATTACTTGACTGAAACATAGCTGGTTATCTGCACCAGTATTCTTACCCTCAGCAGGGGAAAGGGTGTGGCTTACAGAGTCACGTAGACTTGTGTTAAAATCTCACATTTGCCACTCAGTTACAAGAGCAAGTTGTATCACTTTTCTGAGCCTCACTGTGTTCTCTGTAAAATGAGGACAGTGGTGCTTACCATACAGGGTTGTTGTAGGGTTTAAAGGAAATAAATCATGCAAAGCACATTGTTCAGTGCTTGGCACATGGTGGGCCCTCAGCATAAGTTCATGTTCTGACCTTTGGCATGACAGGATGCCAGGTACAGACTCTTTTAAAGGCAGGTCCACTCTGTAAGCAGCCGTAATGCACATGGAAGCTTTGGGGAGCCATGAGTTACTCCAAGAATGGCTCAGACTTTGCTTCACTGGCTCTTGTTTCCAAGTCCCCACAATAAGAAAGCTCAACCCCTGATAGATCTGCCAACTGAGGAAATGGAGAGATTACCAGAACCATGGAGCTGGCTAGGGTTGCTCCCTGGTTAGTGCGGTTCATTTCCTCCCACGACAGGTATCTTTTCCTGGAATTAGGCAAATAGAAATGCTGGCTGTGATGTCAGGCTGTGGAAGACTGGCAGCTTACACAGGCCTTTCAGATGAGGCCAGACCTCATGGGGATCCCGCGGCTCAGCCTGAGTGCTCAAAATATAAGAGCTCAGAGTATTAGAGCTCCTATGGAAGGATAGGCTTAAGAGTCACACCAACCAAACTCACCAAAGACCAACATGTGAACTGGACTCCATATCACTTTGTGTTGTGACATACATTTTTTCCACTGTAATCCTCCCTTCAAATATCAAGGAAGCTTATGAGCAGTTAGGGATCATCATAATAATTCACAGAAGAATCACCATTTAGTGTGTTTCCATTGTGTACTGAATACAAACATCATTTTATCTTAGGTTGAGTTTCCCCCAAAGTAGTGCCTGAGTCCACAGCTTGCATGCAGTTAGTTTATTTTGATATATGACCCCAGGAAATAGAAGTGTGTGTGGGAGGGTGTTCTGGAAAGAGTAAAATTGGGAAAAGGGGAAGACAAGCCAAGGATGTGTTACTGGGCTGGTATCTGTCATGGTCAACCAGAGCTTAGTTCCACAGGAGACCTTCTGGCTGGACAGACTGTGCTTCAGAACCGTCTGCCCATGGAATGGAAGTGCTTATTCCCCGATTTCTATCCATCATGAGTCATGTATTTTCCCAGGGGGTGTTAACTCCTTCCAGCTTCCAAGTTTGTATATGTGCCAAAATGACTGGGTGGGATCCTATTGGCATCTTACAACCAGGGGTGTGGGGGGATTCAGGGCAGAATGCAAGAGTTGCTTGGTGCATCTGAGCCAAAGTACCCTTAACTTGTTGGGTTTCAAGGCAGCTGCCTATCTCCTAAAATGTCGGGGTTTCACGCAGCTATCAGTGTCCTCAGTTCTTGGAGTGTTCTTGGTTGAAAAATGACCAGATACCCCAAAGTAAGGAAAGTGTGAAACAAAGTTTATGGAAAAAGAAAAAGATAAGTCTACAGAGTAGAGTAAGAGCAAGATATAGGTTTATAAAGCAAGGTACATTTATCATAGACACCAAATGAGCCTCCATGGTTGCAAAAAAAAAAAAGAAAGAAAGAAAAAGGCAAAAAGACTAAGTTTATGGCTGAGGCTTCTGTTTTATACTGTCTGGATCAGGCCTCAGGACTCAGAGGTAACCAGTCTTGCTGCAGGAGCAGACCTCCCATTCGCTTCCCTGAGAACCCATTGAGGGCTGTGGACCACAATGTAGATTTAAGCTAATGACATGATAATTAACTTCAGGCTGTGCTATGTTACCTTCAAGACTCTGTTTCACCCATTGCTAGGCTCAAGAGTCTTCTACATCCTTTTGCAGTTGGTACACTAAGTTCTGACTGATAGATTGGTAAGGTGGACCCTCCCCCCCTAGGTGTGAACTGTCACTTAATGCAGAATTAAGGTAGCATCAGGGGCCGTGGCCAGGCGCAGTGTCTTACACCTGTAATCCTAGCACTCTGGGAGGCTAAGGCAGGTGGATTGCCTGAGCTCACAGGTTCGAGACCAGCCTGAGTCAGAGGGAGACCTTGTCTCTAAAAATAGCTGGGCATTATGGTGGGCTCCTGTAGTCCCAGCTACTCAGGAGGCTGATGCAAGAGGATCACTTGAGCCCAAAACTTTGAGTCTGAGGTTACTGTGAGCTATGACAGCACAGTACTCTACAGAGGGCAACAAAATGAAACTCTGTCTCAAAAAAAAACACAAAAAACAAAAAAAATGGGGGCCCTAACTTTCTTCTCCGTCCCCAGGAGAATTGGGTTTCTATTTGCCTAATGAATATTTCCAGCTATGCAACCCTTGCTGTATGGGATGGAGTAATGAAAGTTTAGAGAAGGGAAGTAACTCACTCGTGGCCATGCAGGTCCAAATGGCAGTGCCAAATTTAAACGTCAGCTTGGATTAACTTTAAAGCCAGACTTCCTTGCCATGGCCCCTAGACTGGATATCTTCCATTTGTACTTCTAAGTTCCCTCTCCAGCCTTCTGTGCCCCACGCTGATGATTTTATAAGGATCGCAAATGTGTTCTCTTTCTACCAGCTTCTGGTTGGGATGGCACAAAGGGAAAGACTGATAAGCGTCAGCAAGGGGAAGGAGATTATGATTCCCTGAAGGCATTTCTTTGGCTCCCTCCTTCCCAGGTTGCCTAGGACCAGCTATGTCCCCAGATGGAACATGGCAGCTCTTCCCAGGTTGCATTCCCCAGTACTTCTTCTCTTGTCTTGGTTCTCCTGACTGCTTGGTGCCCTTCTATCCTGGGAGGGGAGACTATGTTATTAGTCATTTTTTATTTCCTTTTTCCCTGGCCACACCTGTGTAAACAGTCACTTCATAAAAGTTCAAATTGTCCAAGTTCCAGTGTACCCTATCCTGCTGGTACCCTGATTGAGATAGCTGCTTCCCATAGGAATGGCACCCCGATAGTGCCTCGGGGTGATTTCTGGTTAGGTCTGCTGCCACATCACTTATTTACAGTGGACAGCAAACTCACCGGTGGCCAAAGACTTTCCAGGGCCTGATCCAGTCTGTGTCTCCCAGGCAATGCTGAGAGACGTCAATACATTGTTGCTTGCTGTTTCCCCTTATCTGTGTTCCAGGCAGACAGACGTTTTCCCAGATGCACAATTTCTCTCAGATATAATAATGACTTAACAATAATTGCTTAACCTTCATCTATGGATGTCCAGGCGCATTTCTGCCTTCTGTGAAGTTGGAGTGACATCTATTTTTTGAGGTGCCTCCCGCATGTGGTTAATCTCTTTAGTTCTGCATGGATTTTGCTCATATTCTTCATAGGGGATCAGAGGATTTCTCAGTACTTAGGAAAGAGAGAAGAGCGCCCTGTCAGTTCAATTCAGCAGGTGGCAATCACGTTGGACTGCTGCACCAGCCACCTCCTCGAAGCCCAGAGCATCCTCCCTTTAGTAACAGCACTCACCCTGGAGGAGGAGGGAGCGGTGAACCCCACATCCTCCCTGACAACTCTAGCTCCACTTTCCTGCCTCTCCACACCTCTAGGTGTTTCAGAATTCTCTGCATTCATTTTGCATAAAATAAAAAAGACCTGCTCTGAGTTTGAACAAACATGTTTTTATTCAAGGTTTAAGGCATTTCTTTTATGGCTCCCCTGCCGCGCCTCTGATTGTTTCCCTTTCCTTGGTGCATGAATGATTGTTTATTAAACATAATAATAATAATAAAGTGGAGGTAGGGTCTCTTAGCTGGTATTAGTTCAGATTCCAATTTAATCTTTCCCCAGCCTCCCTTCATTACAACCCTATTTGGTTGTGTATTTCATAAGCAGCATGTGTCACGGTGAATGAAGTCAAGCTTCAGAATAACATGTCAGTAAGATGTTTGTTCATGAAACACACAGTAGCCCCGGTCTATAATTAAAAAAAAAAAAAAAAGCGACTTGGCTCAAAAAAATAACAATAAGAAATTTGCTTCCCTGTGTAGAACCCAGGAGCTTTGAAGTAGCAAAAACCTCCTTTCTACTCCAAGAAGCTTATTCCTTTGAATGTCAGGACAGGGAGTGATGCTTCCTGACTCCTAACAGGGTAAGAGGTCTCCTATGGACCACTGAAAGGCTCACAGGGGCATAAGCCTTCTAAAAACAATGTGCTTCGTTAGGATCACGACAGGATCTGCCTCGTAGCAGAGCTATCATCTCAGTTCTTCAGTTGTAAAGTGGAGGAATAGCAGCTATAGTTTGCAGCTTTCGTGCGCATTACAAAGCGTGATCTACTGCAAGTGATCAGCAGGGTGCCTCGCACACCACCAGTGCTCAATGCAATTTTATTATTGTGCAATATTACACTCCCAATTGCCTTAACAAATGTCTTAATTGATTGTCTCAAAGGACAAGATTGGAGGAGAAGATAAAGATGACACCTGTTCGAATCCCCAGCCCGGGCCCGCCAAACAACAATGATGGCTGCAACCAAAAAATGGCCAGGCGTTGTGGTGGGTGCCTGTAGTCCCAGCTACTTGGGAGGCTGTGGCAGGAGACTAGCTTGAGCCCAGGAGTTGGAGGTTGCTGTGAGCGTGATGCCATGGCTCTCTACCCAGGGGGATAGCTTGAGGCTCCTTCAAAAAAAAAAAAAAAAGGATGACACCTGTTCATAATACAGGTCTTGGTGAGCACACAGACCCAGAAATGAAAGGCAACATAATAGCAAGAGTTATATAACAGGAGAGAAGGACATCTTATGATTTGGGGGTTGGCGGCAACTCCCCAACGACATGTTCAAGTTACACACCTAGCCAGACTGCTAGGTAGAAGACAAAGATAGGACTAAGGAGGAGACAGGAGCCTGGGGTCTGCAAATGTGAGCATAGGGTAGAGTGGGTGCAGCAGGGCTTGGGCCCAGAGTCATGAGAGGTCAGGAAGTTGGGAGAACAGAAACATCCAGGGGGGCTTTAAAGCTCTTTGCTGTAAGATACGTGATGTAAACCTCTTCTTCACTTCCGGACAGCTTCAGCCAAACCCATCTAGTTCACAAATCCTTTTGTGTGAGTGGAATTTTTAGGAGAACTCAAAGTCCCAGAGTTCTAGCAGTGGGCTTCCATAGTTGAAGACAGGAATAGTTTTATGAAATAGAGGAGACAGAGTGGAGGCAGCTGGCCTCTGTATTATAGTGAGAGACACGTTTAGATATACTATGAAGCCGACCAGTCTCAGCCCACTAGGGGATCCCCAATATAGGAATGTGTTATACACCTCATAGTGGGTGCTCAGCCAAGCTCCTGCCACAGTAGGAAGTTGGACAAGTCTAGTTCCTGGGAGAGTAAGCTGCCCTCTCCCTCTCACCCATCAACCCTCTGTAAGTAGTGGTCATATTCTGAAATGAGATCATCTGGAGTAGAATTGTATTCTTGAGATTTGTATTGAGTCACATGATCAAGGAAGGGCTAAAATCAGAAACAGATATAAAACAGTTGCCTGTATCATCTTATGGTCAGTTGGAGGTCCTAGCCATCAGTGCTGACATTGGTTAACTCTGCTCAGAGACTCACAGGGATGCAGAAAGCCTGTGGGATCAGGGAGTGTATTCTGGATTTTAAACTTGACCCTTTTATAATTGCATATGAGTCTCTTAATAAACCATGGTGTTTCTAAATACTTATAGCAATCTTAAAATAAGATTCCAAATCCTTCTCAGGCCCTCCAAGGCCCTAAATGACCTAGTGCCCGTTTTGACATCATCTTCTCTCCTGCAATGTTGGTGTCCTTACTGTTCCTTGGGCATGCCAGGGACACATCAGCCAACCTAGGGCCTTTGTATTTGCTATTCCTCCTACCAGACACCTTCCAGAATTGATCTTCTCTCAGATATCCT
>NW_003852403.1:1480402-1481634 GCF_000181295.1 Otolemur garnettii | reverse complement strand
AGACACAAAATAGGCACTTTGTAAGTATTTGTTGAATGGATGAGGGTACAGGTAAATTAGAAAATGAGAAAGTATGTGGGCTCCCAGCACAAAGAACATGCACACTCAACAGAATTGGATTCATTCAAACTTTTCTAAGGGCCAATCAATCTCTTAGGCAAAGATCCCTCATTGTTACTTGGCAATGTCTCTAGATCTGAAATATTGCAGCGGTGGAAGGTTATGGACAAACTTAAATAGATGACCCTACTTGTTCTTTTTCTTTTGCTCGTTCTAGGGTCTTTAGAGTAGAAAAGCTATGGGTACAAGGCTTGTTTCTGACATAGCAGCTGTTTGTTCTCAGGAAGTTACTTAACCTTGTGAGCCTGGCTTGGAGAAAGATGAGAGCACAGGAGCAGGGCACTGGTGGTTCAAGGCTTCTCACTAGCTGGGCTGATAGTAGGTGTGGAATAAATATATACTGGATGAATAGTTCTCGTCAGCGGCTTTTCCTACAGGGAAGTTTTCCCAGCCAGGGTCAGGGCCGCTGGACAGCATGGTGAAGGTCTGACTTTGGCAACGTTTAGCTCCTGGCTGCAGAGCCACTGTGGGTGTTTATAAGCAGCTGTAATTGGGTAATACACAGAAGGAAAGTACGTCAGCCACACTCTCAGCTCATCCTTCTTCTGTAAGAGTCTGTAGGCTTTCACTCCCCTGGTCAGTCATGAACTTAAAGGTTTCTAAGCTTTTGTTCAGAGCATAGCCAGTCCTGCAGACGTCACACATTATCTTTGGTCCCTGCCTCTGACTCACTGTTACTCTCTCGCTGTGTGCGGCAAACCATATCTCATGTCTCTCTGTGTCTCCCTGTCTCTTTCTTAATTTTCCTTTCCCCTTTTCCTCATTTTCCCCTTTCTCCTTCTCTCTTGCTTTCTCCTTTCTCCCTCACTTGCATATTCTTGGAGCAATTTCTATGTGGATTTCTTATATAGTTTTGATGCTGATCCTTTAATTGTTCTGGAAGCTCTTTCTGATATGAGATCCACCTCTGCAGAAACAAGCATTTTGACATTTACCAACACATTTTTTTTCAGGGGGACAATTTTTCCAAAATTTTTTTCATAAATATTTTAAATAATTGTTGTTGAAAATTGCTCACAATATTCAAAGGAAAATATCCAAAGTACTTGATCTCTATGGTATCTGACAGGAAAACTGCCAGCCTGTTGGAACAAACAAAATCAGCTTGTCAA
>NW_003852403.1:1468955-1474803 GCF_000181295.1 Otolemur garnettii | reverse complement strand
GTCTGCTTGCAGTTCAGATATAACTTGCTCCAGTGCTCCGCGAGGGCAAAGGGACCCACCTGGCAAATGGGTTAGTTTGGGAAGGTTAATACCTCCTTCCCCACCTTGCACCCAGTAACTCGTAATCCCCCAGGTCTGTGGCCCTATTTACTCCAGTAGGCCACTGCTCCCGGAGTTTACCTGGCAAAATCAGCCAGAAATCTGAGTTTAGCAGGGGGGCCTTGCATGTTTAAATTAGGCTTCTGTCCGGCTAGATTTCTCTGTAAATCAGAGGTTGCATTCGGCTTTAAACTCAGGTGTCAATTCTAACCTCTGCTGGCCCACTGCCTTTGTCACAGCCAAATTAGCCCCCTGAGGGCAGGAGCTCCACCCAGGAGAGTTAAGTGCGCCCCGCCTGTGGCTGCTGTCCAGGATGGCCTGCCGTTTCTGCACTGGCGTCCCCCGAGCTGACTCTCCTCTCCTCACACCCACCACAGTCAGCACAGAACAGCACCAGCCCTTTCCCCCTCCACTTCTCTCAAGGAGATGCCCAAGAATCAGGACTCCATAGGTAATAAACCTCCAGATCTCGGAGTGGGTAGGTGGGGACTCCTCGGAGTTCAGTGTTGCAGGTGGAGAATATATACAGATTTATACAGTTTTACAGTTTTATGTCTGGCTGGAGGGTGCCGTGGCACGCGGCAGGGGTAGGAAGTCCAGTTTTTAGGGGGTCTCTCCCGTGGAATAGAGTGGGAGAAAGTTTGAACTCTGCTTGCTTGTTTGCATGGAGTAAATTGCGAGCCCTTGTTGTGGGGGAGGGGACTCCCGTCCGCTTGGTGGTGGATTTTGTACCTTTTGGTTGTATTTTTGGGGTCACAGATCGCCTCAGGAAGGTTGAAGTGCACTCTTCAATCTTCTCTCTTGTCTCTGTTCCAAACCATCAGCTAATTTGCTAAGCTTCTGTCCTTTCAGCCTCCTTCTGGACAGGAGCTTCTGTAAAAAGCTGGCTGCAGTTCGCCATCTTGGCTCCGCCCCCGTCAATGATTTCTATAGAACTTTTGTATTCTTTCCCTTAAACATAAAATCCTATAAAACATTTTTTCTGGTACAGCAACTTAAAAAAAATGCTAGAGTGGATACAGCTTTCTTACTGAAGGAGAATTTTCCTACTCTCTGATTATTCCTGTTCTGTTGGTCTCCTCTGGTGTTGGGAAACAGGAAGGTAAAATACACTTTATTACAACCTATTCTGGCAATTTGGATAATGACAATAATTATACGACAGGAAAAGGTTTTGCAAAGTATCCGTTTCCTGACTTCTGCAGAAGAGCTAAAGAGAAGAAGGCAGGGAAAAATAACTGGCCCCATGGTGAGTGCTTTACAAATTAAAGTCATAGTAAAAAAAAATCTTTTTACTTTACCTTTTAATAATTGAGTCCTAGAAACCTTCTACAAACATCCTCACATATGGACACACGCACATAATCATCTTTGTGCATGTTCTCGGTCATCTTAAGGACTTGATAGACAGGCCATCTGAGGCTGCTGAGGGAATCTCTTAGGCAGGATTTTGGCTGGGCGTTGGGAGGAGCCTCTGTTTATGTGGATGTGTCCCAATCCTTCTCCAAGGGATTTTTACATCTGTGAATGGAAGGTTTTCTTAAATTTATTTTTAATAAATATATATATATATAATAATCACATAAATGTACTTATAGGGTGTTACAGTGTGATCTTTCAATCCACGTACACTTATGCCTTGTGTAATGGTCAAGTCAGGGTATTTAGCATATCCATCACCCTGAATGTTTATCATTTCTTTGTGGCGAGAATGTTAAAAATTCTGTCTTCTAGCTATTTTGAAATATACCATACAATATTTTTAACCATAGTCACCCTGCTGTGCAATAGAACCCAGGACTTTGAAGGGACCCTATCAGATCACTTTCTCATTGATGTTGCTACTGGTGCAGAGGGTCTGTTTGGGAAGTCAGCCAAATCTGGAGCAAGGCTGGAGCAAGGCTGCCCCTAGGCAGCTGGGCCTGGCTACTCCCAGACATAGTTGCTGTGCAGAAGGAAAGTCATTAGCAATACCTAAACCCAGAGTTGGGCAGGCAGCCTTTACCTCCAGGGCTCCTCATGTTGGCAGAAGGTCTTTTCCTTCCAGTTCAATTCAAGAGATAGAAGAAAAAGCCTGTGTTTAAGTTATATGTTAGAGGGAAGGCCAAGAGCCATGCTTCAGGGTACCTGTGTGGGTAATCCCTCATGGGTAGGAACATCTTCTACTTCCAGGATCACAGTGTCCTTGGAGGCTTTGGGAAATGTTGCTGTAAACAGCAGTGACCAGTCACCCTTCTTATAGTGGTAGCTGAGGAAAAGCAGAGGAGTGGAGGCACACTGTGGTAAGGAGTGGTGTGAGATGGTAAGTGGAGGAGGTGACACAGGAGGTAAGGAAGCTGGCAGTGGGCAGAGCTCTATGCTCAGTCTCCACAGGGGCCAGTCTGTCATCACATAGGACTTCTAATGGGTGGGCCAGTCTCACCAGGGCAGAGAGCATCTCCAGCAGGATGAGCTGTGAGCCTGGGCCCACCCAGGGCACAGAGGCATCTCTGGTTCTCTGGAGCACAAAGACCTCTGAGGATGTGCCTGTTTCTTCTCTGGAGTGTGAATGGTGGGTGTGAGGCTGGTGAGCAGGTGGGGCTATGCAGGCTTCCCTTAGCCTTCTAGGAGACTCACAGCCTAAGGAGATGAAGAAGGAGACCAAGGGGGCCAGAAAAATCCAGAGGCAAAGAGAGGGAGAGGCAAGAGGAGGGGAAGTATGGGAAAGATGATAGGAGGAAAAGAAAAGAGAGGGGAGAAAACAAGAAGAAAGAGAGATAGATGAGAGAAAGGCAGAGACATGGCATGAGAAAGCAGAAAGGCCAGGGATCTTGCTGTGGGAGGTACCAGTTGCTAGTAACAACCATGTTCTTCCCCCAGCCCAGGCCAGTACCTACCCACCAGGATAGGACACCAGTGATCTGCTTTGTGCCTGCCTTTTCCCTCAAACTGGCCAAGAATGGCTCCAGTTCTGGGAAGAGCTAGAATGTAGCCAGTGACTCATAAAGACTTGTGACTCACAGACTGGGGACTCCATCAAGCTCATAAATGGCCTCAGTAAGATGCCTTGTCCATGTGAGGCTGAGAGCTGGAGGCTGAGGAGAGTGGTAATACTCAGACACATCAGGATAGGGGCTGGCTGGGGCCAGGGTGAAGGCTGCTGCTCTGGCTGTAAAGCGGGTCACAGTTAAGGCTTAGGAAAGGATCAAAAGCCCCCCCAACACTAACACTGACATCTAAGGCCCCTGGTTTTCTGGGAGCAGTAGGGCTGTAGGTACCCTGGCAATGACAGCTCAGATGTGAAACAAGAGCCCAGTAGGTGACTGGAGAATGGGGGCCTGCATTGAACCCTGGGGAGAGAGCCCTACTAAGTCTGCCCATGCTTCCTCAAGTAGGGTCACTTCCCTTCCTTCCCTAGCCTAATGCCCACCCTGATACATCTTTCTTCTAAGCTGATATGTTCCCAATCAGTGTGTGAAGCAGCTGCAGTTTAAACCCAGGGCTGTGTGATGCCACAGCTCATATCCTCTTTGCTGGACAGAGGAATATCCCCGTGGAGGTGAAGTCTGGACATAAGGAGATGAGCAACAAATGGGGTCACTCCTGTGATTGCTTCCTGTGCTGGATGGAAGGTCTGCCATGTGCAGAGAGAGCTCATGCTCCGCGTGAAGTGATATGGGTGAGAGGAGAGAACTGCAGTGGAAACCAGCATCAGAAGTTCCAGGAAACAATGGCAAGAGCCTCCGCCATGAGGAAACTGGAGGAGCATGCGTTTGGCCCTTCTCAAGGATGGAGGTACATCTGTTGTTGTATCAAAACCATCACCTCCTTCATTTAAGATTTCTGATCCTGACTTCACTGTACTCCAGTCCCTAACTAAGCTGCCTGCCCTGAGTGACTCCCTGAAGCTGGATTTCTCCTGATGCCTCTTTAGGCTTGGAGGCTTCCTGCACAGATCACTCAGGACTGAAGTGGCCTTTTCAAAGCACTAGGCATCTGTTTCTATGGAAACATTTGGAGGGGAGAGGGCACTTAGAAGGGCCAGTAGGTGCTGTACACTTAGAAGGAACCCTTGCAAATATTCCTTGGTTTATTCACCTTGCTTTCCAATTCACAATATGAATTAAGTATTTCATCATGGGCTGTTGGTCCTGACTATAAGTTGCTATGAATGGCTCCAGCAGCCAGGGGTCTTTCAAGACCCCTAATGATAACTCCTGTTTTCCCCAGGAGCATTCTGATTGAGCCAGCATCTTTTAGGTTAAGGTATGTACCGAGGACCTAGGAACTGTCCTTGGAGAGGTTGCTTTGTGAACAGACAGGTGGGAGTGGTATGGGGTTAAAAAAAAAAAAATCCCATGTTTTGGTTTCAAACAGACCAAATTTCTAGTCCCACTTCAATGCTTTAGCATGTGAGGGCCCTCAAAGATGTTGTTTACTCTCTTAGGATTCGGTTCTGTGAAGTGGTTTTCTAACAACTCGACATCCTGGATGACACTTAGTAGAGCCAGTCAATTTCTTTGATATCTTGCTTTGCTATAATTCTCTGAGCTATTGCACATGTATATTTTTATAAAGGTATTGGACAGGCCACTATAATATAATAAGACTTTCTTTTTGTATTTGAAGTAGCAGAACATCAACTTGAATTCGCTTTCTTATTAAAGTTCCTCAGGAAAATCTTCTTGGAGGGACCTGGGGTCACCTAAGAAAATATCATCTTGTAGTAAAACTTCTTTCTTTCTTTGGTCAGAGTTTGTTCCTTAAAGCAAAGAACACTGCAGGCCTTAAAGACAAATTTTGAGTCTACCTGATAACAATGTAACAGTGGCAACATTTGTGTGTGGAAGTGGCACCAGGTGGGTCCTCAGAAGAAGTGGCACTTATTGAGGAAATCTCAAGTTATTGTTCATATAGCTGTTGTAAGGGCAGGGGTAAACTGTGCCCTAGATCAGAGACTTGCATGTTGCCTGAGTCCTGTCTGTGTCCTTTAACTTACTTCTTTATTTTCACCTACTTCAACCTGGTTCCCTCAAGATGGTGAGAAATTCAGTTGTTTATTAATTGCTCTATTCTTCTGCCATTCCCTTGGGTGATTACATCTGTTAATTCCAGTTTGAAAATTTGAGGTATGAACTGCTGATGACCAGTGGCTCACCCCTATGCCATTTAATTATTAACAAGAAGTCAGGGTCATTTGGCACACACATCAGCATAGGGGACCCATCTCTGGGTTCACAGGCTATTTCCAGAAAGAGGAGATTTCATATAATACATGGTGCCAATTGGAGACCTCCACTAGTCATGCCCACCTAACCCCTACTGCTGCACTGCATGCAAAGGGAATTTCAATAAAAAAAAGAAGACCAGGGCTTTAGAGAGAGGATCTAGGAAATTCTTGAGAAGCATGTGCTATGGTTTACGTATTCCAGGAGAACTTGTTTTTCTTCCACTTTTATCAGTTCCACATCATGCATCGATTCTTCCTTCTGATCAGAAAATAGTTCTGTGGAACTGGTAAGATCTATTAGAGTTACACGTAACCCTCAGCATTTTCTGTTCATCCACATAACACCTAACTCATGGTGAGGAAGGGGCAGATCTATAGACCATGTGGTTTCATTTTATTGCCGGAGATACTTGGGTTAGGGTAGGACGCAAGCTGGAGTTGGGCCACACAGAATGTCTCTTCTTGTGCACCAGTTAAGGTTACTTTGATTTGTAATAAAACTAAAGCCATGATTAACTGACTCCTTTGACCCCCCCCCCC
>NW_003852403.1:1449337-1468485 GCF_000181295.1 Otolemur garnettii | reverse complement strand
TGGGGCCCGCCTAGGACATTTATCCAGCCCACCGGGTGTTTTTGCCACTGCTGCCTGTCCTGCTTAGCAGCCGACTTGTCCCAGGGCCCGCACTCCGGTCCTCCAATGGTCTGAGGGACAGTGAACTGGCCCCCTGTTTAAAAAGTTTGAGGACCCCTATATGATTGGATTTTACACATGGCCGCTGCCTATGTCTGTAGACCACAGGGCATATTCAAACTCTGGAAGCTGAATAGACACTTTAGAGGGTGTCTACTAACAACTAAATATTGGGAATTGCGACACAGAGCCTACCTCAATCAGATATTGGACCATAGTCCCAAGGTCAGGTATAGCTGAAACCAGAGTTGAAGCCATAGCTATCCAGTTAGGCACACATGCAAAGAGACTTCATGAGGGAGCAGAGGTGGTCAAAGAAGAGAACAGAGGACAGCTACACTACTTTTCAGGCTTTGCTACTTATTGGAGTTGGTCTCTGAGATTTCCTTGTTAGAGTGAAGAGAAATCTCTTGGGATGTTGAGTTCTGATCATCTCTCTTAATGCTTGAATGCTTGAATGCATTCTGAATTACACCAAGACAGAAGGCAAAAGAGTTGCAAAGGTCAGGGCTGGGTGTGGTGACTCACACCTGTAATCCTAGCACTCTGGGAGGCCGAGGTGGGTGGACCATCTGAGCTCGTGAGTTCCAAACCAGCCTGAGCTAGAGTGAGACCCTGTCTCTAAAAATAGCCAGGTGTTGTAGCGGATGTCCCAGCTACTTGGGAGGCCGAGGCAAGAGAATCTCCTAAGCCCGAGAGCTGGAGGTTGCTGTGAGCTGTGACGCCACAGCACTCTACCAAGGGTGACAAAGTTAGACTCTATCTCTAAAAAAAAAAAAAAAAAATTCATCATTTTTGGGAGGAGATTAAAATATCAACAATAACAAGTGTTTGGAAGAAATTGATTTCTAACATCCTGGATGCCTCTGGGGGTGGGGGTGGGGGTGGTCAAACTTCAGTGGGGGAAGTAACTTGCAGATATGGTGGAAATAGCAAGAAAACTAGAATTACAAGTGGAGCCTGAAGCTTGCAACTGAAAGGCTGTAATATCATAGTAAAATTCGAATGGATGATGAGTTGATTCTAATGGTAAGCAAAGAAAGTGGTTTCTTGAGATGGATTCTACTTCTGGTGAAGATGCTGCAAATGTTGCCGAAATAATATCAAAAGATTTAGATATTCCATAAACTTAGTGGATACAGGGTTTGAGAGGATTGAATCCAATTCTGAAAGAGATTTCTATTGTGGGTAAAATGCTACCAAACAGCATTGCATGCTGCTGATGAAAGGAAGAGTTGATCCATGGGACAAACTTCATAATTGTCTTATTTAAAAAAATTTCCACAGTTACCCTGATCATCAGCAATGACCTGATCAGTTACTCACCATCAATATTGAGGCAGACCATCCACCAGCAAAAAGATTACAACTCTCTGAAAGCTCAGGTGATCATTAGCATTTTTTTTAGCAATAAAATATTTTTAATTAAGCTACATACTTTTTTTAGACATAATGTTATTCCATACTTAATAGACTACAGTACAAAGTAAAAATAACTTTTACATGCCCTATTGGAGACATAGTATTAGAGACATACACAGGCTTAACAGAAGATAGGATGAGAAATAGCATAAAGATTATATGAGAGGTTTATATTCATCTCAATCTAAGCTCAAGTACTTTTTCTTTCTTTTTTGAGGCAGAATCTCATTCTGTCACCCTGAGTATAGTACTATGATGAGAGCCTAGTTCACAATAATTTTAATCTCTTATGCTCAAGCCATCCTCCTGTCTCAGCTTCCTGAGTAGTTGGGACTTCAGTGACCCACCATAATGCCCACCTATTGTCATGTTATACATTTATAAAAATGTGAATTTTTCTATTTTTAGTAGACATAGGATCAAGCTTTTGCTCTGGCTCAAGCAATCCACCTGCTTTAGCCTCCCAGAATGTTAGGATTATAGGCATGAGCCACCGTGCCCAGCCTTAACTCAAATCTTATGAGTTACATATTACCAAAATCTCCACAGACATTAAGACTCAAAGAGGTTTTGAGGTCCAAGATGAGTCTTTGAGGGGAGGGAAGGACTCAGTCTATCTATGAGAAGAAAACATTTGGAGCTTCTGCCACAGAACTCTTCTATGCCTACTGCAGAAAAGCTGAAGTCCTAAGTAGAAGAGCAAGAGCTTCAGAGATTCTCTGTCCTCCCTTCTCTCCTCTCAGAACAACTCATCACCTTGAGAGGGCAAATACATGACATTTGATATTGCCTCCAGGGATATTGATTTCCTTTGAATGACTATGACATTCCTTGACCTTCACTAATTGTCTTGTTCTAAAATGTTTAAGCAAATAAGAAATTATTCTCTCTCTGTACCTCTTAAATCGTTGTTTACTTTCATATTGTTTTAGCTTAATTTTTTCCTTCTATCATAAAGTACATATTTATGAATGTATGACTGACATTCTGATAATATTGGTCTCCTTTTAAAATTTATTTTATAAGAAAATTTATTTCAGGTTAATGTAAGGGTACAAGCAACCAGGTCAAAATAATTGATTTAGTTAGGCAAAATAATTGATTTAGTTAACCATCTTGTGGTTATATCCCACACATAAAAGGTATGCCAACCCCTCTTCACCCTGTGCTCATTCAGTGAGAGCACTTCAACCTCTTCCCCTTCCATTTTTACCCCTCTTCCCTGACTCTTTTTTTTTTTTTTTTTTGAGTCAGAGTTTCACTTTTTTGCCCATGGTAGAGTGCTGTGGCTTACAGCTCACGGCAAGCTCACTCTTAGGCTCAAGCAATCCTGCCTTGGCCTCTCTACTCCTGTTGACTATAGGTGCCCGCCACAATGCCTGGCTATTTTTAGAGACAGGGTCTCACTTTTGCTCAGGCACGTCTTGAACTCTTGAAGTCAAGAAATCCATCTGCCTCAACCTCCCACAGTGCTAGGATTACAGGCATGACCTACCGTGCCTGGCCTATTGGTCTCTTCTTCACCACTTTGTACTAATACCTTTACTCTATGTTATCTAATTACTATTGCTGTCATTATTCTATGAAATACACATATTCCTGTCTATACCAGCTCATGAATATAATAGAATCACAATTATTATCCAGCTGCTTTTGTTCTGAATATCAGCCTGCATCTGAGGAATAATTCCAGCTTTTATCCTGACCCTCTTTCCCAAATCTATCCCATTGGAAGAGTAAATATCTTGGAGGTGACTCAGGTATGCTCATCCTTCCTGCGTTTAAGTGATTTATTTACATCTTCTTTCTTTCTGTCTTTGGCCCATCACTCCCTCTACCCTTGGGAGATTTATTTGCTGATCCCTTTGGTGATCCCAAGGAGGGAAGCCTCAGCTCAATATTGGATTCATTCTCAAGCTATCACCTGTCTTAACTGGGACAAATATATTCAATCTTTGTGTGGAAGTGCAGTGCTTCTTTTCACAGTACCTTGAGGGGATTTCAGTGATGTACTTTTCATGACTTTGTACTCATTTAAAATTCATCCTCTTCTCAATAGGTCTTGGGCATGAGTCTGGGAGAAGCTAGGTCAGTGGAGAGGTGAAGAGTAGACATTTTGCAGAACCCAGCATCTCACTTCTAGCTCAACATTACCCAGGGGCTTGTGATCATGTATACTTCAAGCTCTTTCAACCCTTAGGCAAACACTTCTAGGAGGCTCTCAGGCAAAAGTTTCCCAGTGAGGTGCACCCTTCCATTCTTCTAGGATATAACACACATATGTGTGCATGCACATGTATATGTATATGTGCCTGCACACACACAATCATGTTTTTCCACTAACTTTATTTTAATTTTTAAAAACTTGGTGGCTTTTATTCTAAACCTCTTACAAACCCTACTAGAAGCCTACCAGAAAGAGATCTGTGGTAAGTAGCAAGGAGATCTTACATCTGTGTCTTCAAGTTGACCTGGAAAAACCCTCTCCAGTCCTCTGAATGGGTCTTCATATTTCTGCTAACATGGAACACTGACCATAGGACACACAGAGTTAGGTTATATATATATATATATATATATAAAAGATTTGAGTTGATATGTCGGTGACATTGTTTTAAGTTCTGTACTGTCTTATACTTTCATGAGAATAGCTTGATCAAAAATGTGTGCTTTATATTTTACCCAATCATTGTTAACCAACAAAGATGACTGCATAACAAAGTGGAAGGTTTCGTTTAGAACAGAACTTCCAACATAATGCTCATGGTTTAATTTTCTAAAACAACCAGATAGCCTTGGCAATTCTGATAATTGTCACTGAAAGGCAATGCAGTGGGTATCTGAAATATTTATACTTTCATAATTCACATTTGTTTCCGGGATTGTCTTGGCATGAAGATTGTCCCAAATAAGAACCTTTTCTTATTTCTATAGTTTTAATAAGAGTTTGGCAAATTTATATTGTAGCCACTGGCTTTCTTTTCTAAATGAAACTCTTCTTTCTGTTTATCAAATTTATTCATGCTCATTATAAAAACTAGGAAAATATGGAATGAAAATCATATCATCAAGAAGAAGTAAAAAAAAGAAAAATAAGAAGAAGTATGATTATTATTTGTGAATATTTTTATTTTAAAGTGTTCAGACTCTGTCACTGGACATGTGGAGTGATCTTAAAAGAGTTACTTAACCTTTCTGAGATGTTGTTTTCTCATCTTAAAAATGGGAATAATAGTAACCTAACAGGATAAATGAGCTTGCTGTGAGGATTGAATAAAATCAGTATATAAAAATCATAACAATGTCCAGCACACAGTAAATGCTCAGTAGGTGCTAGTTAATATTATCATAGTTGATATCTCTATAATTTTTGTTATTTTTTTCATATAGTTTTATCTTTTTTTCCTCTAGATGATTTTTACATATAGTTGGGTTCATATTGTTTGTATAATTTTGTATATTGCTTAATAACCAACTGGAAAATAAACATTGCCCATAGTTATTGCCAACTCTTTGTACACATAATTAAAAAATAGTGAACTAATATTATATTTAGATGCCAAACCTTAATTTACTTAACTATTATTGGGTATTTATGTTGTTCATAATTTTTCAGTATTACAAGTAATGAGACAAGAAACATCTGCACATAAGCTTTTGTGTGGGTGCTTAAGCCTATTTCTTCAGAGTGGAATTATTAATTTCAGTTTAAAGTAACAGTTGGA
This sequence comes from Otolemur garnettii, assembly GCF_000181295.1. Lineage (NCBI taxonomy): Eukaryota > Metazoa > Chordata > Mammalia > Primates > Galagidae > Otolemur > Otolemur garnettii. The sequence goes on along the minus strand of NW_003852403.1, from coordinate 1,463,239 downwards.
ATGCATGTAAAATGCTTTTCTAAAAGGGCTGTAACAAATCATATTCTCAAAGGCAATATTCAGTTGGGCATATTTCACTGAACCCTTGACAACATTTGAAATTCTTATTAAGATTAGTTCTGAGTGTTAGAGGTGACGGTGTGTTAATCCTTGCAACACATTTAATTGAGCCCATTGTCTGCTAGAAACTATGTTGGGCATTGACATAAAGGAAGGAGATGACAGACTCAGTCTCTGTTCTTTATGGGGCTTTTATACTCTGAGGCAGATACAAATAGGAACTAAGCACAACTCAATCACTTAATTGCAAATATGGCACATGCTATAAAGGAGAAATGCATGTTACTGTGAGGACAACATGAAGGAGGCCAACTGACTTCATCTTGAGGGATCAAGAAGTCATCTCTAAGGCAGTCACACCTCATCTGCTGCATACAGGATATGTAGGAGTACCCTGGCAAAGAGTAGGTGCAGGGAAGGGCATTTCAGAAACAAAGACTGAGATGGGTGGCTATCAAAGAGGGCAGGGTTGTGTGTGGTTTGCTGCAGGGGCTACAAGGAACAGTATGGTGGTGGGGCACCAAGAGCTAGGAAGAGAGCTCAAGATAAAGCTAAAGAGGTAAGGGAGGCAGGAGCCTTTTCCTAAGAATAGCTGAGAGCAGCTAATAGGATTTTAGTATGACGGTGACATTATCAAATTAGTGTTTTAATGAGGCCAAATTGACTAGAATTCTTAGAGAATAAAGAGAGGTGAGAAGGAGGTACACCTGTGGAGGGACAATGGTAGCTAGAGTGGGAACAGATGTAGAGGTAAGCAAAGAATTAAAACGATATATGTTTTGTCTAGGAGGTAGGGTAGTTGACTGTATCAAGAAGGTGAAAGAAAAAAGAGGCATAAGTTAAATATTATTTTCAAGTTTCTGGTGTAGGCAATGGGTGGATGATCATTATGAGCAGGACCATAAAGCAGCAGAAAAGTTGAGGGAAAGGATTAAACTTCAGGGTTGAAGGTGCTAAATTTGGTCTGAGAAATACACGGAGACAAGGTGAGTAGTTGGTCAAGGAAATGTGTTTAAAACTCAGATAAGAGGCTTAGAGTGGCAGGATCGATTAAGTGATCAATAGTATTGAAGTGGTAGGTATATATACATACTAGTATATGGATGATATTTTAAATCATAGAAATTGATGAGATGATTTAGGGAAAAATGTGAGTGAAGAGGGCAAAGAGCCTGGACTGAAGCCCTAATGGATTCCAAAGTTTAGTATCAATTAGAGAAGGAGAAGATAGTGAAGGATGGAGAAGTGGTCAGAGGTATAGATGGAATTGTGATGTGTGGAGTCAGGAAAGTCAAGCGAAGAATGTGCTCTCAGGAAAGAGTCATAGGGACAATTTCTGAATAGAAGGAATCCATAAAGAGGATTGAAAAACATCTGTGGGACTTAACAATAATCAAGTAGTTGTTAACTTTACAAACACACTTTTGAAGGAGTGGTAGGGGTGGAAGACCTGAAATAAGCAGAGTAGGTAAGTGAAAGTGTGCAAACATTTCTTAAGGAATGCTTTCTAAAAACAAAAGGACAATGGAATTGTGGAAACTAGTAGAGATATTTTAAAGCTGAGAAAGACTAGAAAGTGTTTGTACAATAATGAGAGGGCTTCTGGAAGAATGGAGAGTTTGGACATGATGGGGAGGAGGTACTGACAAAGCCAGGTCCAGGGAAGGTAAGAGGTGGGGCTCACGTACTGGTGGAGCAATTGGCCAGAGGAGGAAGACGGGGCATTTTCTCATTATATTATATAGAAAGGAGGAGAAGACAGGTTAATTTGTAGACAGGCATATAAAATTGGTGGTGGGAATGTGAGAAGGTTATCATGTGCTGGCTTAAGTAATCTCAGCAAGGTGATTGATTGAGTGGGACTGAGAGACAACTTGGATATCTGAAGAATAGCAAGCAGATATTGAAAAAGTTGGTCAAGAACACATAATTGGGTCACCAGGAAGTTGTAGTTGGTGATTACGTGTTTATAGAGCTGTTAACTTGACCACTGTGTGATTTTCATTGATTGTGCTTGGCTGTATATATGCGTGGAGAAAGTCATAGTTAGGTTCATCTGTGATTGCAGTTTTTTCAGGTAACTTGAAGGAAGGATAGAGGAATATGGGAGTTTAGAGATTCTGCAAGAGTAAGGGACAATGAGATATAAATTGGAAGAAGAGGAAGATGGGGACAGAGGATTAGGAGAAAGTTGGGTTGTCAATAGATTGGATGTTATGATGGAGGCAAAGCACAGGTGCTGTGAAGGATGTTGAACCAGTGGAAGGAGAGGGTAGATTTTTCATTAGAGATGGTGGAGAAGGTTGTTATAGGAAAACGAGGATGCATTGGGGGACTTGGTGGATGGAAGTAAATTGGTGGAGAGTGTTTGGTAGAAATAAGGAGGCTGAGCAAGTGAAAAGCTTTACTGTGCAGTACGAAGGTCATCCTTGTAGGGCGATGAGAATGATGTCTGTTGGGAGCTGAACCACAGAGGAAGTGGCTGTGCTGATGTCTTTGAGGAACAATGGAGAGTAGTGACCAAACATCAGAAGAGAATGAGGGTAACAAAGATGAGAGAGGGTGGTACAGCTGGAACAGCTGAGCTTCATTTAAAGGTATAACATTTTTATGCTGTAAAATTAACTTGTGTCCCTGGGTTCATATTTGTTTCCTGTGTTGCACTAGACTTGTGTGATTTCTCTGCCCTGATCTTTTCCCATTCATCTATTTACTTATTTATTATGTAAATCATTTATATAAAATTTTGTCTGCTATCTGTGGCAAACATTTTTTAAAGTTACTTTTTAATTCTGGATTTGAGGAAGAAATGCCAACACAGAAATTAGGACCAAGTATAGAACTTGTACGTTTTTAAGCAACATATCTATGCTTTTTAAAAATTATTTCTTTTATTAACTTGACATTTGAAATGTTCTTCCAAAGCCAAAATAGTTGAATAAAATGGATCACATTAACTTTTATTACATATTTAAGGAAGTTATGATATTTAGTATTTAACATGTTTATTCCTGTGAATTTTCTCTTATATATAGTGTTAGATAATTTTCTATAATTTTCTTTTCAGAAGCAACCCATGAGGAATTAACTTTCCCCTTGATTTTAAGTTACTCATGTGAGCAGAACCAGATCACAAAACTCTTGACAATTTCACACAGTGCTCTCACAAGGTGGTACGTGTGGCTCCAGTTTGTCACTGCTGCTTCTGTGTCCTCACTCTCTGCTTAGAGAACTTCGCCTGGCATCATCTTTGCTTTATTTCCCTGATGAACTTTGTAGTCATTTCATCCAAGTCCTCCTCAAAACTGTCAAATTTTATGGTAAGAATAGCATCAATTTTATGTATTAATTAAATAACTAAAAATCATATAATATATATTAAGCTTCTTTATCTCAATTTTTTAAATTAAAAAATTTTATAGTTTTAATTTTTTAACATAATTTTACATTTTTCTCTTTCTGGGTATTTATTATACTATTCCAAGCTAGGCATGGTGGCTCATACCTGTAATCCTAGAACTCAGGGAGGCTGAGGCGGATGGATTGCTTCAGTTCAGGAGTTTAAGACCAGCCTGAGTGAGAGTGAGACCCTATATCTACTAAAAATAGAAAAATTAGATGGGTGTTGTGGCAGGCACCTGTAGTCCCAGCTACTCAAGAGGCTGAGGCAGGAGGATCTCTTGAGCCCAGGAGTTTGAGGCTGCTGTGAGCTTGGCAGACACCTTGGCACTCTACCTAGGGTGATTGAGTGAGACTGTCTCCTCCCTCACCATTGCAAAAAAAATTAAAATAAATAAAAAGAATAAAAATGAAGGAAGGAAAAAAGAAAGATATAATTCCATTCTTATTATTTATATGGTTTATTCAATTTTTAGAAATGGATTATTCCTGGATGTAATGAATAAGTAGATTGATTTTGTATAAAGCCACTTTGAAGGATCAATATTTGCAACCTCGTTATGGAACTCATTAGTGGATCATAAAGCCACTATTCAGCATTCATAACTCATATTCTTTTAAGTTCTATTTTTTTGAAGTTAATTTGAGACCATGAATGCATTGTAAAGCAACTATAGAACATTCTTGTGTACACTTCCCCCAGCTTCCCCCAATGGTAACATTTTAGATTGCCATAGTATATCATCAAAACCTGGCAATTGATAGTGGTATGACTCAAATATAGACCTTCTGTGGATTCACAACTCATAGTCCTTTAAAAAATGAAATAGAAGAGAATGGAAAGGACTAGAAAGGACATACCGAAGGCATCATGAGTAACAATGGTATGTTTGCTTTATGAATGTTTTGTTTTGCTTTTACTGGATTGGGATGTAAAATCTCAAGACCATGATTAAAAACCTCAAAAGATATGATGCTACCTTCTCGTATCAATTTTAATAAGCAGTATCTGAGTAGATGTAGATTGAGGGTATTTATACCTCTGCTGTTCTAAAAAGATTAAACTACAACCATCTCCATGGTTGAAAAAGCACTAACTCTCAGAAAGAGAGGCACACCTCCCAGCCCCACGCCCCATCACATTTGTTATTTAGATGCCAGGCTTCAATTTGACAGTATCTTAAGCTCCAAGTATATTATGCAATGAACAATTAGTATAATTATTTCAGACTATATTAATTGCAGAAGTGGAGGATCTGTGAGATAATTTGGATGGAGAGAGTTAGGGAACTGGCCAATGTCAGATGGGTCTATCTGAATCTGAAATTCACATTTTGGCATTTAACAATGCTTTGATTGGACAGAGAACTCCTCTGCTGACAGCATGTGAAGACTCCAGAAGAAATAGTCCTCAATTTGTCCTTCTGCGGTCTCCCAGGAGAGAGGGTCTTTGGAACGCTACATGAAGGGCAGTTGGACTACAGTGATTTTAATGGAGGGATTTGCAGGTGCTATAGGCAGGGTGCAGTGTAGGGCATCTGAACAGGATGAGCAGTGGCTTCACAAGCAGAGGAGGGACCCCTGTCTGAGTCTTGAAGGCTCAGGTGGATGAGATGTAGAAAGCACAGGGGCTGAGGAAAGAGTGCTGTGATGTGCTCAAAGAAACAAGAGATTGTGGCATTGGGAAGTGAGAGACACAGTGATTTTTCTTCTCTTCACTGGTGCATTTTGGGAAAAATTAGACAGTGAAGAAAACACACAATTCTTTCAGGGGCAAAGTGTAAGAAGGACCCTGGAAATCCAAAGACAGGGTGGCCTGGGCTCGGGGCTGCCCTTTTGCAACATCTGAACAGAGAGCTCTAAGTTTACCACCTGAGAAGGACAAAGGCAAATCCAGCAATGCAGAGAAACCATAAACCTCCAAAATCTTACAAGTGAAATAACTAATCGTCATCAAATACTTATTTGGGAGCCTGCCAAGTCTGCACTCCAAGCTCTATTCCTTATGACAGAAACATCCCAGGCCTGGCATTAGTATGCTACCGTGCTTGCATTCACTCTGCCTCCACGTCATTCTGTTGTTTTGTAGCCAGCATAAATCAATAGTAACCACCCAGGGCATGGGGATTGTTGGAAGTTCAGTTCAAAATGAAAGCAGAACAAACCCCAAACCACAGGCGTACCCACAGCCTAGACCCCCAGGCATCTGTGAGGCCTGGGGAGCTGGGAGCTATTCCAGTCCTCTGAGAGGGCTGTGGGTTAGAAATAATAAATAAAGTTATTCACTGTTTAATCTTTTACCACCTGCATTCCCTGAAAACCTCAGGCAGTAAAGGGCAGCTTGTTTGGGGGCCAGTGTGGGAGGAATTCTGATGTAGTGTGCCCAGGTCCACACAGTGAGGTGCCTCTACCTACTCACTGTCACTGCCTTTGTGTACCCACAAGTGTAGAGCATGAGGGCCTAAAGATTTGGCTGATGATAGAGTGGGTGTCAACCAGTCATCCAGTGAGCCTGTGCTTAACCCTTTCCGGGAATTCAACCCTGCTCAACATGTGACTGGAATTTTTTGAAAAGAGATACTAGGGACTTAATGATTCTAGTAAATGTTTTTTTTATAAAAAATTACTGCAGGAGATGCCAAAGACAAATGCCAAAGACGTTTGCTAAAAGCATTTTGCAAATGCTAAAGACACCCTGGAAGATTCTCTTGAGCGTTTCTTTGGGGGAATGTATACTTTTTGTGTGCTTGTGATATGTTGATGGTAGGTGAGGACCTGGGGGAAGGATCACAGAACTGGAGATTATCAATCCTTCTCCCTAAGGTCCAAAACCACTTCTGTCACGAACACTGAGTCACCAGGACTTTGCTCCTCCCCCTTCTGACTCAAAGGACTGGAGGACTTAAGATTCTTGTTCCCTACTCTTCTCTCCTGAAATTTATCCCCTTCTAAGGTCCCAGTGGTGAGGGATTTCCCTGTATAGTATCTGTGGCTGTAGAAGATACTTTGAATAGACTGACACCAAATAGGCACCTGGCTGTGCAGAGTCTGGGAGGAGGAGTTTTTGGTCTTAGTCAGAGATATTTATGGCTTCTGTGGGTCTCGTTAGGTCTAGTCAACAATGTGCTCCTGGATTTTGCCACCCACTCTTGAGTTTCTGTTATGCCTCTCTCTAAGACTCAGCTACCTTCTGAGGGCCAGACTTGCTTCTTTCTTTCTTCCTGATCATGAATCTTAACCTAGTCTAAGGGTGAAAGTCTCTCCATACATTTTCCAAAACTTTTGTTTATGACATAAATGCTATAGCCTGAGATCTTCAAAACTCAGGTGCCTCCTTTCTTTTTTATTAAATCATAGCTGTGTACATTAATACTATCATGGGGTACAGTGTACTGTTTCTATATACAATTTGAAATACTTTCATCCAACTGGTTAACATAGCCTACATGTCTTTTTCTTAGTTATTGTGTTAAGACATTTATATTCTACATTTAGAGAGATTCACATGTACCCTTATAGGATGAACTATAGGCCTGATTCTGCCAATCACCCTCCTTCCACCCACCCTCTCTCCTCCCCTCCCTTCCCTGTCCCTTCTCCCCATATTCCTGGGCTAAAATTGGGTTATAGCTTTCCTATGAAAGCTATAAATTAGTTTCATAGTAGGGCTGAGTACATTGGATACTTTTTCTTTCATTCTTGGGATACTTTGCTAAGAAGAGTATTTTCCAGCTCCATCCATGTAAACATGAAGGAGGTAAAGTCTCCATCTTTCTTTATGGTTGCATAGTATTCCATGGTGTACATATACCACAATTTATTGATCCATTCATGGATTGATGGGCACTTGGGCTTCCTCCATGTCCTAGCAATTATGAATTGGGCTGCAATGAACATTCTGATACAAATATCTTTATTGTAGTGTGATTTTTGGTCTTCTGGATATATACCTAGTAGTGGAATTATAGAATCAAATGGCAGGTCTATTTTTAGTTCTCTAAGTGTTCTCCAGATGTCTTTCCAAAAGGAATGGATTAGTTTGCAATCCCACCATCAGTGTAGAAGTGTTCCCTTTTCTCCACAATCACTCCAGCGTCTGTGATTTTGGGATTTTGTGATATGGGTAATCTTACTGGAGGTAGGTGATATCTCAAAGTACTTTTGATTTGCATTTCTCTGATGATTAAGGATGGTGTGCATTTTTTCATATATCTTTAGGCCACACGTCAGGTGCCTCTTAATTGCTTTTATGCTGCATCAGTTTTCTTGATGCAGCTGTGCTTCTGCTGATCTCAAAGGTGTGAAGAATAAGGGATGCAAATAACTAGGGAGATGATACCAAAAGCCAGCATCCCATACATAGTCTTCACTTTTGGAGAGTAATCGTCTAAGTGTTTGGGTGTCCAGATCCCCCACTGTCACTATTAATTATTTTGAAAATTCTTGTAATAAGACAGGAAAAACAAATATGATATGAATATTGGAAATAAAACAATCTTAATTGATGATTTGCTGGTGACAAGAGTACCTTGAAGACCTAAAGCAGTGTATTTAAAAACTATTATTTTTGTACTTCAAAATGTAGAAGAGTGGTGTGATGAAAGATCGACAGAACTCCAACCACCATCAATAAGAAAATATGAAATAATAACAAAAAAGCCTATTCACAATAATAGACAACAAGATGAATCTACTGTGGTGGTTTTAGGGACTTCTTTTTTTCCTATCTTACCTACCTTATGACACTTAAAATATTATTCCTATTTTTCTAAAAAAATAAGTGTGCATATCAGAAGCTACTTCCCTGCCAAGTTTCCATACTACTTCATCTTGGAATCAATAGAACAACAGAATCTACTATATACATAGATCTGAAAAAAATGAAAAAAAACTCTGTGTAGTAGAAGATAACAAAATTGAGGGAAAAAGTGCTATCTACTTAGAAAACTTTATATAAAATCTGACAGTTTAAGGAAGAAAGATAAAGGGTATAAAGAACTTATTCAAATGCACACCACCCACTCACTAGAACACAATAGGTTACTGTATAAAGAATATGAACAAAAGTACATATACAGTTAGCAAATAAATGATTAGAAAGTGCCCATTATTTTTGGTATTCAGTGAATGGCTGATGTAAATAATATGTAGAAATCATTCTGCAATTATTAAAAAATCAAAAAGAACATTTATCAACTTGAAGTTGGCTAGTGTGAATTCTTATGGGCATGATTATTCATTGCTGGTGAGTTTGAGGTGGAAACTCACTGTTTTTTTGAACAGTGTTGCAGAAATATTTAGCAAGAACCAAAAAGATGGGCGGCACCTGTAGCTCAGTGGGTAGGGTGCTGGCCACATACACCCAGGCTGGCAGGTTCTAACCTAGCCCGGGCCAGCTAAAAATCAACAGTGACAACTGCAGCAATAACAAAAATAATAATTCAACAATTACAACAACAACAAAACAAATAATAATAAAATTCAACAATTCAACAATTGTAACAATTGTAATTCAACAATTACAACAACAAAAATAATAATAATAAAAGAACCGAAAATGTATTCATATTTCTTGATCAATAATTTCAGGCCCTATGGATTTAATTTAAGGAAATACAGTAGAACCTCTCTGTAATATGACCACCCAATGGACCAAAACAAACTGGTTACCATATGGAGGTGGTGAATACAAGGAACTAGGTCTAATGTATTGATACATACGTATGGTGTGTGTCCAGTATATAAAAATTAGGTTAGCTTCAGGAGATGGTCAATGTAGGGAGGTGGTCAACTATGGAAGTTCTACTGTATTTTCCAGGAAAACCTCAACAGTTGCCTAGATACATTTGTTCCAGCAGAGAGAAGGGCTTGATGCTTTAGTGCATATACTGAGAAGCCTATGCTCTTGGACTCAGAAGTCTCTTAACTCAGATGCTTGGTGACCTTGAGAAATATTGTGACTTCTATGTCTTAATTTCTTCATGCAAATCGTTGTGATGAAGTCCAAATTGTAGGTTACTGATAGAATCAAATGAATTAACAAACGTGGAGCACATAAAAAATGCCTGACATGTCATAAGCACTCTATTAGTTAATATAAACTACGATTATAGAAAATGTTTTTAAAAAGGAATCAACTTAGCTGCTCAAATTTAGGAGGATAGTTTAAAATATATAGTGCCCTGACCATGTCACTTTACAAAACCATTAAGATGGCATTTTGAGGACTTTAGAACAAGTTTATAAAGGAATATCCTGTAAAATAAAAGACTAAAAAATCAGAGGTCACTGTGTTCATAGCCATGAACAACATGTTTATAAAAGGAAAGAGGAAAACTGTTCTGTCAGAGTAGTTGGATTGGCATGATTTAAAAAGCATTTTCTTCATCTTATTTGCCTTCTTCAATTAAAAAAAAAAAAAAGTGAAACAATGCCAAAACTAAGCTACAAGCATATCTCAGAGATACTGCAAGTTTGGTTCCCGACCATTACATTAAAGCAAATATCCCAATATAGTCACACAGATTTTATGGTTTCCCAGTGCATATAAAAGTTATGTTCATGGTATATGGTAGTCTATTAAGTGTGCAATAGTACTGTGTTCAAAAAACCAATGTGCATACCTTAATTAAAAACTACTTTAAGGCTAACGATTATCTGAACCTTCAGTGAGTTGAAATTTTTTTCTATTACAAGGTCTTGTCCTAATGTTGATGGCTACTGACTGATGAGGGTGGTAGTTGCTGAAGGTTTCAGTGGCTGTGGAAATTTTTTAAAATAACACAACCATGAAGTTTGGCACATCTATTGACTCTTCATTTAATGACAGCTTTCTCTATAGCATGCAATGCTGTTCCATAGCATTTTACCCACAGAACTTTTGAAATCAGAGTTGATCCTTTTAAACCATGATTTATCAACTAAGTTTAGGTAATATGTATTCTTTGTTGTCATTTCAACAGTGCTTATAGCATCTTTACTGGGAGGATTTGCTGTTTCAAGAAAATACTTTCTTTGCTTATTCATAAGCAACTCCTCATTCACTCAAGTTTGGTTATGAAATTGCAACAATTCAGTCATATTTCAGGCTCCATATCTAGTTCTAATTCTCTTGCTATTTCTACCACATCTGCAGTTACTTACTCCAATGAAGTGTTGAGCCCTTCAAAGTCATCCATGAGGACTGAAATCAACTTCTTCTAAACTACTGCTAATGTGGATGTTTTGGCCTTCTCCTGTGAATCATGAATGTTCTTGATGGTATTTAGCGTTGTGAGTACTTTCCAGAGTTGTTAGTTAACTTTGCCCAGATCTGTAAGAGGAATCACGACTAGCTTATTTTGGCCCTGACCATGCCTTCCACACTGAGATTAATCATTTCTAGCTTTTGATTAAAAACAAGAGATGTGAGATTCTTCCTTTCATTTGAACACTAAGAGGCCACTGTAATGTTGTTAATTGTCCTAATTTCAATATTGTTGTGTCTCAGGAATTACAGAGGCTTGCAGAGATGGAGAGAGACTGGAGAATGGCCTACTGGTGAACAAACATTCCATTTATCAATTAAGTTCATTGTGGTATACAGATGCTGTCTATGGCACCCCAAAATAAGTACAATAATGACATTAAGATTACTACTCATGCATCATTATAATAGATGTAGGAATAATGAAAATTTTTGAAATATCACGGAAATTACCAAAATGTGACACAGACATGAGTTGAGCACATGAGGTTGGAAAAATGGCATCATCGGACTTACTGGATGCAGGGTTGCCACAAGTGAAGTACAATAAAAAGGAGTATATCTGTAATGCCTTTTAAACATTGCCTTTTGCTTTGACTGCTCTGGCACATAAATCAAGCATACCTGGAAAGAGGCTGTTTAAGAAACCTCAGGTCGTTGCTGGTGACAAGCTGGGTGATGGCAGCTGTGGAAGTAACAATGAGAACTGTACACTCACCTGCACTCGAAGCTTGAGTCCATCTGGAAGCTCTGGTCACCTTTCCCCAGCCTTATGGCCTGCTATGAGGGGTGAAGGGGGGATCCCTTCTAGCCAGATCATCTCACAGTGCATGGCAGTCAAAATAAGATTTTTTGTGTTGATTTTTCTTTCTTTTCTTCTTTCTTTTCTTTCCTTACCTCCCTCCTTTCCTCCCTCCTTCCTTTCCTTCTTTCCTTCCTTCTTTCCTCCTTCCCTCTTTTCCTCCCTCCCTTCTTCCGTTCTCTTTCTCTCTTTCTTTCTTTTTCCTTCTTTTTCTTCTTTTTTTCCCTTTCTCCTTTTCCACCTCTTTTATCAAATGTCTGTAATAACTCTTTTCCTAAAATAGCTTTATTGAGGAATAATTAATATGAAGAAACCTGTTTATATTTAATGTATACAATGTGATAAATTTAGTGACATGAATATACCAATGAAGCCGCCATCACAGTTGAGTTGAGAAATGGATCTATCATTTCCCCAATATTCCTCCTGCCTTTTTCTTTTGTTTTCATTTGTTTGTTTGCTTTATTGTGGTAAGAATGAGAGGGAGAAATGGGGAGCTGTTGTCCAACAGGTATAGAGTTTCCATCAATGCAAATTAAATAAGTTCTAGAGATCTGCTGTGCAGCAGAATGCCTGCAGGCTGCAATGCTATATCATACACTTAAATACTTTGTTTCTCACTGGAAAGGTTTTAAGGCCTTGGGAATCTGCTAATATTAGAGCTTTAGAGTCAAATGTCTAAAAGTCCATTCCTGAGAAGGAGGTAAACAATGAGATTATTGGTTTGCAGGGAATTTGACTTAGCCTTGGACTTGGAGAATTGAGCTTGCACCAGGATGCAGTCTAAGATTAAAGGTTAGTTTATAAGAATAATTAAAGAGTCTCTGGAATAGTTGTCAGATGCCAAACTTTTATTTATTTATTATTATTATTATTTTATTTCAGGTGTGGTTACAAACAACTAAATTATAATATTTGCATTTGTTAGGTAGACTCTCTATTGTAGTTATGTCCTGCACCCAAAAGGTGTGCCATAAACCCTTACATTGTGTCCATTAATTGGGTATACCCCAATCCCCTCCTCTCCTCCCTTTTTCCCCTACCTTTGTTCCCCTTCCTTCTAACTTGAATTGAATTGAGTTTTTCCTCTTATGTGGGCATGTATTAGATTATCTACTGGCTTCACATTAGTATTGAGTACATTGGATATTTGCTTTTCCATTGTTATGGTACTTTACTAAGAAGAATGTGTTTCAACTCCATCCAGGTTAATACAAGAGATGTAATGTCACCATCTTTTTTATGGCTGAATAGTGTTCCACAATGTACATATATATATATAGCTTGTTAGTCCATTCCTGGGTTGATGGACGTTTAGGTTATGGCAATTGTACATTAAGCTGTGATAAACAATCTAGTACAAATTTATGATAAATTTTTTTTTTCCTTCTGGGCAGATGCCTGGTAGTAGAATTGCAGGATCAAATGGGAGGTCTAATTTGAGTTCTTTGAGGATTCTCCATATTTCTTTGCAAAGAGGCTGTATTAGTTTGTAGTCCCACCAATAGGGCAAAAGTGTTCCCCTCTATCTACATCCATGCCAGTGTCTGCAGCTTTGGGAGTTTGTGATGAGGACTAATCTTATTGGGGTTACGTGATCTCTCAGGGTGGTTTTGATTTGTATTTCTCTAACAATTAGGGACAACGAGCATTTTTTCATATGTTTATTAGTCATTCATACGTCTTCCTCAGAAAAGGTTCTGTTCATGTTTCTTGCCCAGGGATAGATGGGATTGTTGGGCCTTTTTTTTTTTCTGATTAATTTGAGTTCTCTATAGGTCCTAGTTATCAAGCCTTTGTCAGTTTTGTAACATTCAAATATCTTTTCCCATTCTGAAGGTTGTCTATTTGCTTTAATTGTTGTGTCCTGAGTTGTGTAGATGCTTTCCAGTTTAATTAAGTCTCATTTGTTTATTTTTGTTGTTGTTGCAATTACCACTGAAATATTCTTCATAAAAATCTTTCCCCAGCCCAATATCCTCAACAGTTTTTTCCACACTTCCTTCTAGGATTTTTATATTTTTATTTTTAGATTTAAATATTTTATCCATCTTGAGTAAATTTTTATAAATGGTTAAAAGTGGGGGTACAGTTTCACTGTTTTATATGTGGTTATCTAATTCTCCCAGCACCATCTATTGAACAGGGGTTCTTCTTCCTAGTCTATGTTTTTGTTTGTTTTATCAAAGAGAAGATAGATATAAAAGATTGGTTTTATTTCTTATTTTTCTATTCAGTTTCATATATCCATGTATCTAATTTTGTGGCAATACCATGCTGTTTTGATCACTGTGGACTTGTAATATTACCTAAAGTCTGGTAGAGTGATACCTCTGGCTTTATTACTAAAATACTTCATTACTAAAAACTGCCTTGGCTATATAGGTTTTTTTTT
>NW_003852403.1:1447314-1448241 GCF_000181295.1 Otolemur garnettii | reverse complement strand
TGGGGAGCTTTTTCAGGGTAAGGTTCTCGTGAAATAGACTGTTGATTTCATGAGTTTTAATATGTCAAACTATATCCCTGTCATCTGTGGTAAAACATTCTGACAAAAGCAGTTCTTTCTTTCCCAGCTCCTCCATTTTGATAACAACCACAGCTCTCAACTCATTGGTAGATGCAGCATCACTAATTCTTAGAATAGGATGATTTCCATCAAGGCTAATGAGGTGACACACAGTGAATGAGGCTGACATAGAGGAGGCTCAATTGCTTGTTTGCAGTTCTGTGTGTCTCTTGCAAATCCAGATAAAGCTACTATTCATTAGTCCAATGGCCTTGGTCCTGCAGAGTGTCAGAATGTATCCTTTACAAATCAGGAATTATGTTCATAAGAGATAACAGTGCCAATAATATTTGACTCACATTTGGCCAGACTTGGGTGGCTCTTCTTAATCTTCCATAGCCCATAGCATTCATGATAGTGGCAAATACTCCCCAAGATGCTTGGCTGACAAAAGATCAACATGAAAGTATTACAATATGGTTTCCCATCCAGGAATTCCTAAGTTATAGAATGAAATTGAAAATCAGTTGAATGCTCTTGAACAAATGGGTGAGTAAAGGAGAAGTATGCAGAGCAACACTTTTAGTGAGGCAGAAATATCACATTGGGGCTAGTCTTCAGGCTAGGCTACTTGTTTATTTTGCCACTGAGATGAACCTGTTTCATAGAAAATATACTACAATAGAGGGCCTTGCATTTATTGCTTGGTGTTGGTGTGATAGGAACAAGATTTGGGTACCTACCAAATCTACTTAAATTGGTTTATTTACTCATTTAAGAAATATTCCAGTGTCAGCAATGAGCTAAATGGAATATTTGACTCACGTTTGGCCAGATTTGGGTGACTTTTGAAAATTCAGACTCTGA
>NW_003852403.1:1427615-1446228 GCF_000181295.1 Otolemur garnettii | reverse complement strand
CTTGGCTTGGAAGTGGTGCACATCACTGTTTACCTACATTATGCATAGCCATAGCTGATTATAATCCTTTCTAGATACAAAGGGTCAGGGTAATGTTGTTTGCCTGTGCACTCAAAAAGAGGAAATTTGGTGAACATCTGGTCATATTGTGCCATACCTGGGAGAACTGGATTCTGGAGCCTGAGTTGGTCTAAATGTTGAGAATTCCAGGTAAAGTAAATGACATAATAGGGTGTGGTCCACTATAGACACCAGAGATGGCTTTGGAGATTTGAGAGGCCTTTTTTTTTTTTTTTTTTTTTTTAACTTGAGAATACAGTATTAGTGGGGAAAATACTGAAGTTAACAACTAAGAAAAAGACAGGGGTCAGAACAATTGGGGCCTCCCATGCCATGTTAAGTTGCTTGGGTTTTGACCTATAGCAAAGAGAGGAGTCTATCAAAAGACTTTAAATAAAACATTTTCATGTTTAGAGTGACATTTTGGAAAGTCATTTTGGAATGGAGATGAAGATCAGAAGCAAAGACACCAACAGGAGGCTATTTCTTCTCTCAGGGAATCTCACACTCAACATACACAAGTTATGATTTTACAACTTCCCTGAGTATTTGTGTATTTATGCATAGATATATACATATCACATACAGACACATAAAACAGTTCATGATATTTTATATTCAAATCCATTTTATTTTTTAAAAATGGTGGTTCCACACATTAAATTGAATCCTCCACCCTCTATTAGGTTACAAGCTGCACTTTGATAAACACCACTCTATCTCACTAAGAGACACCTCTCTGCATCTAGTCCCCAGCCTCAAATCTATGCATCATGTGAGACACTACAGTCACCCTTTATCACCCCCGACAATCCATTAGTCATGATAGTTCTGGTCTATTTCTTCAATATCCTTCACTCAATTTCCACTTCACCATTGCTTGGATGAGTGGTTTACAACATGTGGCCTAGGGAGCCCTAAGTTTCGGCGAGATCATTTTTCAGAATCCATGACGTTGAAAAAATTTTCATTTTTGCTTATTAACACTAAGATAACATTTTTTTCTCACCTTAATTCTTTCACATTCATCTTCACAGTGGAGTTTTCCAGAGGCTACATGCTGAGTGATTATATCAATTGCTCTGACAGAGAATGAGATGGATGCTTGTGTGATTTTGTGCTTCATTTTTTTGGTTTTAATTTACAATATGTTAAATATTGATAGATATGGCTCTTCTAATCAAAACCTCTATATTTTTTAAGAGCACAAAGGACCCAGAAACTCAAGAATCCTTAATTTCAACTTTTGTGATTCTGTATTTTCATTGTCACTATTAATAACTGGGCATGATTTTGTAGGCTGGGACCTTCTGAACAAGCATTCTTGGCTGATTATGTGGCCCTCTATCTCAGCAGTAGGATTTTCTTTTCTGATTATCCAGAAGGATGTCTGCACTGTGATTCCTGGAGCCCCATGGTTTGCACTGACTTTAGAATATCAGAGTTCATCTTTTAGGCTCTTAGTGTCTCAGGGCCCACATATTCAGACCCTGTTACCCCTCTGTCAGAACCCAAGTATGAGCCATCTCATTTAATCCCATGGCTATGATCACTATTTGTATCTGACAACCCAGAAATTGTGGTCCCTCACATAAACTACAGAGTTGAATGCTGCACATCTCTGTTTGGATACGTAACCCATAATTCAAAACTAAGATTTAAAAAACTAAATTCATAATTTCTTCCATAGGTACTTCTTTCCCAAACTTCTCCACCTCAATAAAAACTTCTTAAAGTCCCTTGCCCACTATGGTGCATCTTACAAGGTACATGTGAAATTTATTAAGTGTAAAATACAAATGTCTCTTTTGGCACAATAATCACGTAATTGAGATGAAAGCTATGTTGATTGGTTAAATGTAATCACATTAGATTGTATAAAGAAAATCAGCACATTGTACCCCACATATGCATGAATGTATCCAAGATCCATGCGAATTTGACTTAATAAAATTAAAAAAAATTATAACACATTGGTATGTACTTGTATATCTAAACATAGAAATGGTACAATAAAAATATGATATTATAATCTTACAGGAAAAAAAAAAACAAATGTCTTAATACAATAACTAAGAAAATGCCGTGAAGGTTATGTTAACCAGTTTGATGAAAATATTTCAAATTGTATATAAAACCAGCACATTGTAGCCCATGATTGCATTAATGTACACAGCTATGATTTAATGAGAAAAACAAAAAAAAAGTCAAGTATTTTTCAATTTCTTCAAATCATATTCTTCAAGATCTTCAGGCCAAGATCTTTGGCTTCCTCTTCAGTTCATCTCTTTGCTAATAGATCAAGTTTATCAACAGGTTCTGTTGACTATATCATCCACAAAATATTTTGCATAGATTTTTCTCCTGTTCTCTAATGCCACATTAGCCACCAGCATCTTTTGTCTGGAATTTTAGTGGTCCGTTGATGCATTCCCAGCTTCTGTCCTTGTTCCTTGACATTCAAATCTCCATGCAGTTGGCAGGTCTATGTAGATAATATTCTGAAGAAAGAAATCTTACTTCCAGTAATCTATGGCTCCAGAGCCATCTGCATTGTCCTCTGAGGGGCCTGGACTTCTAGGACCTGCATGGGGGAGATTAACATTAAGCCCTCCTGTCCAAATATGTTTGTACCTTTTACTTCTCCAGGAAGCTGATCTCAACGAGACCAAATCATTCTTGTTAAGGCCACATGCTAGAGATGGTACACATCTTGGAGCCATCCAGACACCTGGTGTTGTCAAAGTCTACTATTGAACTGAAAAAAAAAATACAGTATATAAAATAGTCCCTATTTTAAACTTCAAGTTTCCTTCCTTTGGAAGGATAGACCAAATATGTCTAATGAGGTAAGTTCAAGGGTGTTGGGCTGTCTTGATTGAGGATGGGGCCCAAATTCAAAGGAAGACATAATTCTAGCACAGAGGTCTCTGGTCTACTTCAAGCTCATCCATATGCCCCCATCACCTGGACTTCCCTCCTTCATCTGACCCAGAACCAAGGGGACCTTCTAGTCTTATTATTCAGAGAACAAGTGGTTCCCAACATCTGGTGATATGTTCAATTTGATTATGAGGAGGACAGGAAGTCACTTGTGAATGAAAGAATCAGAATACATTACTGGGGCCATGAAATCAGGACTCATATTTTTAAAAAAAGAAAGAAAAGGTATGCCAGTAATTCCAAAGGGTCTGTGTGATGAAATAGAAAACAGAGAAGAGATCACAGACAAAGTGTAGAGAGAGGGGTAAGACAACGACCCAGATTAGTAAGGGAGAAATGCGATGGGACCCTGGGATGAGAAATGGGATGGGACAAAGCAATAGCCCAGGCACAGACTCAGACAGTGGCAATATCCACACTTACTTGATAGTGAAAAACTTCAAACTGTTAATATTCAACTTCATTACATTTGGAGAGTGCAGTTAGGTGTGAATTTGTGGCTCCCAGCTTCTCTGTTTACATGTCAGTCTTGGGCAGTTCTCCTAGAGAATAAGGTCCAAGAAAGGAAATGACTCTCATTTTCTTGCTCTGTGTCAGTCCTGGTGTTCAATGCTACAAAAGCACTTTCACATTGATTCTTTAACAGCCTGTTAGGGAGGAATTATTATCCCTATTTTAAAGATGAGGAAATTGCAATTCGGCAACATCAATCAAATAATTCAGAAGCACACAGCCGGTGAGCTGTGGAGTCAGGGTTTACACCTGCTGTTTCTGATGCCACAGTTCATGCTTTTACCACTGCACTGTACCCTTACCAAGTGCTGAGGCTGGAGGTCTATCTGTATCTAAGTAACCAGATGGTGTGCAGCTAGGGGGAAGCAGCCAGTTTCTTTCATCTGTGTGTCATTAGCATTTGACATAGAGCCTTGCAGAAGCATGAGGGAAATGCACTGAACTAAAATGGGCTAATATCATTTTAGCCCCCAAATAACCAAACACACATGAGCATAATTTGAGCCTCTAGTACTTTGAGAATGGGCAATAAAAGGGAGTGACTCCATTTTTACCAGTTAGCTTTGATTTCATTGAACTTCTACTACTAATCTACATCTAACACTGTCTACCTCTCAAACCATTAATCAGCCCCTTAGCCACGGAACTCAGATGAATAGGCTTGCCTTCTGTTCTTGGAAAATAACTAGACTTAATTTGCCTATAACTGTTATTCCCCTGAGCACCACAGCCTATGGTCACAGGGACTACACATGCCTCTTCTCCTAGGTGTTCTTCTCTCACCCAGAGGCAGCTGAGGGTATCTTGGTCTCTTTCCTGGAGGGCTCTACACTATTTTATCTTCCTACCTATAGACTCTCCTTTCTACTAAGAGTGAGGAGCTTTTCTTTAAAAGCCAGGCCTCTCTGTGGTGGTTCTCCAACTGTGGTCCTTGGACCAGCAGCATCACTGTCATGAGGGAACTTGCAAATTCTCAGACCCCATTCGAGATCTATTGAATCAGAGATGGTGGGTTCTGGAGGTGGGGGGAAGAGGTAATAGTCTGTTTTAATAAGCACTTCAGGTAATTCTGATGCACATTAATGTTTGAGATCCACTATTTGAAGCCCTGAGAGAGCTAATTTTGCTGTGTTGAGAACTTCACAATAAAAAGGGAGGCTGATATTCAATTTTTGCATCAAAATTTCTTTTCACCTGTCGTCATCACCCAGCAGAGTCAAATTCAGCATTTAAACTTCCTGCAGCTTTCAAGAGTTTTCCAACTGAGGCTTTGCCCTTGATGCTTTTTCAGCTTTGTGTTTCTTGGAGAACAGTATTCTCATTATTGTAGGTGAATTCTGACACCTCTTGACTATATCGACAGGTCCTTGATAGAGTGTAGATAAGGAACTAGTTTTTGAGGCAGGATGTACAACATTAGTGTAGAATCTCTAGATGGTGGCAAAAGTAGAATCAGTTGCAGGGAGGGGAGGAGGGAACATGGCCCAGGTTGAGTTGGAACTTGTCCCTTTGCTTGGGGACAGCAAAGTGAATGCACCAGGATAGGCTGGTGTGGAGGCAGGCATCTGCACAAACCTAGGATGGGGGGCAGTAATGCTGCTAGTCCTGGGGGTCAGGGCTCCTGGAATAGAATGACCCTCATCAGAGAAGCACAGTGAAGACCATTGCTGACAATAACACCTTAGGGAGGACAGCAGGCAGTATGGACCGAGGTGGCTGTCCCACAAAGAGGGAAGTGATAGTTACAGAGGGAAAAGTGATAGAGGAGGATGCCTGTAAAGAGAGCAGCAGCCCCCATGAGCAGGCAGCTCAAAGAGTGAGAATTCCCAGCCTCTGACTTCATGGTAAGTGGTTGGTCAGGGTGGGTATGACAGAAGTGGGCAGGAAGAGGGGTCATTAGGGAAAAAGGGGCTGAGTATGAAAGCCAAATCAGTTTGGAATATTGGTGACTTCAGACTTGCTCCCATTGACATATGTCCATAATGCCATCACTGGTCCCAATTCTCATTGGGCATCTCTCTTTGAGCCCTTCTGATATGATCATTATAGAATTTGGGGTCTCTGGGGAGAGAGAATCTACAGGGAAAATCCAACAGGTATATTCTTCTTTCCAAATGAGGTTTTGGCAACAGGTAAGAGAAATTATTCTATCAATAGGTGCTCCATCCTACCCCGTGCCAGTCATTGTGCCTTCCTAAGGTCTAGGAACCAAGAGTTCTATTTCTAATTTCTTGTTGTAGTTCTAACCTGATTTTCTCTTTTCCTTTCTGTCTTCTGCTTTGTGCTCTGTGGGTCAGGTCTTGTTAGTGTCTGTAGATTGTAGTGTGAAGTATCTCGTGTCAAGCCAAGGTTTCTGTAGAAACAAATAGAGACCTTGCTTTCTGAGTCTTGCAGGGAGTATTTCTGGCAATTTATTGGAAATGGCAGTGTGTTCTTTTGGCCAAGGTACTTGCACTCCTTGGAGAAAAAATATAATAAACAAAACATCCTAGAACAGAGCTGTTATGTTTTGTTTTTCAGTGTTTTTCCTTTTCCACCACGTCTGTCTCTGCAAATACAACTCCAAGTACTTTCTGAGCCTCTCCTGCTGAGATCTGACCAACATCAGCTGTTCCCCACCCAATATTGGTCCTGTATCAGCCTCATCCAGATACAATCCTGGCATCCCACCCTTTCCCCTCTCCCCATGTTCCTGGGCTAAAATTGGATTATACCTTTCCTATGAAAGCTATAAATTAGTTTCATAGTAGGGCTGAGTACATTGGATACTTTTTCTTCCATTCTTGGGATACTTTGCTAAGAAGAATATTTTCCAGCTCCTTCCATGTAAACATGAAAGAGGTAAAGACTCCATCCTTCTTAATGGCTGCATAGTATTCCATGGTGTACATATACCACAATTTATTGATCCATTCATGGATCGATGGGCTCTTGGGCTTCTTCCATGTCCTAGAAATTATGAATTGGGCTGCAATGAACATTCTGATACAAATATTGTAGTGTGATTTTTGGTCTTCTAGATATATACCTAATAGAGGAATTGTAGGATAGAATGGCAGGTCTAATATTAGTTCTCTAAGTCTTCTCTAGATGTCATTCCAAAAGGAATGTATTAGTTTGCATTCCCACCATCAGTGTAGAAGTGTTCCCTTTTCTCCACATCCATTCCAGCATCTGTGATTTTGGGATTTTTTAATATGGGCTAATCTTACTGGAGTTAGATAATATCTCAAAGTAGTTTTGATTTGCATTTCTCTGATGATTAAGGATGGTGAGCATTTTTTCATATGTTTGTAGGCCATGTGCCTGTCTTCTTCAGAGAAATTTCTATTCAAGTCCCTTGCCCACCCTGAGAGGGGATGACTTGTTCTCTTCTTGCTAATACGTTTGAGATCTCTTTGGATTCTGGTTATTAAACTTTTGCCGGAGACATAATCAGAAAATATCTTCTCCCATTCTGAGGACTGTCTACTTGCTTTACTTACTGTGCTTTTGGCTGTGCAGAAGCTTTTTAATTTGATCAGGTCCCAGTAGTGTATTTTTGATGTTGCTTCAATTGCCTGGGGGGTCCTCTTCATAAAATTTTCACCCAGGCCAATTTCTTCAAGTGTTTTCCCTATACTTTCTTCTAGTATTTTTATAGTTTCATGTCTTAAGTTTAAATCTTTAATCCAGTGATAGTCAATCTTAGTGGTGACAAGTGTGGGTCCAGTTTCAATCTTCTGCAGGTCACCAGCCAGTTCACCCAGCACCATTTGTTAAATAGGGAATCTTTTCCCCACTCAATGTTTTTAATTGGCTTGTCAAAGATCATAGGGTTTATCTCTTGGTTCTCTATTCTGTTCTATACATCTACATTTCTGTTTTTGTGCCAATACCATGCTATTTGATCACTTTGGATTTATAGTATAGTCTGATGTCTGGTAGCGTGATTCCTCCTGCTTTGTTTTTATTCCTGAGTAATGTCTTGGCTATTCGAGGATTTTTCTGATTCCATATAAAATGAAGTATTGTTTTTTCAAGATCTTTAAAGTATGACAATGGAACTTTAATGGGGATTGCATTAAAATTATATATTGCTTTGGGTAGTATGGACATTTTAACAATGTTGATTCTTCCCAGCCATGAGCGTGGTATATTTTTCCATTTGTTAACATTTTCAGCTATTTCTTTCCTTAGAGTTTCATAGTTCTCTTTATAGAGATCTTTCACATCCTTTGTTAGGTAAACTCCTAAATATTTCATCTTCTTTGGCACTACTGTGAATGGAATAGAGTCCTTGACTGCTTTTTCAGCTTGGCTGCTGTTGGTATATATAAAGGCTACAGATTTGTGAGTGTTGATTTTGTAACCTGAGACGCTGCTGTATTCCTTGATCACTTCTAGGAGTTTTGTAATAGAATCCCTGGTGTTTTCCAGATACACTATCATATCATCTGTGAAAAGTGAAAGTTTAATCTCTTCTGACCCTATACGGATGCCCTTGATTACCTTTTCTTCCCTAATTGCGATGGAGTTGAAACACATTCTTCTTAGTAAAGTATCACAAGAATGAAAAAGCAAGTATCCAATGTACTTAATACTAATATAAAACTAGTAAACAAGCTAATACATGTCACACAAGAGAAAAACTCAATTCAATTCAAGTTGGGGAAAGGAGGAAGGTAAGAGGGAGAGGTGAGGAGAGAGGGGATTGCTGTGTTCTCGCCTAATAGGCACAATGTAAGGTTACCTGGCACACTTCCTGGGTGTAGGACACAACTACAATAGGGACTTTACCTAAAAAAATGCAAACATTATAACCTGATCATTTGTACCCTTGTATTAATTTCAAATTTAAGAAAATCTGACTTTTAAGAAAGAAGGGCTAACTTTATTTGTGCATCATTTTCCAAAGGAGTACCGGGTATGGCCATTTTTAATAAGGCAGAAAGTTCTTTGACAATCTTCCCACAGCAGTGAGTGTAGGACCCAGCCTCCTCTTGAGTCTGGATGGGTTTATGAGTGCAGTAAGGCACTGCCGAGACAGTATGGCAGGAGGGAGTTGTGTGACCTCATGAAGGTCATGAGGGCCATACAGCTTATGCCTCATTTTCCAGAATGCTCACTATTGGAGTCCCAAACTACTATGTAATAAATCTGACAACTCTTGGGCTGCTGTGATGGAGAGGTTACATGTAATACTCTGTTTAAGCCAGTCTTCTAGACCTATGAGTGAAGAAGGCTTCATATAAGACCAGCCCAACCATTTGAACCAATTACCACCATTTCAATTTTTCCCAACTGGGGCCCATGACATGGTGGACCAGAGACAATCCATCCCTGCTCTGCCTGATCCAAATTTCTGACCCACAGAATCTGAGAACATAATAAAATGGTGGTTGTGTTAAGTCATTGAACTTTAGAGTGGGTTGCTCTGCAGCAGTGGAAAATCAGAACAGTGGGCAAGGCTGGAATTTGTACAGCACCAGTAATTGCATGCTATACCACTCTTGTCTCCTTTTAGGAGAGCAGGTCAAATAATAAGCAATAATCCAGGTGAGCTGGGAGAAGCATGGAGTAAATAAGGCTGCCATCATGAGTTTGTATGCATTTGCTAGGAGACAACTCTCTGTCACTCAGGGGCAGCATCCCCAGTAAATTAGCAGATGTTGGACTAGTTATCCAGATAACTAATTGGTTCTAGAACCATGTCCCTATTATTCATTCATGGTCTAACCAGAAATCATCAAACTATCTAGTCCCCACCATGCTCCTTTGGGAAGGGATAGTTGGTATATTAATCAGTGCCCAGTAAGGAAAAAAGAGAAAAACACCTTTTGTAGAGGGGATTTAAACTGGTTAGGTAGGCTATAACAATTACCTATTTTTATAATAGTGCTGTGTAACATTCCTGTCCTACTTTCAGTATTTGATGGTTTATTACAAAAGTATTCATTTATCTCATGTGTCTAGGCATGGTGATACAAAAAATAAGTAAGTAGTGAGGACATCAGAGCTGTACTAACAGCTTGACAGGGGCCTCAGAGGCACCAGCGCTGGAGGTGTGCAGGGGGTTTCCATGCTCCTGCCTATAGTGGAGCACCTGAGCAGCGCTAAGTTTGTCAAATGATACTGGTAGTTGGGGATATACATATATATCCAGTATATATGGGGGTATACTGGAACTGAAAGCAGGAAGAGTTCCTTCCTCTCTTTATCTACCTCCTGATCTCCTGCCAGTAGCCAAAACCAACAGGAAGATGGATAGCAAGAGGTTTCAGGATCTGTAGATTGAAGACTTTCAGCTCTATAATCTCCTAGCAGAGGAAGGATTATCTTAGAGCTGAGAAACAGGAGTTAAATCACTGATGCAGTTTGGGCATCTTAATCCTTGCAACCCTCAAGAAAACCCTCCAAAATACTGTCCACAAATCACTATAAATTAAGATTCACTTGGTTGAAAAAAAGTCTGGATCTAAACTAACTTAAGCAAAAAGTAAATTTTTAGCTTCTGTAACTGAAGTGTCCCAAAATAGCTAGGTTTAGGTAAAGGATTAAATGATGTCACAAGGACATGGTTTCTCTCCAACTCTCAGTCTCTCATTCTGCTTTAAAATTTTTTTTTTAAATTTGTCTTTCTAGGCAGGATCTCTTAATATGGTAGCAAGATTGTTTTTCTCAACAGATTTAATACTTCATTACCACAAAAATTACAGAACTAGGTATTCTTCCTTCCCTTTCAATTATTCTCTCCTCCTTCCCTGAGTTGGCTCTGATTGGTACTGATATGTCACGAGCTATAGGGTATTAATTTCAACACTAAATAAAGCCTGGGTTCAAGGATTGGTAATAATGTCAACTTTAACTCAGTTCCAGGACTCTTTACCTTGCTTAACCTTTCAAATACCAAGTAAATGGTGCAAAAACCATACATGCAGATGAGATGAGGATGCAAGTGTGTGAATGAGGTTTCCAATTGCCTTTCTTGTCTTGCTCAGAGGCAGACTGAAAGTGTTTGCAACACTTACAGGGGAAATATTCCATATGCCTTTTGCTCACCCAGTCATCACAACATCCAGGAAAATCTTCTGCTGTGATCCAAGACAATGAGTATGTTACTCAGAAAGCAATACTCCAAGAATACTACCTGGACCTTTTGACATCTTTGCTATAACCCTGAAGTAGCCAGCCTCCCCTTTCCTGTGATAAAGGACAGAGCCTAGGAATTTTCTATGTGTTTTCTATGGGCAGGCCTGGTCACGGTTTATCAGACCACCTCTGTAGCAATTATGCCCTGAGGACTTGGATGTCCAGTTTGTGTGGGTTAGGGTCACAAACCTATCCTTGGACCTGAGAAAAGATCAGCTCAACTCAATACACATTCAAAAGCAAAGGGAAAAGGTGATTTCACAATACTGGGTGCTGTTATCAGAATAAGAGAGACTGGGTACGAGGGAGGCAAAAACAATATCTGTCTATTAGTGGTTTCCCTCTTATTGTGAATACAGGAGACTCTGAGCATAGGTCCCTACCTGTCCTCAACATAGCTCCCTACCTGGGAAAGGACAGCTGATTCTGGCTGTTGTTTCCCAGCATCCACCCTTTCCAGTTGCCATCTACTCATTGATGACTATTATCAACATACCTCTGTGTGCTACACCTATGTTTCTATTGTTCTTTCATACTTGGCAGCTATCCACTCTTCTCTGGCATAAGCTGTTTTAGCAAAGCTAACCTGAGTGTGAGGATGCTTTTTGAGGTTGATTTCCTCTCTAGCAGGGTTCTGAGTTATTTCTAACTTCTATGTTTTCCAAGATGCAATCCATTCTGTTTCTCTGCAGTTGCACAGTTCCTTCCAGCCAAGAATTACTTCTTGTTAAATCATGCCTTCCAAATGTTTTCTCTACAACCCCTGTAATGAACTGACAGATGGGTGTCTGATCTTTAGGAGATATAATGAAGATTTATTTTCTAAACAGTTAGGGCGAGCCAAGGTTATCATACAAAAAAAAGCTACCACACTGCAAATTGCACTCAGTTCAACCCAAAAACGTCTATTTCATTGGCTATGACTTTCCCTCCAAATCATGTTGACAATATAGATAGATATACTTGTGTACACTGAGCTTATATCATCAAGTTGATTGATGATGAACATTAGTTTTTGAGAAGATTAGAACTTTCATTCATTCCCTAAATCTTATCTTATTTAGAATAACATCTTAAAAGTGTTAATTTGGAGTGGATAATAATTTTGGTTGTTTGGTTATCTAGGATCCTTCAGAAATGAATGATTTGAGCAACCTAAAGAAAGATACTCACATCTACAGTGTTTATGGTCAGGTCTAGTTATACTTGATGATAAACAATGGACTTATGGGATTAGAGCTATTATTGTGGTTTATATTTAGATATACAAAAAAGTCCAGTTTCTAGAATCACCAGCAACCTATTACTCTTGCAAGTTACTAACCACTCAGTCTGATATGTGACTTTCTAGTGGGCTCCATTCTCTTGCTCATATCACAGCTTGTTCTTCTATTAAAGGATTGTTGTGCAGAAGTTTGCTCATGGGTTAAATAATCCAGCTGTATTTCTACAGATTTTTTTTAAACACAGTAATAAGCAAATGCCACAAAATAATTACAACAAAATAATTGTCCTCTATGTCTGAAATCAACATAGAAGCTGAAATGCCATAGCTCTATGGCCAAAAATTTATGCTGAATGCTCTGGTGGATGAATTGGCTCCACAGCCAGAGTGAACAGTGCAAGCAAACCATAAAAAAAATAAAATGTACTAAACCACCAACTGACATTATGGAAATAAGACACTGGCTGGCCAAAAACCACAGTGTATCAATTAGCAGGATCTTAGCAGTTGGCAGAGAACACTCTTGGTTCTGGAAATAGAATGCTACATGTTTTTATGCACTCATAGAATATTTCCTTTGTATTCAAAGAAGCTATATGACACCTGCAGTATATACTGCAGAAGCTCAGATTACAGTGTTAAAATTCACATCAACTCCGTTTGGAGCTTCTACTCGTTACGTTCGGTCAACACAGTGACTATCATAATCACCTAATGGATCAGTCCATTTACATTTACAGGTCAGAGACAAATTCTACTATCTGCCCATAGCTTTCTGTAGAAGGATACACCATTTCATCTTATCTTGTGGAAGGTGAGATGATGGAAATCTTGATTGCCTAATTATTTCAAATAAAACTTCACAGCATGGCTGATCCTTATTGTGGTCACCATGCCAGATGTTGGCAATGGCTGCTGAATTTGTCAGTTGAATCTGTTGGTTCTTGCAGAGAAGGTACTTTACAGGAGCCAGATTCATAGAAACCTAACCTTGTAGAATACTGGAGGCAACACATGTTTGGATCAGACTGACAAGGATCAAAACATTGGCTTTGCCAAGTATTAGTTCATTAACTTTACAGAGTGCTTCATCCTATCTAATATTCAGTTTCGTCTTTCAGAAAATGGAGAAAATACTTACCCAATATAATCATTCTGAGAATGAAGAATAATGGGTAAAACACAGAATCCTGCTTGACGTGCATTACATGCCAAGAAATAGTGTAAGTCACTTCCAGCATCACTAAAACCTGGCAGAACACCAGTCAGCTAAGGCAGGTAAATTATACTCCAGAAAGGTCTTTGCCTTTGGGGAGAATTTTTTTTTTTTAATATACATTCATTTCACCCTTGATCATTTCAGAATCAGACAAATCATATTCTCTGTGCATCCTTTGGAAAGTTGCTGGGTCTTCCCGAGCCTCACTTTCTCTGCAGTAGAATGAACATAATAGTCATGGTTTTCCGGAATTGCTGTGAAGATTAAAGATGATGACATGCAAAAGGTACCTTGCCTAGTATCCTCACTTTTGCAGAATAAATGTGATAATTAACAAATGCTGGGTCCTTTCATTCCCTTAAATTTCAAGGATGATCTTTATTGATATTTGCTCCACATTCTGAGGGAGACCCTACAGAGACTCCATAGGTATGTAAGCAGTGTCTCTCCAAAGTGACTGGGCCACTGTCCTTGCACAGACCTGCCCATCTTCCTTTATTATGTTTCAATAAAGAGAAATAAAGCTGAAGGTAAAGTTGGGGATGTTTTGTCACCCAATTAGCTTTACCAGCCACTGCTAATTTCTTTGCCTTGGCTTTGATAAGTCTCAGAATTTTATTAACTTTGATGTATCAACTATTGGCATTCAATCTGTGCTTCTACAGGTGAGCCAACCACTTTAGCTTGCCTTCTTATACTGGTTTATACTGCTGCTGTAACAAAATGCTGCAAAGAATCCTCAAAGAACTAAAAGCTGAAATACCATTTGATCCCACAATTCCATTATAGATACCTAGTTAAAAAAAATCATTTTACTACAAAGGCATTTGCACCAGAATGTTTATTGCAGCCCAATTCATAATTTCCAAGTTGTGGAAGTAACCCAAAGGCCCATCAACCCATGAATAGATTGACCAATTGGGGGTATATGTCTACCATGGAGTACTATTTAGCCATAAGAAAAGATGGAGACTTTACATCTTTTATGTTTACTTGGATGGAGTTGAAACACATTCTTCTTAGTAAAGTATCTCAAGAATGGGAAAAAAAAGTATCCCATGTACTCAATACTATGATGAAACCAGTATATAAACACTTACATACTCATACAAATGATAAAACACAAATACAGTCTAGAAAGGGAGAGGAATGAGAAGGGAGAAGGGAGTGAAAGGGGGAAGGGCAATTGGTGAGAGGAGGGAGGGCATTTGGTGAGCTCTTACCTTATGTGCACAATGCAAGGGTATATCTCAAAATAACTAAGAGTAAATTTTAAATGTCTTACCACAAAAAATAAGCGAGGCTATGTTAGTTTGATTTAAGCATTCCATATTATATACCAAATCATTACATTGTACCCCATAAATGTATATAGTTATGATTTTAATTAAAAATTAATTTTAAAATGCCACAAATTTAGCTGTTTAGCAAACTTAGTGTCTTATAGTTCTGTTGGTCAGAAGCCTGACACAGGTCTCAGTGGGTTAAAAAAGATATCCACAGGGCTACATTTATTTCTGGATGTTCTAGGAAGGGATGTGTTTTCTTACTCATCTGGTTGTTGGTGAATTCAGTCCTTTGTTGTTAAGGGACCTGGCTCCTTGTTTTCTTGCCCTCTGTGAGATGCAGTCAGGCCCCACTTCTAGAAGCCATTGCATTCTTTGGCTTGTCGTTTGCTTCCTCTTCATCAAAGCCAGCAAGTCCTTCTCACACTTAACAACTCTCAGAATCACACTTCATTCTTTGTTTTCCATTTCTAAAGAATTGTGAGATTAGCTTTGGCCTACCCAGATAATCCAGAATAGCATTCCCATATCAAGGTCTTAATCACTTCTGCAAAGTCTCTTTTGCCATGTAGGGTAACATATCCACAGGCTACAAGGATTAGGATGTGAACAACTTTGGTGACCATAGTTGTGCTGAGCACATCACTGGACAGACTCAGGTGAGTGGGAAGAGGAAACTGAAGTCTCTGAGATGTATCGATTTCATTATCTGTGACGTGAATATTCCTGGAAAACACATAGGAAATAAAGAAAACTATAGCATGTAACAGATTAAGATATTTTAAAGGCAGAAGAAGAAAAAAAAAAGAACAGAATTTCTAGTATCTAGCTACAGGTCCTGCTAACCACAGTTTAAATTATTCTTTAAAAAATTTTTGACAGGTTGGTAAATTACAGCCTACACAGCTTTAATTAATTTTGTCATATCTCCAATTCACTTAGATTGCCCAAGTTTTTTTTTTTCTACTTTATTCTAGTGGATTTGAGTTTAGTTGCTTTTCCAAGAAAATTGAAGCAAAACTGTGTGCTTTTTGGCTGAATTCATCACAACACAGAAAGACGAACTAGATCATGCTAGCTTAGAATAACAACATGGGGCAATAATGTTGGATGATGTCATGGAATAATAAGAAACAGAAAAATATGAGAGTACGGATAAAGTAGCTTGCAGAATCCAAACTCCCCAAACTTAACTCTTACAGACATTTGACCTGTTAGGTGAAGGTAGACCTAAGGAAAGGTGGGCTGGCGCAGTCTAGGAGACCAAACCAGGCAGACTTGGGATAGATGAGGGTTTCTCAATCTGTTCGTTGAGCAGTACGCCCAGAAAGCTTTATAAAAATAGTGATGCCTAAGTTCCAACCTCACAGATTCTGATTTAATTGGTCTAGGGACTTTTTCCCCATAGTTCCCCAGGTGATTGTAGTATTTTGTTAGGAATAAGATCACTGCCTCAGATTAACTTCCATGATACTAGCCATGGTACAGAAATCTCTATGTCCAGGCATCACTATAGAGAGATCTCAAGGGCAGAGATACAGCAGCATAGTTGAGTAAGGCTGGAGTTCCAAGGAGCAATCATCTCCAGGCTGAGCCCTTCTGCATTTCTGGTGTCTGTACTAGCTATCTTGCATGCCCAATGAGATAAAGGGTGGGTTTTAGCATTCTAGCCAAATGATCAAAATTGATTTCCACTTCCAGGGAGCCTGTGTCCTGGGTCTCCTTTCATTTATTTCCTGAAAAGAGAAACCACTTCTCCATGCAGTCGGGGCTCTATGGCATGACATTATGGGAGTAAGTGAAAAGGGTAGGCTCACTCCAGATACCATGGTGGAGGTGGTCCCCAAGCCCCTCACTAACTCCCCTATCAGGGACGCTGTGTGGTTTCCCCACTGCTGGATGTTGGTCTCCTCAAGGGCCATCCTATCTCTCCAGGGTCTGAGACTCTTTCATCCCTGTTGCTGGCCACACAATCTCTCTCTAATGGTGCCATTTCTTCTTGTCCTGATTATAAGCACTAACCCCTGCTCCCAGATGTGGAAATAATTTTGTTCTGTATCATGACCTAGGAATAAGACCATCACCAATGTTGCAGGTCTCCTCTGGAGCTGGTCATGCTGCTGGAACAGGGTTACAGATCTTAATGAGGGTGGCAATAGCAAAGCCCTCTTATACAATAGCACTCCAACTATAATACTCTTGCTTATTTTCTTATTTCAGGTTATTCTTACTTGTCTTCCTCACTGTGTATAAAACTTAGCACAAATTGAGACCAGAGAGGACAATGTGTGGCCCTACCTCCAGAGGTATTCCCTCTAGCCATGATGGCTGGACTAAGTGGGCCCATTACTATTCTATAGTTTACCCAGGAGGAGATTAATCTTAGAAGTGGCAATAGTGTCGTTCTTCCCAGTGTGCTCAACAACCCACATCCCACAGATTTAACAGGTCAGAGGCAAATTTTACTATCTGTGGAATAAGGAAATGGTCTTCCAGAGGCACACTGCTTGCTGAGAGGTATGGATATCACAAGTAATGAATGTTAAATTCCATGAAGAGGAGCCTGATAGAAGACAGGAGGTAGTGAATCCTGGGACTTATAACATTTCCATAAGCTTCTGAGTATCTCTCCAGTGACACTTAACAGTAGTAGGCTGTGTAGAACAGAGAGGGCATGCTGGATCAGTCAAATGAATGGCACTTGGATGGTGAGTGGATCTCTGAGTCCCCTTCTTAGATACAAGGCTAGAATGAGATTGAAGAGCTAGTGTCAATATTTTCAACTGGTATTTCTTTTCTCTACTGAATGAATTTCTTTCTCCCATCCTCACAACCTTATACAATGACATAATAAAAAGACTACAGTTTCAGCCATTATAGTCAGATACTACTTCGATAGTAACATCCTTTGAATCCTAGCCTTTATTTACAACACTCCGTTTATAGGTACTACACTTCCCAGAATGCGTCAGCAGCAGCAGTTTCCCTTATGCACAATGTTGCTTCAATATTTTTTTCTTGAATTTTCATTTTTTTAACCCATATGTTAACAATACCTGTCTGGATGAAGGCAAATTGGATGAGTGTTCAGTCTATTTTACAAAGCACCATTTTTTTCTGTGAAGAGAGTTGGATTGTTTCCCAGTTTTCTGGTTGTACTCAGGTCTCTGAATCAAGTAACAAATGTTGGAGAAGGCACTCATTTCTCCCCGCCACCCCCCTACGCACACACATTTTGAAGGTGGTCTCTCTTTCATAACATGAAAGTGGAATTGTCCTTTGATGGAAGCCTTAGTATGATTTTCTAAAGTCAGCTTTGTCTGCATCAAAATTAGTCTATTATTCCGAGCATTGGTCTGCGTGACTTCATTGAGAGTGCTATATTTTGAGTTTTCTCTACATTCTCATCTGTATTTTAGTGACAGGCTGAATGTGTCTGAACTAGAAGCTGTAGCCAGTCATCATTTTAAACCAGAAACTTTCAAGGCTGTTTATCACTTCTCTTTAGTTCAAAACGCCGGCTCAGATGCTTCTTATGCCTGCACCTCTTCCATTTCCAACTCTAGCATGTTGGAATATCAAAATTCTTGTGCCGTATGTGAACTATGATTATTGATGATGGAAAAGCTTCTCTAATTAGGAAGGTAGTGAAGGTAGAGTGAGTTTCCCTCAGAAACAAGACAAAACAAGGATCTTCATTCTTCACCAGAAAGAATCATCTGGTCCATTCTCCATCATCTGGGGCAGCTGTGAGGACTGTAATGATATTGAAAGAGGATATACATCTCTATCTGTCTCCTAAATATCACAGATGTCCCCTAGAGGGTTGGAGTCTGGGAGGAGCAGCAATTTAGGCTTTCCTTATGCCGATACTCCAGGACATCGGGTATAGGTAAAGACACTGCTTGTTGATTTTCATAGTCTCATGGTGGGAGGAGTGGGAACCAGTTTTCAAACTGTAGATTTAGGCAGAAGAAACTCTGGGTTGAGATAGAGAAGGCATAAAATCATTCTGGGTGAGGTGATATAATTCTGAGGGCGAGGAATGATTGTTCCATGGAAAATGGATGCCAAGATGCTGAAGTAGACATGAGGACTAGGAAGGGGATGAAGAGATGGTGGGTCAGACTACCCTGGCAACAGGTGTGGAGGGCGAATTGAAGGTGGGAGGAGGAATGTGGGGATGTGAGAATGAGAAGGAGGGTGTGGGCAGTGGAGACAGGGAAGCTGGGTGTC
>NW_003852403.1:1419000-1427368 GCF_000181295.1 Otolemur garnettii | reverse complement strand
ACATTGCTATTGATAAAATATAGTGAAAAATTGTTCTCTCCCTACTTCTTGGCATAGTTCCCTGTTTGGAAGGTCTGAGGCTCAAGTCAGCTTCTAGAAACCGGGGAATCAGCCCTTTGCCACTAGAGGTAGTCCAGGCAGGGGAGAGCAGCTATTTGGCCAGGAGGTCCTGGCCAGCCATTTGTGACATGAAACGTCACAGGATGTTTCAATCTCATACACTGGGGAATTTGTTCAAATCTCCGCAGTTATTCTGGACCAAGGTAGACACCCTTAATATAATTTGTGTTCTGGTACTAAACTAGCCTCTTCTCCCAACTTGATATCCATAAAAGCTCAGATCCACCCTGTCATTATAGGACACCTCTTTTTTTTTAACTTGACAATAACCCAGTTGAAGATTCCTGTCTGGGGTCCATAGTGAGTTCTCTGCTCCTTCCAGAGATGCATGCTCTCTGCCCATTCCAAGGCTCCATCCTTCAGGACTGAGGAGCCACCTGCTTTTGTGTGGGGAGAGATAAATAAGGCAAATGCCAGATTCTGTCCCTGGTGATTCCATCCTTTCATTATGCTGCCATCCACGTCTTTCCCCCAACCTCATCCCACCCTACTAATCTGCAATCTTTAAAACACAGCAGGCCCTGGAAGCATTTGCACAGGATTCTGTCTCTGCTTTCTAAAACAAAATAAGTCTAGAGAAAGACTCAGAGTCATATTTCACTGAAGTCTCTTACTATATTAATTATAGGCAGCTACAATTCATCATACTTTCAATTAACAATTAATTATGTGCAGGAGTGACAAATGTTTTACTCACACCAAGAAACAAGATGCATCATTTGTATTGTGGTGTTTCCTCCTCAGACCATAGAGAAGGGATTTATGGGCTACAGATCACATAAGCCAGTTTTGCTCTGAAGTATAATTTCAACTGGACTCACCATCAGAATGACAGACTGGAGTTAGAAAGACCCTGGGTCTGGCACTTGGGGAATTGAACACTTAGGCATGCTCCTTTCACACCCCAGAAGGAAAGTCCTGCCCAGAGGACTGCCTAATCCCAGGGACCTCAGACTGCAAAGTTCCCTTCAGTAGCTACTTAGTCAGTGCAATGTAGAGTGGAGGTCCCAACGTAGGGAGTCAGTGAGGGTGATGCCAGACCAAAGAGTCTGTCTACCTGTCACCTAACCCGATAAATGGAGAAGCAGATAAGAGGTCAACAATTCCACTTTTATTTATGGAAAGCCAGAAATTTGGAGAACAGAGAGGATATCTCATCAGAGCTGTTCTACCCTCCAGTTTCCCTTTGGTATTTTCATTCTCACGGTCACAGTAAACATTAGCAATGTTATTGCTCATCATCGTATACTTTAAATAGATTTTTCTTCATACATTAGAAGGCTACACAATATCCCCCTGTCTTAAAGTGGTTATATCTTCAAAGCATTCTTACTTCAGATTAAATTCACAGTTAGTTAATACTTCACTGGGTGCACAGACCCTGGGTCCTTGACTGGTACCACGGAGTCCAGTTCCCAATTTATCTATGATAGAAGGCCTTGGGAGTAAATAATCTCCAGACGTAGGCACTCAGGATCCTTTGGCCTCAGCAGAGCCTGTCTCACAGCTCCCTGTATGTAATGATTATTTAGGATAACAGTGGCTGGCATCAAGGGGAAACAGAAGTGAAGGCTCTGCTGCCACCCCCACTGGTGGCCCATCTTTGCTAAGAGATACACAGAGAGCTGTACAGAAGAATCTGAGAAAGTCTCTTGTGCCAAATCAGACCAATGAAATGTTATCTTTTCTTGGATGGCCTTTTGGGGAGGAATGAGATGTGGGCACAGCAGTAAGGCAGTGAGGCCTTAGCACTGAGAATTCCTCTTACTGAGAACTATGTCTGCAGATGTCTGCTTCCACCTAGGAATCCATGCCCCCATATTCTCTTCCTGACAGGGCTCCACATTTCCCAGTCTTGGAGAACAGGAGCATCCCGCCTGTCGGGGTGAGCTCTGGGCACTTTGAGCCAATCAGCATATCCCACCGTTGGGTTCCTGTAATGTGTTCCGGGAACCTGAAGAGAATGCAGAACCTCAGAGGCATAGATTATCTTTACCCTGCTTGAATAGCAGAGAATATTACTATCCAACAGTTGCTGCTGCTACTGCTATTATGTTATCATTACTACAAACAACAGACACTGGTCTGATTTTATAACAGACACAGTTCTTGGTGCTTTGTGCATATTTCCTCATTTAATACCCACAACAACCCTATGGGATAGATGTTATAATTATTCCCATTTTACAGGGAAGGAAATTAAAGCTAGGGCAGTTGTGCACTTGCCTGTGGTCACAAAGCTTCTAAGTGGGGCCAGAATTTAAATCTAGATATAATTATTCTTCTATATGAAGCTTGTCACTGCTAAAGACATGCAGTGAAGTCTGAAGCTTGGGGGCTGCTATGAGGACCTGGGGAGGAAATGCAGAGGTGATATATCATGAGTCCAATATCAAGTTCTTCCTGGAGTCGGAAATACCCAAGTCTGCCCTTTTAAGTTATGCAAATCAATGGATTTCCTCTACTGCTTAAGCTATTCTTAGATGAGCTTTCTTTTTCTTTCAATGGAAAAAAAATACCTGAATATAGAATTTTGTACCAGCTGAAAGTGCCACATGCTGATATGGAGGTGACTCCACTGATGTATGGACAGGAGAAATGAGAGGAAACTCTAAATTTTAGGATGAAGAATTAGCACATCTTGGCATGTTTTCATGCAATCACTGGATGAACTGTCTCATGTTGGTTTGTGAAATTCAAACTACTCATCGTTCAAGGTTGTGGTGTTAGAGGTCTTGGCAAAAATTAAGATGTTGAATTTGGCCACTTCTCATAGCCTTCAGTAAGGCCTGTTTCAGTTGCCTAATGAAATGTAACAAACCACTCCAAAACTCAGTGGCTTAAAACACGTATTTATTATGATCTTTCATGGTTCTGTGGATTTCCTGGGCTCACTTTGGTGGTTCTCATCTGGAGTCTGTCGTGTTTCGGTCCAGTGGTGGCTGAGACTGCAGGCAGTGTGGAAGCCCAGCTGGCTTGGACATGCAGACAGCTTATTTACAGGGCTGGAAGTTGATGCTGTTTTTTTTTTTTTTTTTCCTGGGGGCTCTGCAAGGCTATTTACCAAAACACCTTCATGTGACATCTCCAAAGCATATCAGCGAGGTTTCAAGAGAGAATTTTCCAAGCATTCCAGGGGACCCAGTATAAGCTGAAAGACTGCTTCTGACCCAGCTTTGGAGGACTACACAAAAGCAAGAATATTGAGAGGTGTGGCTTATTGAGAGACTTGCAGCTTGCTCCATGGGGCCCTGCATGAAAAATAGGTTTTTACTTAAGATGTGGCCCGAAGAGAAACAGAGATGCCTCTGGCCCTAGGAACAAAGAGAGGCTCTTTTGGCCCCTCAGGTGGTCATGTATTCACAGAGCCTCGGCTGCTCTAGAAGGAGAGGACATTCAAAAGGGAGAACCATGTTTCTTTGTGTGTTTTTTTGGTTGTTGTTAATTAAAACTGTTATTTTGAGGGACTGGTAGATTGAAAAGCAGTCATAAGACATAATACAGAGGCAGGGTTTATGCATGTTAATTGATTTCCTCCACTGGTAACATCTCACAAAATTAGGCTACGGTAGTACAGTCAGGATGATAGACACTGACACAGTCAAGTCACCCCCTCCCAGGGCCTCCCAGGGCCTTCTATAGCTGCCCCACTTCCTTCCCATTCCCTCCTTCATCCCCGAACACCAATATTTTGTTCTCTATTTTTCATAATTATATTGTTCCAAGAAGATGATGTAAGTGGAACCGTATAGTATATAACCTTTTAGGATTGGCTTCCTTCCGTCAGCATACTTCTGGGGAGATTCCTCCTGGCTCTTGTGCTCAGTTCTTTTCATTGCTGAGTGGCATTCTAGGGTGTGGATACACCACAGTGTAACAATTCACTCTCTGAAGGAATGGCTTGTTTTTGGTTTGGGGCTACTATGAATAAGACTTCCATAACCATTCATATAGAGCTTTTTGCGTGAACATAAATTTTCATTTCACTAGGGAAGTTGCCCAATAGGGTGATTGCCGAGTATTTTAGTATTAACATCTTTAGTTTAGTTTTTTTTTTTCCAAACTGCGAAACTATATTCCAGACCAGGTGCACCTCACCGGTAGTTGGTGCTGTCACTGTTCTTTATTTCAGCCATTATAATATTATGCAATGATATCTCACTATGATTTTAATTCTCTTTTCATTAGAGAAAAGCTGATAGCTAATGATGGTGGGTATTTTTTCTTGTGCTATTTGACGTTTTATGGGTTGCATTAACTTCTTTTTGGCCTTCCATTTTACACATAGTGTTTTCCAGTGTACATCTTTGTGCAAATTTTTTTCTAACTAGTCTAGATATTTATATGACATCAGAGTGTATTTGCTTCCTCCTTTTACTAGTTTGACTGAAGCTGAGGAAATTTTCCTATATTTATATTATATTTATTTTCTTCTGTTTATAATACATATAATTGTCTTAAATATTTCATCTACCTCCATTTGGAACTACCTCATACAGTGTACTAATTTTTGCTTCCATTGTTAAAAAATTTAGAAAACTCAAGAAATGAGCACAAGAACCAGGAGGAAACTCCCCAGAAGTATGCTGACAGAAGAAAGCCAGTCCCATACTTTCTGCTCACTATATTCTGTCTCCTTTCTTATCTTCCAGTATTCTTTCTTTCATCATTTTCTTTCTGCTTAAAGAACTTTAGCCATTCTTTTGGGTAGTTCTGTTGGTGACAAGTGCTCTCCATTTTCCTTCATCTGAAAATGACCTTATTTCCCCTTCATTTCGGTGCAATATTTTCAATGGGTGCACGATTCTGAATTGAGTGTTCTTTTCTATTCTGCACTTCGGGTGTGCATGATTTCAGATAATAAATTTATATATGTGAATTATTTTCCTCTATAGGTAAAGCGTTGCATATCCTGCTGCTTTCAAGAGTTTTTTAAGACTTGTGATTACGATTTGCATTGGTATAGATTTTTTGAATTCTCAAACATGTAGATTTATGTCTTTTTGTGAAATTTACGAATTTCTCAGCCATTCTTATTTGCAAGTTCTTTCTAGCCCTGACCTCATTCTCTCTTCTGGGATTACAGTGATGCAAAAGTTAGCTTTTTTTATTATAGTCCCTCAGGTCTCTGGGGCTCTGTTCATTTTTTTTTCTATTTTTCCCTATTGTTAAGATTGAGTAACTGCTATCCAGTTCACTGACTCCTTCCTCTGTTCCCTCCAATCTGCTATTGAGTCCATCCATAAATTGGCCTCCACGGACACTACAGGGAGGTGGCCTTGATAACACTTAGGAGAATTAAAGTTCCGACTCTCCGCTAGGCTTCCAGTGGGCAATGGGAGGGACACCTCTTTACTGCAAGTTGGGAAGACAAGTCCAGGCTTTCTAGTAGAGAGTAGGGGGTGGTCATCACCGTCCCATGCAGATGAGTATCCTGGATCTGTGATCAGTCTTTTCTGCTAACCATGGTGGTGTGTGTGGAGAAGCAATGTTGGAGGTACCTCAGTTCAACCTGGCAGTGCTTTCTACTTGGTTTTTCCCAGCATGGGTGTTGGGATGAGGCTACAGTTTTTCTGTGGTATTTGGTAGGAACAGAGTAGTTATTGTTGAGTATTTTTCTATTTTCCTAGGCTTCCTTTTTCCTAATCCTTTGAATATAAAAATCAGGCTTTTGTTGGGTATTTTTTGGGGGGGAGGTGTCTCTGCATGCTCAGTGGTATTTCTGACTTGCTAGCCTCCTCAGCTCCAAGCCTGGGAGCAAAATGAAAACCCAAGGAACTTACCACCATGTTATTCTTTGGGTCTCTGAGGTCCTTA
This sequence comes from Otolemur garnettii, assembly GCF_000181295.1. NCBI lineage: Eukaryota > Metazoa > Chordata > Mammalia > Primates > Galagidae > Otolemur > Otolemur garnettii. The sequence goes on along the minus strand of NW_003852403.1, from coordinate 1,421,431 downwards.
GCCCATCTGCTTTCATTTATCCAACTTTCAGAGTATTTTTACATTTGTTTTATATATAATGTCCAAGACTTTTAGTTGTACTTTGTGGAGAAATTAGAGAAAATCACGAGACAATTATCCTGCTTTCTGCCAGTGACTTTATAATGCATTTTTTAGCATCTACTAAGGAGAGTTCCTCTCATCCATTTTCTTTATACATTTCTTGAATACTATCAGATGATTTAATAATTTCTGTAAGATCATTTTATCTTATTTCAAAAGATCAACCACAAAACTGGAGTTTTAACTGGAAGCAAATATATTTTTTATATAAATTATAAGAGAAATTATGTTTTTATGAGAGTAAGTCTTAATTCTTAAAATGTGCAAGCTCCATTTCTTCCTGTTCTATTTTATGTTCTTTAAGATCTAATAGTTTTCTTATATTAGGTTGAATACTTTTTGTTATTAAAGGAAATTCTTATTTCTAAGAAGTCTATTTCATTTAGTTTCTGCCATTATGTCATTATTTTTTCTCCATTTATGTCTTGGATACAGGCTATTGGTTCTGAATACTTACCTTGTACCCAGTGACTTCATCAAATACCTACTCATTTTGCTAATGATTTACTAGAATCTTTTATGCTTTCTGGGCATGCAATCAGATTATCAATAAAAGTATTTATTTTTATCATTTTCTTCTAATATTTATGGCAATATATATTGCTTCATTAGTTTAGTGATCAAACAAGGACTAAAAACAAAACAAACAAACAAATGAAAAAACCCTACCTCTTCGTGCAGGAATGATTGAATAAATGTTGACTTTTCCACAAAGTTGAATGATGACTTCCTGTAGAAATTAGTTAACTTGGATAGATTTCAACTATACAGGGTGATATGAGAAAGCAAAATACACTAATACCATCTCTTTTTTCCCAAATCAATAGAATAGTATCTGCAAGCTATTGTACATGTATATATACTTACATGACACATATGCATATGATTATGCAAACAGAGGGAAAGCTATAAAAAGGTATCAGTAGGGTTATACTGACAATGACAGATGAACAGAAACAAATAAACAAAAAGATTGCCTTACACCAAGATGGTTAGTCACCATAGAAACAGTGCAGGTGATCCAACCCCATGTGTGTTAAATTACCTGGTGTTCAGTAAAGAGACACATGGAGTGATGGCCAAAGCAATGTCAGGAGTGCCCATGATCTCAAGTGGGACTGTATTTTCATTTTTACTTTTTATGAATTGTTCAAAATATTTGCCATGAGAATATAAGTTTATTATATGTCCATAAAAATGCAAAATAGGTCTCTTTATTTCATAGTAGAAATTAAGAAAATAAATAAAACCAAAATACCATTAAGGTAAATTCAGCTGAAGAATCAACCTAAGTTTTTTATAGATCTGTGCTTTATTGGTTAAGTTTCTTGGATGGAAAGTACCAGAAATTGAAAGACTAACACTCAGGACCACATAACCAATTAGAATAGACTTAATTGAAGAAAAAAAACTCAAAAACTTTCAGCAGTCTTTCAGAAAGATAAAGGCTTAAACAGCTCCAAAAACCTAGAAAATAGGAATTAATGGGCAACTTTGCAATACTTCAGGGCGAATACAAGTTTTCTCTGATTGTTTTTCTACTGGGAATTGCTGGAAACAAGATTCAGCATCTTAGGTGATAGAATTCAACTCTCTAAGTTTGGGCCACATGTTTAGTGCTTATTCAGAGGAGGCTGGAGTTGACTGGTTTAGTCTTGTCAAGTTTATATGCAATGGTGAAGGGATATACTTTCCTTAAATGGGATTGGGGTGCACTAATCAAAACTAAGTAATAAGCGATCTGGGAAGATCAAAAATACCAGATGTTCATGCAGGGATTCACGAAGGTTAAGAGTCTGCCAGAGCCTGAGACTTCTGGTGGATGCCCACCACTCGATTTGTGTCCACCTGCATTCCTTCTCCTTCCACCACGTGAGGGGTTCAGTTTGCTTTCCTCTATAATATGTAGCTTCTCAGGACTCCTTCCCCTTTGATCCTCACAGTCTCTCTCATGATTTTTCCTTCCCATCTGTGTTGCATGTTGAAGTTCAGGCTCACTTCTTCAAATGGATGCAATGGGATAGCAAGAAATCAAAACAACAAAAAGATGAAGATGTGTCATAAACCAGCTCAGTAGGGGGAATAAATGACCTGAGGAAAGTCAGGTTGAAAGAAGTAACTACCATGAAGAAATAAACCTTGGTACCCTAGGGAAGACAGAGAAATATGACTGGTGAGAGACAATATCTGTAAGTGGCCCAGTCTGGCTGCAGGCAGGTAGACATGTATCCAGATGAGTACTGTCCATCCACAAATAAATAAATAAAAATGTCAAGGAAGAACAAAGCTTCCTTCTTGAAATAAAGGGACCCAAAGGGAACACTCCTAC
>NW_003852403.1:1410491-1414163 GCF_000181295.1 Otolemur garnettii | reverse complement strand
TTTTCTGCAATAGAAATCTAAAATTTTCACAATCAGAAATAACACATAGACACACAAAAGGAAAAGAGGAACAAAGAAATAAAGGAACGAAGGAGGGATGTGTCCTCCAAAGAATCTTTGTCTTCTTAGATAAAGATAGCAAGACCAAAACACAGCAATGATAAAGAGAATGAAACATTTTTAAAAAGAAATCTCTGTAGCTTTTACAGAGAAAGAGAATGCTACAAAATGCCCATTTTTCTATGCTAGTTAAATTCTGGGCTCAGGATAAAGGCTAGTTATCACATTTTTATAAGGCATTGATTTTTTTTTAAGAGGGCAAGAAAACCTTTTTTAAGAGGGATAGAAAACCTTTTAAGGAATTAATGTTTATTCTCAGTTTTGCTAAGGGGGTGATGACTCATTGAGTCAAGGATGCTGACTTTTGCTATTCTTGTTTTCTCAGTTTCCTCATCTGCAAAATGCAGATGCTAAAAGCGGTGATCTCTAAGGTCCCTTGAAGACCTAAGTTTCAGTAATTCTAATATTTTTTTTCCAGCAGCTCAATTATATCCAGACCTACTATTTGAAAACATATGCTCCTAATTGAGAGGTCTAATTTGTTACCATGATTCACACTGACAATTTTATAGTCATTAGCACAGAAGCACATGTGGGCAATTCTTTGATTATTATTTTCCAGTTATATGAAGATTAATAGATATTATAAAAAATTAAAAATACAAAAAAATCACCTACAATCCTATTACTATTACCCTTCACAGTATGTTTTCTGACATTTTTTAGTACATATATATCATAGTTTATTTAGAACAATTATTTGATTGTATTGTTTTATTTTATATATTATAACATTTCTCTGTATAATTACCTTTTAAGTAATTATCTTTAATGGGTATATATGATTTAATAACCTTAAAAGTTTATTTACAAATGGCATTATCAAAAATGTATTTTTTGACCTTTAAGCTGTTTCAGTTTGGGGTTGGGATTAAATTGATAGGTTTTGAAATTCAACATCTTGAGTTTGAAATTCTGGGTCTATTATTTACAGACTGTATGACTGTGGATAAGGATCTTAACTTTTCTGTACATATCATTTTCCTGGTCTACAAGGTACAAATGCAGCACAGTACCTATATATATTGTCTGTATAAGGTTTATATGTACATAGAACTATAAGGCCTGACAATTAAGTTTAAGAATTCATCCTAAAAAAATTGCTATGTAACTCACTGCTGAATATCACAATGGTCTTCCAGGTACTCCTCTTGGGAAGATGTGCACCAATACTAGTTCCTAGTTTACTCCTCAAAGCAATTTTGGAACTCTTTTTCTGGATTGCCAGTCAGAACTGTCGCTGTGGTCTGATAATTCAGTTCACAAACTTGCCGCCATGCTCTTTCATCAGCAACACTGTACAGACAACTCAGTAAGATTTCATAACCTTGGTCTATCAGTGTCTAAACAACCTCTGTGTTTGTGCCAACATATGGTGGCATCTTGCTGACCAGAGTTCATTAATGTTATGTGTTTTAGTGTGCCCTATGATGACAGCTCTGATGACCATTCCAAAAAAAGAGTTCCAGAATCTAATGGTAGATTAGACATTGTTATCAGAGGATAGCTTCCCAAAGGGAATACTTCAAAAGTGATTGAAGTAATATTCAGCATTGAGATACATAGCAGTTTTTCTAGGATGAGTTCATGAACTTAATTGTCAGACCTTTCTCAAGAAGATTAAATAAATTGTGGCTGTGCAACATTCCAGTATTCTCAATTTTAGTAAAAGGAAGATAAATCTGTGTATAGATGTGTAAATTGCTCCTGTTCCCAAACTGGGTAAAATAGAACATGAGCTGAACAGGAAAGGAATTTCCCTTGCACCTGTGGCATCAGATGGCTCTGTGATGTTGAGTCAGGGAACATGTGCCCTTTGTGTCTCTGTACCGTGAGAATAAACACTAGATGACATGAAGCAAAGTACCCATAGGCCATCCTTCTACTAGTGACTCATTATATTGTTCAGTCCCCATTGGATCATCCAGAATGAACAGCCTGTCAGGCAGCATTGAACACATAATAATCCCCAGGCCCTGGTCTCTTAGAGGCTGACAGTGAAAGGCAGGCTCTCCTTTCCAAAAGAGTTAGACTCACACAGAGCAGCTGTCTCTCCAGCTGCACCTAGCACAGTGTCACATAGGGTAAAAACTAGTGCCCTGGAGCTATGCTCACTATTCCTGTTTTTCACTCAATACTTAATCAACATCTTTGTATGTGCATTTATTTAGCCAGGGATTTTAATTTTAAATATTTATTGATTTAATTTTTTAAATTGACAAAGCTTCTGTGCATTTGTGGTACACAGATCAAAATAACTAAGCTAATTAACATTTCTATTACATCACATATTTATTTTTTAGTTTAATTGTTTTTGTGGTAAAATCATTTATTTATTTATTTTTCCCATTTTTTATTTTTATTAAATCATAAATACATAAATAACGTATACATTAATGCATTTATGGGGTACAATGTGCAGTTTCATATACAATTTGAAATGCTTACATCAAACTGGTTAATGTAGCCTTTACCTCACTTACTTAATGATTGTGTTAAGACATTTATACTCTACTATGAATACATTTGACATATACTTTTACAATATGCACCATAGGTGCCATTTACCCTCCCTCCATCCAACCTCCCTCTTCTTACCCTTTCCCCTCCCCTTCCCTTCTTCATCCTAGGCTATAGTTGTGTTTTCTCTTTCATATGAAAGCGTGGGTGATTATAAATTGGCTTCATAATAGTACTGAGTACATTGGATAATTTTTCTTCCATTCTTGAGATACTTTACTAAGAAGAATATGTTCCAACTGTATCCATGTAAACATAAGAGGTAAAGTCTCCATCTTTTTTAAGGCTGCATAATATTGTACATACACCACAATTTATTTTATCTTTTTCTTTTTTAATTTTTTTCTAAAGTGTCAAAAAATAAACAACTAATATTTATAAATAAAAATAGAAGACAATTTCAAACAACAGGTCATGCCAAGTCTTATAGACAATAGAAAAAGAAGAAATACTTCCAATTTATACTACTTCATCTGGATATACATGATATAAAATTAGAAAAAATATATTATTATAAAGGGAAATTACAAACATATTTCACTTATAAATGAGAATGCAATATCCTAAACAACATATTAACAAGTTGAATTACAAATTATTGTTCAAATAGTGTACTTTGGTCAAAATTAAATCCAATTTATGTGACAATTAGTCACTATTTTCTTTTCTTTTCCTTTCCTGCAGCCCACTCTCCTTCTCTCTCTGTCTGCTTGTCCCTTGTCCCACACTCTACTGTGTCATTAATTGTCCTTATATCAAAGTTGAATACATAGGATTCATGCTTCTCCATTCCTGTGATGCTTCATTAAGAATAATGTGTTACACCTCTATCCACATTAATACAAATGCTGCAAAATATCCATTTTTAATGGCTGAATAGAATTCCATGGTGTACATACACCACAGCTTGCCAATCCATTCCTGGTTTTAGGGGCATTTAGGCTGTTCCACATTCTAGCGATTGTAAATTGAGCTGCAATAAACAGTCTAGTACAAGTGTCTTCATGATAAAAGTTTTTTTTTTTTTTTTTT
>NW_003852403.1:1407469-1409481 GCF_000181295.1 Otolemur garnettii | reverse complement strand
CTGTCTTAACCACTATGGCCTGGTAGTACAGCCTAAAATCTGGTATAGTGATGCCCTGGCTTTGTTTTATTACTAAGAACTGCCTTAGCTATACAAGGTTTTTTCTGGTTTCATACAAAACACAGAATCATTTTTTCCAAGTCTTGAAAATAGGATGTTGGTATTTTAATAGAGATGGCATGGAATCAGTAGATTGCTCTGGGAAGTATAGATGTTTTAACAATGTTGATTCTTCCTAGCCATGAGCATGGTATGTTCTTCCATTTGTTAATATTCTCTGCTATTTCCTTTCTTAGGGTTTCGTAATTTTGTTTATAGAGGTCCTTCACCTCTTTTGTTAGCTATATTCCTAGATATTTCATTTTCTTTGGGGCTATGGTGAAGGGAGTTTATCCTTAGTGTCTCATCTTGGCTATTATTGGCATATACAAAGGCAAGTGACTTGTGGACATTGATTTTATATCCTGAGACATTATTGTATTTTTTGATGACTTCTAGGAGTCTTGTGGCTGAGTCTTTGGGGTTCTCTAAGTATAAGATCATATTGTCAGCAAAGAGGAAGAGTTTGACCTCTGCTCCCAGTTGGATGCCCTTTATTTTCTTGTTTTCCTTAATTGTATTGGCTAGAACTTCCAGCACTGTGTTGAATAGTAATGGTGACAGAGGACAGCCTTGTCTGATTCCACTTCTAAGTGGAAAAGCTTTCAGTTTAACTCCATTCAGTAAGATATTAGCTGTGGGTTTGTCATGGATAGCTTCAATCAGTTTATGAAATGTGCCACCTATGCCTAAACTTTTCAGGGTTCTAATTAGAAAAAGATGCTGGATTTTATCAAATTCTTTTTCTGCATCTATTGAGAGGATCATATGGGCTTTGTTTTTGCTTCTGTTGATATGGTGAATAAGGTTTATGGATTTACATGTATTAAACCAGCCTTGCATACCTAGGATGAAACTTACTTGATCATGATGTATGACTTTTTTTTTGCATGTTTGAAATGGTATGAACTTTAATATAATGACATATATAAATATGTAATATAACATGCCACATAATCTAGAATAATATATGTCAGTAGGAAGATGATAGGATAGCTCTATTTTAAATCTTCAGATAACTCAGATAACTTACAGTTGTTGGTGGTCTCTTTTCTTTGATTGCTTGATGATATAATGTGTTGACTTTTTTGATGATAAGCTATTGCCTAGGATTTTGTTGAGAATTTTGGTATCTATATTCATTAGTGAAATTGGCCTGAAGTTCTTTTCAGTTGGGTCTTTTCCTGGTTTTGGTATCAGGGTGATGTTCTCTTCATAGAACATGTTGGGGAAGATTCCTTCCTCCTTTTTTGGAATAATTTCTGCAATATAGAAATAAGCTCTTCTTTGAAGGTTTGGTAGAATTCTGGTGTGAAGCCATCCAGACCAGGCATTATTTTTGTTGAGAGATATTTTAATGTTTCTTTGATTTCACTGCTTGAAATAGGTCTGTTTAGGAGATCTATTTCATCTGGGTTTCTATTTCATCTGGGTTAAGTCTAGGGAGACGGTGTGATAACAAATATTGATCCATTTCCTTCACATTGTCAAATTTCTGGGCATAGAGTTTCTGGTAGTACTCAGAGATAATCTCTTGTATCTCTGTGGGATCAGTTGTTATTTCCCCTTTATCATTTCAGGTTGAAGTTACTAGAGATTTTACTTTTTTATTTCTAGTCAGTCTTGCCAAAGGTTTATCTATTTTATTGATTTTTTCAAAAAACCAACTTCTTGTTTCATTAATTTTCTGAATGATTGTTTTGTTTTCAATTTCATTGATCTCTGATTTAATTTTGGATATTTCTTTTCCTTTTCTGGGTTTAGACTTAGATTGTTCTTCTTTTTCCAATTCCATCAGATGGCTTGTGAGTTTGTTGATGTGCTCTCTTTCTGTTTTTCGAATGTAGGCATCTAAAGTGATAAATTTTCCTCTCAGGAGTGCTTTTGCTGTATCCCACAGGTTTTGGTAACTT
>NW_003852403.1:1392340-1394717 GCF_000181295.1 Otolemur garnettii | reverse complement strand
CAGCCAATATCTCTCCCTCTGGATGGGAGCTTCTGTTGAAAGCTGGCTGCACTTAGCCATGTTCCCTCTCCCCAGTAAAATCATTTAAAGTCTACTCTCTATGTAGACCTACCTTTTGATCCACAATTCCACAATGGGATGTCTACCCAAAGGAAAAGAAGTCATTATCCTATGTATCAAAAAATCACTATCCTCATGCATTTTTTGTGACACAATTCACAATCGCAAAGATGTGGAATTAACCTAAGTGTTCATCAGCTGATTAGTAGATAAATGAAATGTGGTATAAATATATACCATGGAATAATCCTCAGCCAAAAGAAAATATGAAATAATTTCTCTTGCAGCAACTGAGATGAAACTGGAAGCCCTTATCCTAAGTTAAATAGCTCAGGAATGGAAAAATAAATTCCATATATACTCACTTATAAGTGCGAGCTAAATGATGGGTAGTCATGGCCATACAGAATGGTATGAGGAATCAAAATCACCTGACAGATACAATGTAAACTATTTGGATGATGGGTACAATAAAAGCCCTGACTTCACCACTATACATCTCAATCTTGTAACAACAACAAAATATATTACCCTTTAAATGTATTTAAATAAAATAAAGTACAACATACTCTATTAGTTATTTTTAAGTCTCTTATTATTTCCTCAAGACACTACCTTAGAAGTGCAATTATCATTTAAAGTATGGATAATTTTAAGGCTTTTCATAAATAAAGATCATCTTGCTGCCAAAATAATTTTACCAAATTATACTCTAATTTAGAGAGGTCTAACTTCCCTATGATTTCACCAAAGTTAGTTAGTGTGAAATACATAGATAAGTTTTGGTTTTATGATTCTAAAAGTAACATATACGTGTTTATTGAAAAGATACCTTTTTTTCCAGAAGCAAGGACCTTTTGATTAAATTAGCTCTGCACCATTATTTTTAAAGCAAGCTAGTATTCCATACTCCAATAATATTTTCCTTAGTTAGTTGTTAATCAGCTTTTAGATTGGATATATTATTTGCAACTTGCTAAATTTTACAATGAATCTTGAATATATATCTTTGGGAATTTGTCCAATTATACCCTTGGTGTAAATTTTAGAAGTAAATTTGCTGAGTTAAAGGATAAGCAGCCTTATAAGTTTATTTTTTAATTACTTGTTACCTAATCACTCCTTTTTAGGTTATGCTGACTTACACTTGATTCAGTTGTAGCTAGCTTTGCACACCCTGGATAATACTAATTATTGTTATTTTAACCTTTGTTAATTTTCTGGAACCAAATAATATAATTCTTTTTTTGTGAATTAGATTTCTTTATTTATTCATAAGCTTGAATATGTCTGCCTATGCTTTCAGGCCATTAGCTTTCTTCTTTTAGGGAATCTCTTTACCCTTTTCTTCACTTTTGTTTTCTTTTGCTTTTCTATTTTTTTCTTTAATAGAGAAAGAATTATATGTATTCATGGAGCATAGAGTGATGTCTTTATACATATATAATAATGAGATTAGAGTAACTGGCATATTTATCACCTCTAGCATTTATCATTTGTGTTGGAAATGATCAGTATTCTTTTAGCTATTTGAAACTAGATAATTTATTACTGTTGACTACAGCTCTCCTACAATGGAAGAACTTAACTAGTTGTAATTGTGCATGCTTAGATCCCCTTTTGTTTGCTATATATACTTTTAATATTGTTTTAATAATAGCATTAATAATAGTTATATGTATATTATAAATGTTTACTATATTAACATAATGTTCTTTATTAGGGAGACTATTAATTATATATCTATATTTTATTTGTTTATTATTAAATCATAGCTGTGTACATTAATGCCGTCATGGGGTACAAGGTGCTGGTTTTATATACAATTTGAAATATTTTCATTAAATTGATTAACATAGCCTTCACGGCATTTTCTTAGTTATTGTGTTAAGATATTTATATTAAAAAAAAAGACATTTATATTCAATACCTAGTAAATTTCACATGTACCCTTGTAAGATGCACCGTAGGTGTTGTCCCACCAATTACCCTTCCTTTCCCCATCCTCCCTCCCTGCCCTCTCCTCCCTCTCCCTTTTCCCCTTCTTCTTGGGCTATAATTGGGTTATAGCTTTCATAAGAAAGCTATAAATTGGTTTCATAGTAAGACAGTACACTGGATACTTTTTCTTCCATTCTTGAGATATTTGGCTAAGAAGAATATGTTCCAGCTCCATCCATGTAAACATGAAGGAGGTAAAGTCTCCATCTTCCTTTAAGGCTGCATAATATTCTATGCTGTACATATACCACAATTTATTGATCCATTCATGGGTCAATGGGCACTTGGGCTTCTTCCATGACTTAGCAATTATGAA
>NW_003852403.1:1384939-1391956 GCF_000181295.1 Otolemur garnettii | reverse complement strand
ATTCATTTTTCATTTATTAGTGTGTATACCATTCTCATATGGGTTAAATCACTGCATCTTTTAATTTTCCCTAAAATGTATGCCTCGTAATTACTCTTTGTGAATATTTCCTTTCTGTTTCTATAGAAATAATTATTTCAGTATTAGTCAATTTTTTGTTGAGTAAAGAAATATATTGCTATCATATTAATCTGAAATTTAAAAAAAGAAGTATTGCCAATTTAATTTTGACAATACGTGATAAATTTATAGACTGATCTGTGGAGGTGACTGATATTTTTGCAATAGTGAGTCCTTCCATTCAAGATCTTGCTTGGTCTCATAATTACACCATTTAATCAAATTTTATAGTTTGTTTCAGCTAAGTCTTGTTAAATTTATATCTTTTATGTCCCAGTGTTTGTTCTATAACATCAATGGAATTTTTTTACTTAATAGTTCTAGCTTATAATTACTGGCCTTATAATTACTGGCCTTACAGCTTTTTCTTTTGTAATGGTTACAATTCTTTAGCCTTTTTACAGTACATCTTTAATCATTTTAATACATTTCAATCTGATATTTTTAGTTTCTTCCAATTAAGCCGTCATATTAGTAAACCATAGTAATTTTGGCTCTTCTATTTAATTATTACCCCTTTTGTTCTTCGTGACATTACCATATATGATATTTACAGTGATGCTAGGCTTCCTTTGTTCTTCTTGACTTTAATGGGAAGGCTTCAAGGCATGTACGATATTTTCTATTGATTTCAGATACATAGTCTTCATCATACCAAATAAGTAGCTTTCTAGTTTGTGCTGGAATTTTTTTTTTTCTTTTTTGTTAGGAATTAATGTTGAAATTTACCACATGACTTTGCAACATCTATTGAGATGTTCATTAATTTTTTCTCTTTAAAAATATAATGTAATGAATTAAAGAAATACATTGCTAAAAGTAAGCTGCACTTGCATTTTTAGAATAAAGTCTATATGATTTCTTTGATGTTATTGTGTAATATACTCTAGGATTCAATTTTCTAATCTTTGGTTTTTGATGTTGCAGTAATTTGCCATCCACTTCATTATCATTGTGTATCAGCAAGAATTATCAGACATGAGTTTAGTGTGCATAATACTTTAGACTTTATTTACATCATTTATTATCCTCCTCATAATTATTATTAAGGTAAGGATTCTTAGTCCACTTTAGAAAAAAAACTTTACAATGGTTAAGTGTCTAAGTCACATTTTTTTATAACAAAGCAAGAATTTAAATATGTCTATTTAACTTCTAAGCCTACAAATTTAATTATTTAATGTGCCCCTTATATTAAGTAGAAAGATTGGTCAGTAGATTATTTCTTAGTGTACTAATTGTCAAATTTTATTAAGAGGGTTATGGTAGTCTAATAAAACAAATTGAAATACCTCCTATCTTTTCCAATGTTATTAAATATTTTATTATTAAATATTTTAAATAGCATAGAATTAAACATGTTCTCCAGATCTGAGAATATACTTATCATTTAACAAAAATGTGTATTCTTGTTTCATTTTGTTTTTTTCTTTATCAACATTGCTTGATTTTACACATTTCGTTGGTATTTTAAAAGGAAAGCAAACACTTTGCAAAGCAATTGTAAGTTTTTTCAATTTGTTTAAGTTGGAGGATTTTATTTTAGTTTCTTGAATACTCATTGCATTTACTATCTAAGATGATGATCAAGATGATAATCAAGACTATAAACAAAGCTGACGCTTTGTTTCCTTCTTACTTCCAATGTCCTGTTGGAAAAACCCTACCATTGTAATAGGGATAAATTACATAGTCAGCAGAATACAAGGGTGACACCTAACATGCTGGAGATACCCTCCTGCTCCTCTTCTTTAGATAATAAGAGGCAGTCTCAGCTGACTGTGATACCTAAACAGCATGAGAAAAAGTATTCCTTTCTTTTTTTTTTTTTATTGTTGGGGATTTATTGAGGGTACAAGAAACCAGATTACACTGATTGCATTTGTTAGGTAAAGTCCCTCTTACAATGGTGTCTTGCCCCTAAAAGGTGTGGCACACACCAAGACCCCACCCCCATCCCTCATTCCCTCTCCTTTCTTGTAACAAGCACTGAAATGACGGGATTGTATAAAGTAGCCTAGGCCAGTGCAGTGGCTCACGCCCATAATCCTAGCACTCTGGGAGGTGGAGGCAGGAGGATTACTTAAACTCAGGAATCTGACAACAACCTAAGAAAGAGTGAGACCTCCTCTCTTCTAAGAATAGAAAAATTAACTGGGAGTCCTGGAGGGTCCTGTAGTCCCACCTACTTGTGAGGATGAGGCGAGAGGATTGCTTGAATTCAGGAGTTTAAGGTTGCTGAGAGCTGAGCTGACACTATAGCACTCTAGCCAGGACAATAGAGCAACTGTTTTAAATAAATAAATAATATAAAGTAGCCTACCCTGACTAATTCAGTAAGCTTGAATAACCATCTTCAAATTCAGGTGAAAGAGAGAAAGGTAAAAATTTAAAGAGCAAAATATATGTAGGATACATCTAGTAAATTCACAACACATATGATAAATACATGTAGAATAGCCTGGAAACACGGGAAGGGTGAGATTAATAAGGGGAGTTGCATTCTCTATGATATTAACTATTTCTATTGAGGCATCATTCATACGGCCCCTCACTTGCCTTCAGTGCAGTTTTGCAAGTTTCTTCCTACAGTTTCTAAACACTTTTGCATTATTTACACGGAAAGGGATGTTAGTTTTAAACATTTGTATTTTAAAAATTCACCAAAGTCAGTCTGCAATTTGGTAAATTCAGATTTAACCTACTTTGTCTGGAATGTCCTCCACATTTCTATTTGAAGATTTTCAACCTTGAGTTTGATACTGTAATCAAGTGATGAGCATTTTAAAAATGGAAATTTGGGGGGTTTCGGCAAGTTTTTCTTTTTTTTAATTTTTATTTCAACTGGGGGAAAGCACCCAAAATTAGAATCTGAAATTTCCTCTACTTCTCAATCAAACCCTTATACTTTAAAAGGTCAATCAGTTTTTAAATCACTAAAAATTATGCCGTAGAAGGGAAGGAACCTTTATTTCTTATTTACTGCTGGTCTTCAGTATTTAGAAAAATGAGCGATACAAATAATTTTTTTTTTTTTTGTAGTTTTTGGCCAGGGCCAGGTTTGAACCCACCACCTCCAGTATATGGGGCTGGTGCCCTATAGGCGCCACCCACAAATCAATTTTTATTGAATGAGTGCATATACGCCTTAATAAAGGAAAATTATTATTTCCAAAATAATTTTGAAAAATTGCTTGGGATAATTCATCTCTTTTTTCCCTTTGTGATCTGCTGCTCCTGGATATTCAGAAAACCAAATCCCCCCTACTGTGGTCTGAATGTGCCCCTTATCTCCATTCATATGTTCAAACTTAATCACACATATAATACTATTGTGATATTGAACCTTTAGGAAGTGATTAAGTCATGAGGGCAGAGGCTTTTTGAGTGGTATTAGGGTCTTTATAAAAGTGCTTGAGGGGCTGAGTTCCTCTGCCTCTGGCCTCTGCCTCTTCTTCCATAAGAGGACACCATGCTTGTCCTTTGAGGAGGATGCAGCAGTAAGATGCTATCTTGGAAGCAGAGAGCAGCCCTCACCAGATACAGAGCTTGCCAGCACCTTTATCTTAGACTTCCCAGCTTCCTGAACCGGGAGAAATAAATTTCTGTTCTTTATAAATTACATTTTCAGGTATTGTGTAATAGCAGCACAAACACACTAAGATTGCCCTTCATTTTCTGAATCTGAAGATATATGGCAAGACAATTTCAGAGCCTTGATCTTCTCTATAGAAATGTGCTAGAGTTTTTCACTCTCTACTTCTAAGTAAGAAAAAGAGGAAAAGTATATAATTATGATTGAAAAATCAGCTCTTTTACTTTCTCTAGGCATTTGTAATAGATGTTAAAAAGCAATTGTTTAAAAATAAAAACCAAGCCCTGGTACAATTTGGGAGGACCATATCTCTGAAAGTTCTTATTTCTATTCATATTATTTGAAAATGCTTCACACAAAATCATCTCTCAGCTGAAAGAAAGAACGCTGGATTTTTTTAAATAAAAAATACATTTTATCTTAATTAGCTAGCATATTCCAGAGGAAAAAATTTTAAAAAAGGAACCTCACCTATCCCTTCAAATTACTATCCATCATGTGTACATTGTAATTGTAATTCATGTCATAGTCACAACTTTTCCTAGGTTCAATTTTCTAAATTAACTTTGAGGTTTTATTTACTTAAAAAGAAAAATAGAAAACCTTCACTAGGTATTTTATCTACAACATAAACATATTACATGTATAGAGTATTACAAAATAAATATCCAAAATTTCTAGTATGGGTCACATAGTGAACAACAAAGCTCTCAGATAATCAACTTTACTCCAAATGAATCACTGTTATCTTTTTAGATGATTTTCTTACATAGTTGGGATCCTACTGTATGTTTAATTTTATATCTATTGTTTGCTTAATACCCAAACATAAGGGTATCTCATCTTAAAAACATTTTTATAAACATAATTTAAGGAATAATAAGCATTTACTGGCTAAAGTTAACATGAATGGTCTTGATGTTATATTTCGTGTCCAAATCAAATACCCAGGTGAATTGTGTTTTGAGCCTACTCCTTGTTTATAATGATTAAAAAATAGTTGTAACTAATGTTAGTCTACTATTACTATAAAATGCTGTGTAACTATATACATGGTAGCTTACAACAATCAACTCTCATTCTCATGCTTAGAGCTTCTGCAAGGTGGCTACCCAGAATGCCTAGCTTGGAATCGTGGGAGCTTCCTAGAGCAGTTTGTTCTCGACATGATGGAACCATACTACTCCTCTCAGCAGCTTAAACTCAGAACTATTACACGATTACTTCCATTGATGTCCATGCCAAAAGCCGGTCACATGGTTAAATTCAACATCCAAGGGCTAAGTTTTTCCATGGAGGTTGGGATGGAGAGAGCATGAGACAATGTTTTCTAAAGTGGCAAATGTGGCAATTAATCCTCTTATTCATTATGTTAGGAACATGCTGAGAGTTCATGTAAAAATCGCTTATAATCATTAAGGAATAAACTTATAAGAAAAGGTGCTTTTCCTAATTTTTAAGACTTAAAATGATTTGATTTGCCAAGAGGACCTCGCTGCCTTCTTGCAGAAAACTTATAGCACCTATTTTGTAAAACTGGAAATATGTGAGAAATTAAGGTATGTCTGCAAAATTGACTACGGATAGTTGTTGCAAATATTATTAGTATAGTTCAGATGTCTTCATGCACTGTTCAATGGGTTATATGTATATTTGAAATCAGATTCTTCTTTGATAAGATGTTGAATGCAACCTATGTCTGAGGAAATACTTAGCAAAGATGTATTAAATGCTGTGTTCAGCATAGTGGTTATGGAGTCAGCCACATACACCAAGGCTGGTGGGTTCGAACCTGGCCCAAGCAAGCGAAACAACAATGACAACTGCAATCAAAAAGTAGTGGAGTGTTGTGATGGGTGCCTGTAGTCCCAGCTACTTGGGAGGCTGAGGCAAAAGAATCGCTTAAGCCCAAGAGTATAAAGTTGCTATGAGCTGTGACACCACAGCACTCTACCCAGCACGATGTAGTAAGACTCTGTCTCAAAATGCTCTTGTAAGGGAAAGTTTTACCTTTGTGAAACAAGAGAGACTGAAATTTGGGTTGATCTAGGATGAGGTCCTAACAGCTGGAACCTAAGAATGCTGTATCATATGGCAAAGTGACTTCTTGGGGCAGGTTAAATTAAGCCAGTGGTTCTCAACCTGTGGGTCACTACCCCTTTGGGGTTCTCATGCATATCAGATATTTACATTACAATTCATAACAGTAGAAAAATTATAGTTATGAAGTAGCAACGAAAATAATTGTATTGTTAGGGGTCACTATAACATGAGGAAATGTATTAAAGTGTCACAGCATTAGGAAGGTTGAGAACTGCTGAATTATGCATTTTGAGGTGTGGAATTATTGTGGCCTATCTGGGTGAACCCTAAATGTAATCACAAGTGTTCTTATCAGAAGGAAACAGAGGGAAGGTTTACTGCAGAAGAGAAGAAGTATTGTGTTAATGGAAACAGAGATTGGCTCCATGTACCTTGAAGAAGGAGGAAGGGGCAATAAGCCAAGAAATGCAAGTGACCACTTGAAGCTATTGAAAAAAAAAGAAAAGTAAATACATGGACTCTCTACTACAGCCTGCAGAGGGTGTGTGGCCCTGGCAACACCTTGATTTCAGCCCAGTAAAACCCACTGCAGACTCTGGTCTCCACAACTACAAGAGAATAAACTTGTGTTGTTTTAAGTTACCAAGTTCATGGTAATTATGGCAGTCATAGGAAATTAAAACAGATGATGCCCGAGAAAGTTTGTAAGGTTTCTAAGTTGACCAACATATTAGGATATTCTGAAAAAAAAAAAAATCACAAAATTTTGTTTAATATGCAATATTTGATTACATGAATTACTGTAGGATAAGTGTGTCTTAGGCAGTATTCATTTGGGGAAGTTATTTGGTTGGAAGCCTATGGATAGGCCCTCAGTTTGTCATTTGTGTCCACCAAAAATATCCAGACACTTTAACCCCCAGTACTTGTGAATGTGACCTTATTTGGAGATAAGCTCTTTGTAGATGATCAAGTTAAAGTGAGATCTTTAAGGTGTGCTATAATCCTAGTAGCCTTATAAAAAGGGGAAATTTGGACACAGAGACACGTACATACAGGGAGACACAGAGAGAATCCCATCTACAGCCAAAAAGCACCTGAGGCCACCGGACGCTGGAGAGACACACTGGCCATACGCTCCTTCAGAGGGAGCCAGTCCTGCCACCCTTAGCTTTATACTTCCAGCCTTAGGAATTGTGGGGCGGCGAGTATTCTGTTGCTTCAGCCACCCAGTTTATGGTGCTTTGTCTGGCTTCCTT